>NC_088683.1:307575798-307878828 GCF_028017835.1 Emys orbicularis
AAGCAGATGAGATAAAGGAAACATTTGTTGGGTTCAGAAGATGCTACTTTTTTTTTTTTTTTTTAAACAGTCGCCATCCTGACCATAACCATACTTTTACTATGTCATCATCACTTGCAGTAAAAATACATAAACTGAAATCTTTTCATATCATCTAAATAAAGGAGTACCCAATTTTAAAATATCCAAATATCTGAATTCTAAAATGGTTTCATTTTTAACGTTTACAGGTAGGTTTTGCTTTTGTGGAATCTTTTTTTTTTTTTTTTTTTTGTTGTTGTTGTTGCCGATGCTGTTGCTTTTTGTTTTCAAGTTTACAAAAAGTTTTCAGTTCACATTTCATCTCAACTGTTCCAGTGTAGGTTCAGTCTGCTGCTTCTTCTATTCTGGAGAATGAATCAAGTTGTAATGCTCTGGATACAAGGTATACACAGGTAAATGTACCTCTGGTATACCGGGAATACTTCATGTTCAAATCCACAAAGCTGTGCAACTCAGCTGTGAGTGCCATACTGCACAGAACTACTGCAACATAAAATTGGACAGCACATACAATACAGAACATTACATATTCATAAAAGGATGGTGTAAAGGTTGTTGTGCAGCCCTGAACTGAATTTTCTGACTGGCGTGTTTGAAATCTCATCCCTAAAACTCCACTAACACGGTTTTGCTTGGTGTTTTTTGGACAGTGCTCTTATCTTTTGTTCACATGGCCAACAGGGACTGAATTTTAAAATTTTAGGTTGGGGGGGGGGGGGGGAGAGAAGAAAATCAGGAATTTGTGATACATCCCTCCTAGAAATCTTGCAAAAAAAATTTCATGGCCATGCAAACCAATAAGGAAATATTAATGCAAACAGGATTAGTTAGCCAATCAATCATTTAATGACAACAGGACTACATACGTGGGTAAAGTGCTTTGCTGGATCTGGGCCTAATATTCTCCAGGTTGGGCCAAAGAACACAAGCTATACACAATCTCCAGTTGCGATCAGAAGTCCATACCTGAACCAAAACATTTAGTTCACACATTTTCAATAGGCATCAGCATTTTGTTTCTCTCCAGTTATGCACAAATGTATGGTAGGCTTCTATCTCCTGCTCCCCATGAAGGGTTATTGTAATAATGATGCTACTGGTTTCCATGTTTGTGCTTGAATGATTACAAATTTGACTTGACCAAATATATATATATGGTAGCACTGCTAGCCAAGAAGTCAAGCCATGTTGTTTCCTGACCTATTCACCCCAATTCCCTTCAAAACTCTGCCTTACACCTGTACAATACCCATTGTTGCCTTCAATGGGGGTGCGCAGCTGATACCAAGGGCAGAATTTGTCCCAGAAATTGAGTAACGGTTCTGTGCAAAACAATAAAATTCACTACTTTTCCATAGCTTTGCTGACTCTGCACTACTAGAAGAAATATAAATGTAGGCCAAGAATTTTAAGCCTGCATACCTAAAGTTAAGCACCTACATAAGTCGCCTGATTTTCAGAGTTACCCAATATCTGGACCTCCACTGACTTCAAAAGGAGCTGTAGGTTCTCAACACCTCGGAAAGTTAGGTCACTTATTTATATACGGATTTAGAATCCTATTTTTGCAAATCTTGGTACAAAACAATAAATGAACACCATTAGTAACTTAATTGAACTGCTGTATAATTAACAGCCAATAAATGTGTATTAAAATGGTGGAGGAGGAAAGGGAAGCCAGGAGTCACTTCTGATCACCTGTAGAGAAACAAATTTAATTTAAAAGATCTATTTTAATGGAGTGCTCGGATGATTTGGGATATAAACATTATGACTTCAATGGGATGGCTAGCTCAAAGAAAAATAGTTGACAGCCATTGTACAATGGAAATCCATAATTCTGATCCAGTCTAACTGTAATCACTCATGATTTTACAGTGCAAAATTATGAACACTTATAATTTCACTAAAACACGATACTAAAAAACAAATATTTTACTCCTACATATGAAATGTGGTAAATGCAGTCTCTTAACCTCTACATAATGTAAAAGTCATGAGAGTCCCTGCTCAGTAGGCTTTAGCATGCCATCAATTCACAAATTAACTATTAATGATAAAATACCCATTTAACCATGTGTACTAGCTTTCTTCAAATGCAAGTACCAGGATTTACCCCAAGAGGCAAGACACATTATGCTTTCATGTTCTATTCATTCTCTGCCGCATAAAATAAACCAGGTCCAAAAACGGATACTATATAATAACTGTTTGGTGATTTACATGAAATGAGTTGATGGGAGTTAAATGTTCACACCACAACAGTAAGTTTCACAATTAAACATGTGTGTCAACAGTTTGCAATGGCAGGCCAAGGACCAAAAGAGTACAATTCAGATAGCAGGACCAGAAAAAACAAGATTGGGCACCCAGTCTGACGTCATATCTTTTGTAGAGCTTCTCACCACATGACTGACATTAATGTCTTTAGCCTTTTTTAAAAAATAATAATCCATAACAATGGTGCTTCAATCACATATCTTGGGAGTCTATTCTGCTCTCCAATTGCTCTTAAGAACTTTTCCCTGCCTTCCTTCACTTCAGGCTATTGTTTCTTGTCCTATCGTGTTTTGAGATTGTGAATAGTACTCTTACTTCATTTATATTAGTTGTTACCGTGAAATAATTTCTCGATTGATCGTCCCTCACCTGCAGCCCCTCTCCTAGTGTATGGTAAAGCATAAAGTTTATACTTCTGCTTAATGTTATACTGTCTCCGGTGTTCTCATGTTAGTTTGCTATTCGCTCTACCTCTTATGTTTTTTACAGACTTGTTTCCATCCAGCTAAAAGTCTTCCATTCATGCTATTCTCTCTCCAAGGTAAATGACTTTACTACAACTTATTCTCTGTCTGTGCTCCAAATGTGTGCTAGCCATTTAAATTTTTACACTTTATTAAAACAGACTCTTATATTGCTTCAAATAGCCCACTGTTTTACTCATTCCAGGTAATTTTGCAATCCCACCAAAGGAGTATTATTTACACAACTGGGACTTCATCATCAGGACTGTAGTACATAGTAAGGTCAGGAAGTGTTGTTCTGCGAGCTGACAAGCTCTACTTGTTTGCTGAATAGAGGACTTCACTTTCCAATTCTGTCAGACTAGAAATTTTCACAAGAATTAAATTAGTTTAAAAAAAATTCTGAGAAAATTCACAGTGGCTGCTTTTCAATGTTAAATAGCTCCAACTCCTTATTTCTTACACATACACACAGAGGATTTAACCAGACTATGAATTATTTTTAGTTTTTAAAAATAATGAAAATAAAAAGGCACACAAAACTAGAGCGCTAAAGGTTTAAGAAAATTCCCTGCAGAGATCAAGTTACTGGCTGGAAAAGTATAGTTCTCAGCATCTATGACAACCAGCCGTATCTAACAGTGTTAGAGGACCAGTAATACCTTCTGCTATCTGCTGGTTCTTCCTGCCCTTCGGCAGAGCCATTGGAGTACCAACCACTAGAGCAGTCCTCACTGTGTCAGAGTATTATGGAATGGGAAGCAATGCATCTATGTAAGGTGCCAAAGAGAGCATCTTCCACATGGGTATCCTAAGTCCCCTCACTGAGAGGGCCAGGGATTTGCTCCCTTGCCCCTCCACTTCTTTTCCGAATGCATAATGAAGGAAAGGTATCTGGTGTATTGTCAGACACAATGCTTTCGTTGTGAGTTTGGAAGAGCAGAGTCTTATGTCTGAGAACAACACATCATGGCCTGAGAGTGAACCAAGACTCTTGCAGGAAATAATGAGGACAGAGTGCACTTCTTTCCAGAAGCAGCTGCTTGGTGGAAATGAGAGTGGGGTCCCCTGCTTCCTCCCTCCTCCCTTCCAACAAAGCAGGAAAAACAGTGACAAAGTCACTCCTGCCTATGTGTGGCATCCTATTCCACTGGGCAGAGTGCAGAGTTGAGCCCGACAGCATGACACGACAACAAGAGTGTTCTCTGCATCACCAGACAAAACTACATTTTCTATTCACCAATCTGACTCACTATTGGTGAGCAGGTAAGTGTACTATTCCAGTTCTATTAATAATCAAACTGAATTACGAAAGATCTATTAAAATAGACTCAAACATGCTCTTCTGGGTGCAAATTTTATGACAATTTCAAATTCATGGCAAATTTATAAAGTTAAATTTAGCTTCTGAAATTGGAGGATTGTAACAATGATAGTGCTGACAGTCTGGTGTTACAGCTTACACAAATTAAGAAGCTCAATGCAAACCGTTAAAGTACTATGCCATTTTAAGGATTCCCCACAGTTCCCGCACAGCTTCCGTTCACAATGTATAAAACCTATGACAAAATCTTAGTTTAAAAACAAACTCCATATAAATTCACTAAGTTGTAACACTTAAAAATTAAAAGCATTAATAAGAATGTGCCTCAAAAGAGAAAGGATCATGCTATGCTCACAATTCTACAACCTGGCCTGCTTACCATAGGTCAGAGTTGGTTAGCGACTTCTGTAAAAATCTCATTTGTTCTCTTGGCCTCAGGGGTCTATATTATATACACATTGATTTTTCCTGTAAAATTTCCCCCCCTTTCCTGACTGCATTCGCTTGCAGTTAGCATTTTTAAAAAATCTTTACAAGTGTGCTTAATTCACTAAGTTTGGTTTCATCCATCCTCCCTTTTCGTAACTTTAAGAACCCTTGGACCAATCCTACAGTCTATACACAGGCAAACGTCTCACAGCCACCTGTCCAATTTTAAAGACACATCAGCAACCTGAAATCCACTGGGTGGGGAAAAAATGTAAAATAGTTTCAGGTATTACACATGCCTTAAAGTCTCCATACCAGTTTTTATGGGTTTACAATCATTTTCCTACTTTTCAAACTGGTTTCTCGCACGCTGTTACTATGTGAAAGACACATACAAACAGGTGAAAACACAGACTGACTAGCGAGGAAGCAGTGGGAAAGTGACTTACACATAAAGTGCTCTCAAGTGCATGAAGAAAACAAGTGAAGAAAAAGATTTTTATTTATTTATCTTTACCATACAAGCAACATTTATGAACGAGAGGCAAATTTGAAACAAAATGTGTGATTTAAGTTAACTTTGTACCTATAAAAATCAGTAGAAATACAACAGGTTTGGATTTTATACTTATATGTAAACTAAATACTAAGAGCTGTGCTCTTTATTGCACACATGGATTCCCACTGTGAACTTATTTGCATATGATGTTAACACACTGCCTAGGAAGGTGTTACCTTGACTCATTTTGCAACACAAAGTCTACATACATGAAAATGTAATGGAAAATATTTTATTAAGGTTTATCTATTTGAAAGATTCCAAGGGCATTAAAAATAAAATAATGAAGAAAGATTTCCATAGTTAAAACATCTGAAGATCAAAGATTATTGAATCAAGTCAATTTCAAACAATCAGGCTCTGTGTAAACTGAGACAAGAGCCACCTATAAATGAGATAGCCTTATGAAAAATCAATATATACCATGACTCAAGAAAAAAGAAACTACCTAAACACCAAAAGGGAATTTGCCTATATTTTAGAAAACTGAGCTATTAGGACAGATGACAAGTCTAGAGTTTGACATGTCAAAATGTGAGGTGTATCTGACAGGCTAAGAGAACAGAAGCCAGAGGAAACAGCTTATTAATATGGCAGCTGTAACAGTATTGCTTTTACCCTCTCTCTTCAATAACTGAAGTTTATAGATTAATTTTCCACAGGATATCCTGTCAGGGAGTTCATCTTTATGCTTCTTTTTATGGCTTCTCTGCTACATTTAGAAATATAGCAGTCTGACTTATATTGGGGAAATACCAGCTATTATTTCAAAGAGAAAATTCTCTCTCCTCTTAAAAGGATGTAGATAACACAGCAGAGTATTTAACAGCCTATGTACTAATAATGGGCACAGGAAGGAGTGCAGTTACTGCTCTAAAGAGGTAATAGGGTTAACAATTTTAAGGCAAAAGGACATTGACACATGAATGTACACAATTATAAAATGGCTTCATTGAAAGCTGAGATATAATTTACACAAGATATTATATGGGTCAGACATTTCTTCAGATGCATGCTCACAACGGAATTTTACAACTTCTTCACCAGTCCAATTATGCTGTCACTCAGCATTATTCAATTACATTTTTTCTTATGCATTTTCCCTTGTCAGATTTGGAACCACTTGTGACGTGTACACATTAATCTTAAATCAGAAAATGTAGTGCCCACCTGGAGTCTAGAATCCCCTGCAGGCATTTTACTTGTTAGACATATTTTAGGGTGCCTATTCCTTTAGTATGTAGAGTCCAGGTATGTAACACAATATTGTCCCCTAACCAGGAGACATCTAATCTAATACATACACCCTACAGCAAAAGAGAATCAAAACCAAGAACACCAACTAAAGGAGATTAGTGGCTGAGGAGATAAGAGAAAAACCAAACCAAAGAGAGATCACTTTTAGGACATGACGCAAGGTACAGGACTCAGACTCTGATAGACTGTAAGTGGAAAGGCATTACAGAGCCAAGGATCTGGTACTGAAAATACCTTTTCAGTAGCTCCAGGATTCCATCCCCAGATGGAAAGCAAAAGCATTTCCACTAATGGTATATTCTGAAAAGGGATACATGGGGAGAGGTGATCTCTGAGACAGCCAGGTACTAGAACATCTGTAAATAATCTATCTTTGACGAAGCAGAGGATTGGCAGCCAGTGCAGTGCACAGCGATAGTATAGTCTCTTCTATCTACAGGTCTTTAAAAAGCAAGCAGTCATATTCTACTCTAAATGAAGCATCTGAGTGATGGTCAGTGGTAGCTACATGAGAGCACATTTCAGTAGTCTACTAAGAGATGATAAAGACAAATAATGAAGGCACAGTCTGCGTAGGTGGGGAAAAGATGCACTCTTTGGCCAGCCAAGAAACTGAAGGCAGCATTTCCAGCTACTGCTACTACCTGGGATTCAAGAACTACAAACAAATCTATCAACTGTGAAAAACAGCTGACTTCTACCCTTAAAATAAGTGTGCAGTCGCATACCCCAGCCAATTTCTCAAAACGCTTTCCAATATCAACAAGCATACTGCCATCTTAACTGGTTTGAGCACACCAGCTAGCATCAGTTTTGATTACTTCTTCCAACACTGAAAAAGCAAAGAGCAATGTTCAGGTTCTCCAAGGGAAAACAAAACAAAAAAATCCCCCAAAGATGAGCATCATCAGCATAATGATGACATAGTAGGCCCATAACATCTCAATACCTCCTCTACCAGCTTCACATACTTGTTGAAAAGAAAGTGGGCCACTAACAGAATATTGTGAGACCTCTTATGCAAGAGCCCTCATGGAAAATGAGCAACCTCCCCTTCTAACCCTCTGGGATATCTTAGAAA
The DNA here is from genome assembly GCF_028017835.1 of Emys orbicularis. Lineage (NCBI taxonomy): Eukaryota > Metazoa > Chordata > Testudines > Emydidae > Emys > Emys orbicularis. The sequence continues at coordinate 307,583,235 of NC_088683.1, forward strand.
GAATGACTAAAGCCACCTTAAGCATGTCAACACCTCAAGATCAACAGTATCAAAGACTGCTGATATAATATTAACATTAATATCTAACCTTTCAGCATCCTGAGAGCTACCACAATGGGGACAAATTTGTCCTCTGCTAGTTCTCAGGACTTAAACAGCTGTATGAACCTAAAAATTAAAAAAAAAAAAAAAAAAAAAACCCACACCCTCACCTCTCATTGCGACTACAAGCAAGAAGGAAAATCTGAATCTTTCCTTGTTTCATGTCCTGTTCTTCCCCCATTCATTTTCAAGGCTATTTAATTCTGTCCTAAGTTACCCTCCTCTCACATTAATGGAATTTCTTCTTCTCAGGGCTTGTCTACCCTTACCGGGGAATCGACAAGCGATGCATCAGTGGTCGATTTAGCAGGTCTAAGACCCGCTAAAATTGACCGCAGTTCGCTCTCCCGTTGACTCCTGTACTCCACCGGAAGCTGTCAACATCACATAGTGTGCACTCCACGGTAAGTAGATCTAAGCTATGTCGATTTGAGTTACACTATTCACATAACTCAAACTGCGTTTTCATATTTATTTTTACAGAGCCCGTTATAATAGGGCCCTAATCCCAACTGGGTTTACCAGATACAGCTACGACATTAGTATTAAATAATAATGGTTGTAAATGGCTGTTGCCAAGGCTGCTAAATTCTGTACAGGGAGCAGAAACCTTTGAAACTGACACAGTTACACTGCACACATTGCCAAAGAAACCAGCACACGCACATACACAAACACACAAATTAAGACACCCAGTTCTCATCTATTTTAAAAAAACCCCTCATGTTTCAAGTGTCTAACAATGGTTCCTCTGAGACTGTACTACAGGCACATCAATTGCAAAGGCCTGTGCTCCCTGTGCAGAACTGAGCAACTCTGGCAATGTAATAGGGCTTTAAAGTGGAAACTCCAGGAACGAAACATGCAAGTGCCTCAGGTTGCGCTCAAAGAGGGGGAAGGGAGGAGCAGCAGCAGAGAACATTGAGAGGAAACATCCAGGGTCTGAGCAGTCTGAACAACTAGTTTCCCACCACCACCCCCAGAGAAGCCCCACTCCACCCCCATATTGCCTAAGTGGCTGGCCCAAACCTTCCATAAGGTATTCATTCACAGCAGACCAAACCATGATGTAGTCAAGATTCAAAAAGGAAATTTGAGATGGAAAGGACTCTTAGGCTTGTAAAATATACCTAAAAATAAATCTCAAATAGTTAATTGTATTTAAGAATTGCTCCCCCAAAACTTGATAATTATTGTAAGTATACCACCACACTCCAAAGCGTACTTTTCCAGTCAACCTTACACGTTGTGTGTACGTATAATATAATGAAGGGGGACACAGCCTGCTAGGTACTTCTACACATAGACAGTGTACTCATGCAATATAGTTTCAGAGTGCAATCAGTACAATTCACTCCCTTTCTTAGAAGAGAAGCAACATAAGAAATTTAACACAGTAGCTGTGTATGTCGTGACCTGAGAAACTGTTTTTCTAACAAAGCAGGTATCACAACTATATCTGCAACGTTACACTTAGTCATCTTATAAAACCACTGCAATGGTAATTGCAAACTAATATACATAAAAGTGATATGGTTTCTTTGTAAAGTTAGTGGCATGATCTTACCTCTCATCCTCACCATCAACAAGATGTGTTGTCAATGGCAGTACCTTCAGTGGAAAAAGGGAAGCAGAGGATGTTATGTTGCTTCCACTCCCATCTGAAACAGCTGATGCTCCAACACCACTTTCACCACTGGCAGCTTGCGGTAAACCAACTAAGGAAGGTTCTGTAGGGCGCCTGCCATCTTCAATTTGGCTTACAATTGACTGAGTTAGTGATTGTGCAGAGAACTGGGTAGAGTTTAGCGGTATCTGTGGTGGCACATTCTGTGCCACTGGCATACTTATACTAGTTGATATCAAGGGAGGCTGACTAACACTTTGAACCAAATTCCCATTTTGCACAGCTGAAGCTTGTGCTATGTTCTGTGATGGACCCAAACTTACAGGAGCAGAAGGTATATCAAGAGGTACATTTGAACTAGCTTGACTTGGAGCAGGAACGGTACTAGTAGAAGGTATAGGGCTAACTGCAGGCAATGGTTGGCTGGTCATTCCTTGAACTACAGTTTCTACTTGTGTCTGGGGTTGTACAGGTAACAAAGCATTTTGTGAAGCAATGACCATTTGTGGAGGAAGGCTTGAAGCACCAGCTTGTAGTCCCTGCTGAATTATCCCAGTCTGAACAGGCTGCACCACTTGTGAAGATGGAGGAGCAGCACTTTGCTGCATAACTGAAGGTGTAATTTGGTTTGCAACAGGTGGCTGCTGTACCACAGCAGGTACATTTCCTTGTTGTCCAATGTTAATAATTTGACCACTAGTACCTACAGGTGGCATTGCTGTCTGAGCATGTGCAACAGGCTGAGCTGGTGCCACAGCAGGGTGTACTTGTACAGAAGGTTGGATGCTTGGTGCCTGAGCAACAGGAACCGGTGTTCCTGCTCCTACTCCTGTAGAGCTGGATTGCACAGCAGGCACTGGAGGTTGAAGTATCTGCTGATGTTGTATGTAGTCCGGTATGGTCCCTGTCACAGAACTCTGATTCACTGGTTTAACTCGTGCAGGGGCCATCTGCATGGGAAGTGTCTGTTGTTGTCCATACTGTAACTGCTGCTGTGGTACAACAGGCAAAGTTTGCACAGACCGTGAGGGTTGAGAATATGGTAGCTGCTGTTGAGCCACACTTGGAATAGCAGGTTGTTGGTGACCTAAAGATGATACACCTACTACATTAACTGGAGTTGGCTGAACACCAGTAACAGTTGTTAGACTAGCCTGCGCTGAAGACTGGACTCCTTGCTTTTGCTGTGGATAATTTACTTCTTGAGAAGGCAATTGTACTTGTGCAAGCTGTGATTGAGAAATACTCTGCGGTATATTGGATGCTGGAATAGTCTGAGGTCCAGCACAACTAAAATCCATCTGCTGTGGACCCACACCTTGAAATGTCTGCTGTTGTATCACAGTAGGTGCTCCCATTTCCCCGCTTCCCACACTTTCTGTGTAGTGACTCAGTGTGCTTACATTGCTGCTAACAGAACTCCCACTGGTGCTCTCCCTTTCAGAAGTCACTTCAAGTGGATTTTGTTTTATAGTCTCTACCGCTTTGTTTACTGCTACTCCTTCTGTAACTGCTACAGTGTTTTCTTTATCATAGAATTCAGTGCATATCCATCTACCTTTTTTAAAAGGTTCAGAACTGGAATCTAATTTTACAACTCTAAACCTTGATGTGCCAGCTGCAGGCTGCTGCTGACTTGATCCCACTGCCATTCCTGCAGTTGGATTAGTAACATTATTAATGACATTAGAGGAAGCACTCGTACCATTGCCAACACCACTCAAGATATTCACATTAACATTGCTGCTGGTTCCAGACAAAGCATGTACATTAGCAGTACTTGTGATGTTGCTTAAGTTTATATTAACGTTACCAAGCATGCTGCTTGTCATACTAGGACTACCACCACCCACATTACTTAACGTACTAGTTCCAGTAACAGGACTTACACCTATATTGCCAGGAGTACTTGTAGTGCGAATATTAGACAGGGCAGATGCAGGTGTACCAGTGGATGATGCAGCAGAAACTGGTGCAGCTGTGATAACATTGTCAGAGCTTCCAGTTGTGGACAGCTTTCTAAATGATGGACTTGGGGGTGGTCCTCCAGAAGCTGGTGTACTGCCCACCCCAGGATGCGATGGATGATGATGCCCATGATGGTGATGATGAAGGTGGTGGTGATGGTGACCATGATGGGGGTGAACATTTCCATTGATCACAACACTCTGCTGTGGGTGATGTGGCAAAGGGGGATGTTGCTGAGGAAGGTGAGGCTGGTTTGGAGAGACGGCTCCAGGAGTCTCAGCCTCTTGGAAGTTATTTAAAGTCTCTTCGGAGGAGCTCCGTTCAGGTTCACCCAAGTCAGTGGCCCTGGATAAAGAAACATCCAAAATTTCTGAAGAAGACAGGTCTTCAGTGTGGGACTCATCCAGGTCGTCGTAGCTTTCCGTGTCCTCCGCTATGCTGTTGTTAGAGCTCATACTGGCAGAGATCTGAGCAGGGGTCACGCTGGTAATTTGGAAGCCACTTTTCTTTTTCATTTGGGCTCCAGCCTGTGCAAGAGGCTGTGGCTGGAGCTGAGACTGGGCAAGGAGGTTCAGGCTTTGTGGAGGAGGGGGTGGCGGCTGTGGACCCGCCGATGAAGATGCTGCAAGAGACGGAGGCGGCGGCTGGATGAGCAGAGGCGGCGGATAATCCTCGGTGGAGAGGGCACCGCTACCAGCGCCGGTACCTGGTGCATTGAGCGCAGTAACGCAGCTGCCGCCGCTGCTGCTGCCGCTGCCCCTTCTAGGAAACATTGCCGGGTGCGCCATCTTCCTAGGACTAATGTCTGCGGCTGAGTCAGGCTGGTGCATTGTACCAGGTTTATTTTAAGAGTGCAATTTCCCGGCCCGGAGAGAGAGCCACACAGTTAGCTTTGCATGCAACCCAGGGGAGAGGCACCACACACAACCCCCTCCTCTCCCGGCTGGCGCACACAGCACAGGCTGAGACGCTTCGGTACAGCCGGCACTGCCACTAAACCGCCCCTTTTCCTCCTCCTCCTCCTCTCGGGGGCTGGGGGGTGAGGCCGGGTCCCTCCGCCGCCTTCAGATCAGAGCCAGTGAATGTGACACTTTCAATCCTTTGCCGTTCACTTTCCCCTCCGATCTCCACTCCCCCCTATCCCTCTTCTCCGGGGGGCGGGGTGCTGGGGGGTGGGGAAGAAATTACCCACGTTATCCGGCCAACTCAGAAAGCAACCGCCCGCCCCCCTCCCCGGCTCCCAACCGAGCTGTGTGTAGCTAGAGGGGGGTGACTCTCGGCAGAGCAGACCTCCCCGCCGCGGGGCCCTGGGGGAGCGGCTGCCGCCGCCTCTGGCGGCTGGGTGCGGAGGAGCGGCGAGGGGGTCTCGGGGGCTCCGCAGAGCGGCAGGCTGGGGCGCCTAGGAGCAGCAAGGCGAAGGCAGATACGTACAGGGCTGGCACGCAGCAGGGCGGCGGCAGCAGCCTGAGCCGGGCAGGGACATTCCCGTCAGTGGCAGCCATGGAGCTGAATCATTTTGGGGTGGTTAAAGAGACAGAAGGAGGCCGGAACGAGCAGCCACCCGCCCTCCTCCCCTAGGAGAGCCCGGCGCAGGGAGGGGAGCCGGCCCAGCCTCTCCCTCCGCCGCTCGGTCTCTCTGCAGCGAGGCGTTCGCTTCAGCCGCTCTGCCCCGGCTCCCTCGGGCTAACACCGAGCTCCTCTGCAGAACCGGGCTGGGATGAATCCTCCTCCTCCTCCCTCTGCTGGGTCTGTCTGCCCCCCGGCTCCTCCGCTACCGCGACTCGTCCTCCCCCGCCCCCCAGGCCTCCTCACACGGCATTGGAGCGCGGCGCCGAAGCTGAGCAAGGGGAGGGATTGGCCGGAGGGGAGGGAGAAGAAGAGAAGTAAGATGGCGGCGGCGCAGGCGCCCTGAGCCCTCAGACATAAAGCCCGTCTGGAGCCGGCGGTCGGAAATAGATTCGGCTCCGGCCGGCGGAAATTGCCGAGCGGTGACGAGGAGCTCGGCTTGCCCAGCGAATCCGGGTGGGCGGGGCTGGCCGCGGGGAGAGGGCTGGGCGCCTACCATTGGCGGAGCGGCCCCCGAGTTATTAATAGGCTCCCGCAGAGCTGGGGGGGGACGGGGTCGCTGCACGGGCTGTACCGCGGGGGAGGGGAGCGATGCCACCGCCGCGCCCCAGGCGGAACGTCTCTGTCTCAGACACACGCAGCTCGGGCGGCACTGGCCGCATGGCTCTGCCCCACATGATAGGCCCCAGCCCCTCCCCATCCTGTTGCAGAGGTAGCTACAGTGTTAAGTGCTGTATCATTTTATTTCCATCGGTTCTCATTTCGATCCAGGATATTCTCCTCCCTCCCCTCCCCTCCCTGAATGAGAAACCTGAGGCTTTATCATCAGGGCTGCCTTTTCCAGCATCACGTGCCTCTTTTGTGCAACAAACTGCAGTTGCCATGTGGTCCCCCCTCTCTCTCCACAGAGGACTGGGCTGGGTGGGGGAAGGGGAGAGGAATGGGTGGGGTGCAAATAGCGCCCTTATTGGCTACTGCACAGTTGGTCACTGCAGTCGGTAGAGATGTTTCTGGAGTGACTCATCCTTTCGTTGGATTGGGTGAAGTTCTGGAGGTGGGCTCATGCTTTTTAACTCCAATTTAGCGGCCCCCCCCCTCCAGATTTCCACCCACCTGAAACCTATGAACGACAGCAGAGGAAGATGTGAATTATATATATAAAAACAATTAAAATGTTTTCAGTTCAGTTGTTTCCTCATAAATGTCAGTGCTGTAGATAATATAGTACCTCTTACTGGATTAACCAAAAATTTAGGAATATATAAATATTTAGGCAGCAAATATCTTTTCTACAGTGATACAGGCAACATAGATGTTATGATATTAAGGACAGTATATCCTCGGCTGTGTTAAACATTCAAAGCTGCATATAAAAAAGATGCAACTAATGAATGCAGCTTTTTTAAAATTGCTATCTATATCTACATCAAATATAGATAGATAAATGTTTCTTATAAAACTGCTATAACTAAAGGAAACACACTCGTGCAACATTTCACATCTCGCGATTAATATACGTGTTGGTGGTAGCTAAATTATATTGAAGTAATTTTAAATCCACCAGTCAAAATAGCACCCCTTTCAACAGCCTGCAGCCAACATTCTGCAAAAGAAGAAAGCTCTCACTTTCCCTCTACTATCAGAAATATGAGGCTCAATGTACCCAACTACTACGGTGACCAGATGTCCCGATTTTATAGGGACAGTCCCGATTTTTTTCCACAGTGGCTTTGTCTACATGTACACAATTCATTGTGTTAGAAAACATTAACACAACATTAAACAAGATTTTGTCTTTAGTGTGAACAAGAATTTTAAAAGTGTTAGTAAATATGTTTTCTAGCACCATGTACTTCCCAGTACAGACCAGGCCAATGTAAGAAAAAACTTCATCAAGAGCTAGTCCTTGATCCAGACAACGAGCTGGCCTAGTGGATCTCTGCATGGAACCACAATAATTTCCACTAGGCTCCAGCCCACACGGAGCTCATTGTAGTATTGGGATAGCGTGACCAGATGTCCCGATTTTATAGGGACAGTCCTGATTTTTGGGTCTTTTTCTTATATAGGCTCCTATTACCCCCCACCCCCATCCCGATTTTTCACGCTTGCTGTCTTGTCACCCTACATCGGGACCTTATAAACATGTTTAATTTTAATGGGACTATTCATGCTGAAAGGTAAGCATGTGCATAAGTGTTTGCTAAATCAAGCCTAAAGTGGCAAATCCCCTTCCATTATAAATTCCTGCAATTTTCTTAAAAATTCTTCTTAGGGCTGAAATTTTCCATTATCAGTCTCAGCCCAGAGGGATTTTTTTTCTGAATATTTTAGCAAAATCCAGTCAGTTTTAAAATATGTGGTCAATGAAAACAGGTAGAACTTTTCTCCCCTCCCCCCAACTTTAAATAGCATTACAACATTTAATTGCACATGAATAACTAAAAAGGGACTTAACTTTAAAGTTTGTATGTAACTACTTCCCAATGAGAAATAGACATCAAATAAGTTTGAAAAAAATAGTAAAATTATAACTAGTTAAACATTTACTTTTGCACATGCATACTGAAAGAGTTCTGTTCACTTGATATTTTGATAGTTGTATGCAGCTCTACTGGGCTGTAAGCTCCATTTAACAACAGCTAAGTCCTGATCCTAGAATTGAGTTCTCACATTTCTGTTCCTGCAAATCAGGAACAGAAAGAAAAATAAAGTTCAAATAGGAAAGTTAACTCAGTTATATAATGCACATACTGTACATTAAATTAGATATTTAACAATCCAAACAGTAATCTAGGTTCGAGGACGAATATATGAAATAGTCTGATAAGAGTCTTTTACCTAAATAATATTCTGTATGCATACCCTTTTCTTTAAAATCTCTTTGTGAACCTGAATAAAATGTCATCTGAGTCACATTTATCCGTGTTCTTGTGAATGGTTATTGGTAGAGCTGGTTAAAACAAAGAGAGTGGAGGGAATTATCACACAAAATGTTGTGATTTCTTTTTCATCCCTCTCCATTTTAAATTTCTTTATTTGTCAAATTAAACATATTTCAGTGAAAATTTAATTTAAAAGAGTCCCTTTCTTCAAAAAATTGTGACCCATTCTGACTCTTGGTTTCCAGGTTATAAATGAATTCTGAAATTGTTGTATAGCTGATACTTCCAGGAAACTGTGGCCTAGCACCTTTTTTATGATCTGGAGGAAAGCTGCAAAGTGAGGGTACTGCTACATCAATCAAATATAAAACTATAGGTGTGACTGCTTCACGTGCTTGATCCAGCCCTCTTGCCTTTGAGCACAACTAATGATTAGGAAGTGGACGCTACTGCAATCCATTCATTACATCTGCTGGAGATGGAAGATTTCAGGAATGTTGCAAAAGAAGAGGAGTCACTTTGGACTGGACCTTCCCAGGTATGTGTTTCCCCAAATGTATAACCACAGATGGCCTCAGCCCTCAGCCCAGCCCTTGGTGCTACATAGGAAGGCTGTGTATCAGAAGGAAGATGTCTAGTTCAGCCCAGCAATCTTGTAACTTCAATTACTGCAACAGGACAGACTAAATATTTGGATATCTATCTTTTATATATTAAAAATCTTATCAAAGGGGAAACAAGAAGAATCTGGGTCCCACCACATATTCTCAAGCTACTGCTCCACAGATATCAGAAACAGCATTATTTTAGTATTAGTAGCTCGTTCACTGTGTTACAGTAGTAATACACATTCATCTCTGTTCACACCATAGATTGTATGTGGATATAAGCTAATTACTAGACCATTCAATAAGCACAGTTTGTTGGCTTTAGTCAAGACTAGGCCAGGAACATTGCAAGTCAATTTCCAGGTTTATTGGTAAACCTGTATGGCAGTACTTTTTTTTTTTAAAGTCACTAACAATAATAAAAAATGAAGTGTTTTGCTATGGAGCTGCAATAGTTGAAATAGTGGTTTAGCAGTCTATGGATTGGTTGTTGTTTTTTGATTTTTAACTGGTGACTATATTTAATCTACAAAGATGACCTACAAAGGCTTGTGCAACCTTTTTTGTTCTTTAAATAAGTTCTAAAAGGAATTCTCTCACCCTTCAGCTCCCAAAAAGTTTGATTCTGCTTCCCTTTTTTCTTAGGAAAAAAAACAGGAATGTCATGTCTTGAATTTTCTTTTTTTGTTGGATGACTTATTGGATGATTCAAAAATACATAGTGGGAGATTTTTCAGCCTGCAAGTGAAGGACAGGAGTGTTGAATCTTTAGCAAATACAGTTTCTTCCAAAGTTTAGTTAAGTGTTGACAGAAACTAAGAATTTTAGCTATCTTCATAAAAATACCATACCCTCTCCATTGATCAGGTTTAACCCTCTTGTTTTGGTATTAGTGAATTGTAATCATAGACCATCTGCAAAGTAATTTTTAAAAATGTCACTGCATGGTTTCTTAAGCCCTGCCATGTGGGTAGGTTGCACAGTAGTTAGCCCCTTTCATGAACATTACATTCAAATGCAGATTTGATTAAGGAGGTCTAAAAGCTTTGTTTTATCATTCAATTATGGCATGTAAACATTGAACACAGAGTTCTAGTATAATGGTAAAGGTTAAAAGAAAATGTTCAGACCTTCTGTTGCTCATACATTATCAGCCAAAGCAACTGCCTGATCTTATTGCTGTTACCCATCATCCTCTCTTCTACTCCCCCCCCTTCACCTCCATTTGCAATCATCACTCATAAAATTACATCCTAAATATGGGCTCGACTCTGGAAGGCCTTTGATAAATATTCCTTATTCATAGGTGTAAAGTCAATCATTTAAATTAGGGTTTTCAGGATAGAGCCTTTAGCTTTTAAACTCTTTGGGTCTTTTATTAGTCTGTTATGTACCACACCATATTTATGATGCAGCTTAAATAAAATCAGCGATCAAATAATTTACAGAAAATAGTTTGCTTGCCAAATATAGCCTCCTTTTGTCCTTGCTGAATGTCCATGAGCTGACTGTGATTTCCTCAGATTTCCTCAACTGGTTTTTGTGGTTTCTCTTACTCTTTATGAATTAATTATGAATAGTTAGATTGGGGTATTTATTACTCAATGCTGGAAAGCTGAGCTGTTTTGGTTTGTTGCGAGTGGGCATATAATACACATGGTATTGTTTCTTTTCACTGACTGGGACCCTATTGAGGAAAGCACTTAAGCACATGCACAAATCCATCTGTATTCAGAAAAGCTTTTAAAGGTGTGCTTAACTTAAGCATGTGGCACATGAGTACATGCTTAAATTCTTCCTTAGATAGGGATGCTTTTCTGATTCAGGGCCCGAAGGAGTGTAATACTTATAATAAGGGGCAGATCTTTAGAGCCTCTGTTTAGGGACAAATAAACAAGAGTAGGACATTTTGGAACATGCTTCATCTTTTTCTTTTTGGGCCACCTAGCACTTGTCTGAGGCACAATTCGTAGAAAATTAAACTAATCTGTAACAGTTAATCAATAAATACTACAATCATCTCTTTTTTCCATCACTTAAAGTAACTGGAGGTGCATATGCTGTCCAGTGAAGGGTGCAGGCAGATCCTTTTTGGACTCATTTCATTCTTCCTGCATCCTGTGCGGCACCCCTGCTGTGCCAAGCAAAGTCTGATCCTATATAAAATATACCATTCCTGTTGCAAATAGTTTCTTTTGGAAAATCTAAAATTTGCTCTCTTAAGCTTTGCTTACTGTATGCATCAATCCTAAAAAAACTGGATTGTTTGTGGAAGAAAAACATAAAAGAGGCATAAGCCCAACAGAAGCAAATTCATTTTAAGAGTAATCACCCAGCTCTAAAAATAAAGGATATTTATATTGTCTTACTCCTCTAACAATGGAGATGTAAACTCATTCACACTAATAATAAAGCAGGATATTTTAATTCCTCCATCTACATGAGTTCTTCTATTTGTTCCCCATAAACCAAAGAACTCATATAGATGGAGGTTATCCAAAACATCCTCACTTTGAACTTCTTTAAATTTTAAAATGCTGTATCTCTGCAGTGCATGACACTCTTGCTCCTGTATACATTTTTATGCAAATCCTGGGAAATGAAATGAAATGTCAGTGCAAACTAAGACAATTTAGTCAACAAAAGACAATGGTGAATAGGTGAAACGGGATTCCAAATCGGGGGAGGTGGAGAGGGGGTAGAAAAATTGGATGATTTTGTCAATTTCAGTAAAGCAAAAAAATATACATCCTGCAAACAATTATATGCATGGGCTTCATTTTAGTCATGTGATTAGTTCCATTGACTAGTTTAATTTTCAGTCACTAGACTCAAATTAAGTAGGTGCTTATGCTCATGCTTCAGTGGGACTACATATGAGCTTAAACATGTGTAAGTCTTTGAAGGATCAGGGGATAAGAAGTTGTATTTGCTCTGGGCAGTTGGATGTTGCATTAGGATGATAATAGTATTAAATCCTCACTGTAAGGTAAGTGATGTCATTCCACATACTCATAGGTATGGAACTAGAGGTGCTGGGGTGCTGCAGCCCCCCCTCGCTTGAAGTTTATATACAGGGTTTACAGTTTGGTTCAATGGCTCTCAGCAGTCCCACTATAAAAAAATTTCTAGCACCCCTGCACATATGCCAAAATAAAGATCTTCAACAACTTTTAAAAAGGTATTAGTACCTATATGTGCTTGTGATTTTAGCAATAACAACCTGCCCAGCAGTTTTTCAGTTTTAGGATCTGGTGAAATTATATTTTTCCATTTTTACCACACATTGAAAAAAAAAGACAAAAATAAAAACATGCTTTTATTGATCAAAGTCTGCTTTCTCTCTCTTCAGTTAAAAATTGGAGCTCACCAAGGGTGACTGAGAATGCTAAATGTGGCAGTGTTGCTAGCCCTATCTTCCTGCAACTAATATAGACTAAGGGTATGTCTACAGTACGAAATTAGGTCGATTTTATAGAAGTCGATCTTTAGAAAGCGATTTTATACAGTCGATTGTGTATGTCCCCACTAAGCACATTAAGTCAGCAGAGTGCGTCCTCAATACCATGGCTAGCATCGACTCACGGAGCGGTGCACTGTGGGTAGCTATCCCACAGTCCCTGCAGTCTCCGCTGCCCATTGGAATTCTGGATTAAGCGCCCAATGACTGATGGGGCAAAAACATTGTTGCGGGTGGTTTTGGGTACATGTCATCAGTCTCCCCTCCTTCCCTCCCTCCATGAAAGCAATGGTAGACAATCGTTTCACGCCTTTTTTCTTGGGTTACCCATGCAGACGCCATAGCATGGCAAGCATGGAGCCTGCTCAGCTCAGCGCTGCTGTTGTGAGCATTGTAAACACCTTGCGCATTATCCTGCAGTATGTGCAGAGCCTAACTAGGAGCCGCCAGCACAAGGATGATTGTGAGGAGGATATGGACACAGATGTTCCTGAAAGCACGGGATGTGGCAATTGGGATATCATGGCGGCAGTGGGGCAGATTGATACAGTGGAACACCGATTCTGGGCCTGGCAAACAAGCACAGACTGGTGGGACCGCATAGTGTTGCAGCTATGGGATGATTCCCAGTGGCTGCAAAACTTTTGCATGCGGAAGGCCACTTTCCTGGAACTTTGTGAGTTGCTTTCCCCCACCCTGAAGTGCAGGAATACCAAGATGAGAGCTGCCCTGACAGTTGAGAAGTGAGTGGCGATAGCCCTGTGGAAGCTTGCAACGCCTGACTGCTACCAGTCAGTCGGGAATCAATTTGGAGTGGGCAAAACAATTTCAGACTTCTGATGAAGTGGGCATTCACCCACGAAAGCTTATGCTCCAATACGTCTGTTAGTCTTAAAGGTGCCACAGGACCCTCTGTTAGTATTTTAATGGCCTCACATGTCACCCTTTCATGAATTATTATGCATATAATTGAACCAGGAGATCCAAGTTGGCATCAAGAGGTTTCGGGGTCACATATAGTCACACCATAGCTTTGAACCTGATGCCTTTGCATATCATATAATCATAGAAATATAGAGTTAGAAGGGACCTTGAGAGGTCATCAACTCCAGCCCTCTGAGCTGAGACAGAACCAAGTAAACCTAGACCAAAGCTGACAGGTGTTTGTCCAACTTGTTTTAAAAAGATTTCAATGATGGGGACTCCACGACCTCCCTTGGAAGCCTATTCCAGAGCGTAAAAAACAATTACAGAAGTCTGATGAAGTGGGCATTCACCCACGAAAGCTTATGCTCCAATACATCTGTTAGTCTTAAAGGTGCCACAGGACCCTCTGTTGTTTTTTACAGATTCAGACTAACACGGCTACCCCTCTGATACATTAAAATACTGGTCATCATAACCATTGAGAAATATATGGGAGGATAACATTTAAGAGTTATGTACCTGACATGCGTCTGACGAAGTGGGCATTCACCCACGAAAGCTTATGCTCCAATACATCTGTTAGTCTTAAAGGTGCCACAAGACTCTCTGTTGCTTTTTACATGTACCTATATTGTAAATTATGTCTATGAGTTAAAGCACACAGGTAGTGACAAATATGTTTTTTTCAGACATGTAGGAGACGCTTATTTATTTGTCTGGTTACATGCAAATTGAGTATTGTATATGTCACAATGAATACCTATTAGCATACTAAAATACCATCTAAGCAAGATTAAGAAATTAACAAGAAATTGCAAAATCTACAGGAAGGAACACACAGCAGGAGGACGTCCGGTTTATTAATAAAAATCAAAGAATTGTTTTGTTATATCTGGGATTGCAAAGGGACATGCTGGTATCTTTCACCTAAGAAGAAAATTGACAGTGGGGGTTGCTTCACAAATGGAAGATAATAGCCAAGCCTAGCGGTACTATTCTGGAAGGACTGTGCGTAAGCTTTTGCACTTATGACACAATAATATCCTATCAGTTAAGTGTAGGCTCTACTAAGCACATTGTGATTTTATTTTATATGTAACCCCTTGTTTCCAATATTTCTGCTTGCTGTTATTTGAATCTCTGTTCTTTGTTAAATAAAATTAGGTTTGTTTATAGGGAAAACAAGTATAAGTGCTGTGTGCTAAGCAGAACTGAGTTCTACAGAATAACTCGTAAACAGTAGTGTACTGTTCCTTTGGGGACAGAGGAGCTGGGAATTCTGACCGTTTCTTCTCCTACAGTTTCCTACAAGATGTTTCAGCCCATGTATGCCTATAAGTACTGACACTTGCTGATTCAGACATTGGTCTGAATAAAGCAAGACTAGTATGTCATGTCGTTTGTTAGTCCCTCAGATGAACTTTGGGAATCATATCTTCAAGGATACATATCCCACGTATGGAACCATTTGCCCTCCAGCCCTTCTATCTGAAGTATACTGCCAATAGACTGTAACTTGCAATAAGATAAATGCTCATAATAGGAAGTTTTGCATATGCAGGTCACTTGAGAACCAGTATCTAGTTAGGCAGGTACTCTTTACACCATCTCGGTAAACATAACCATGACAAGCTGGTCCCACTAACTGCTGGCTGGCCTCGTTGACACCCATTTGGGTAGCATCCATCTCCTGAACCCATTGACTAGCATCTTTGCTCTTCTTTCTTTTCTTCCTGGCTCAAACTTGCTCTGATTTGAATGTCTACCAGTCAGTTGCTGATCTACTAGGTTGGGGTTAGGAGAATTCTCACAAACATTTTGAAAATGTCCTATTTGCCTACAGTTAAAACATAAAGGATTTATTTTCTTCAATTTTGATATTGCTTGTTTATTAAATTCTTTGGGTCTTTGAGGAGTGAAGAGTGTATCTGAAGCGGACGTTCCAGAACTAGGCTGGGTCATCTGCAGTCCTACCAACTGCTGCTTAGGATGAGTTCACCTGAGTCTCAGAGTCTTTGATCACCAAATCTATACAGTCTGTTGAGTCAAAAGCACTGCAACAGTACTTTCCTTCCTCTTGTTCACAGAAATCTCCAACTGGAATCCATGCAGATTCTTTCTCCTCCTCTGCTGAAATCAGTTAGATAGTTAACTAATTAACCAACCAATCAGATTAAGTATATAAATAAAAAAAACCCTCAATGGAGTCTAAGTCTAGCTACAGGGAACCTATTGAGCATGTCCAAAACTATCACACCCCATTCGGGAAACTTCTGGGTGTAGAGTACTAATTGTGCAACAATGACCCAGACACAACTCATTCCTCCCCGCCTCCCTCTTAAAGAGATATCTCCCTATTAAGCACATGGGTACATGTTCACAGGTAAGTGGTGGTAAGTAGGTAAGTGTTGGAAGCCCAGTCATCAAGAACATTTAAATCTAGATTGGACAAAATACTAGAACATTGACTGTATAGAAGAACCCTGCCTTGGCCAGTAAATGGATGGAATAATCTAATAGATCTTTTCCACCTTTAGTTTATAGAATTTTACTATGTTGAAGGGGTCTATGAGCTTGTTGACAAAGGGGCTTAAGGCCCTGACCTGACCCCATGGTTTAAAATGACTGGTGATTACGCCATGGGGAAAATGATGTGGCATTATTCCCTGAGGTATAAATAGCAATAACTTTTAAAACTAAAATTCTATGGATAATTCAATGTCTGCTCAATGACAATTCTAGAGCCTGCTGCTGTCATGTGCCATAAGCCCAGAGCATTCTGAATCAGGCTCAGTCTGGCCTGGATGCTGAGAATGTCTTCCCATGCTTGTCATTGTCACTCACACAGAACAGCTCCCAACAGTCCAGATAAACCAGTCTTCCTAAACAAAACTCTGGACAGGTAAATGAAAATAGATTTGGCACTTATCCCAGCTGATAAAGACATTGGCAGCTGTTCCTTGCTGTTGGTGTCTGATGTATTTTCAGGCAATGGTGGTTCAGATGGATTTAAAATCTCTCGTTAAAGACAACAAAATCAGCATCATATAAACAATTTCCTTCTTTCTTATTTTGCCCCTTTTCAACCCAAGTGGCTTGTCAAAATCTAGGGCCCTGTGAGCGTTCCAGTTGGAAACAGAAATTGGTGACAATCAGGTATTTCTTTATTGACAAAGAATGTACAAAGTGCTGTGTCTCTGAATGCAGAAGGAACCAATAGCAGGAAACAGCTTCTTTTGCTCACAGCACCAGAGCACTCTTTTCAGCCCTCTTTTCAGCCTGCACCTCTGACCCACAAACCTCTTTCCAGATTTTCTTCCAGAGTCAGCCACTATGCTTTTGTAACCCACATGCCTAATAGGAGATAACTCTTTAAGAGACCTAGAGAGAAGTTGCGGGGTGGGAGGGGGGCGTGGGAGGGAGAAGTGACTGAGTTGTGTCTGAGTTATTGTTGCTAGGTAGATGCACAATCATCATTCTACTCTGAATAGTTTCTGGAATTGGAAGTGAAAGTTTTGGGTATGCCCAATTGATTCCCTGTAGCTGGACTTAATAGACTCTGTTGCAGGGAGGGATAGCTCAGTGGTTTGAGCATTGGTCTGCTAAATCCAGGGTTGTGAGTTCAATCCCTGAGGGGGCCAGTTAGGGATCTGGAGCAAAAAATCTATCTGGAGATTGGTCCTGCTTTGAGCAGGGGGTTGGACTAGATGACCTCCTAAGGTCCCTTCCAACCCTGATGTTCTATTATTCTATTGAGAGCAGGGCAATCAGGGCAGCTGCTTTACTAAAGACTATGGCCTGGTCTACACTACAAAGTTAGGTTGACATAAGCCATGTTAAGTCGATCTAATAACGTATGTGTCTAGACTGCCGAGTCCCTTCTGCTGACCTAAGTGGCCTGTAACTTCGACTTCTGTACTCCACCTCCGTGAGAGGCGTAGCACGTGATTTGACATCCATGGGTCAACATGGGAATAGTGTAGACACTGCATTCTGTAATTCGACTGAATTGGCCTCCAGGGGGTATCCCATAGTGCTCCGCTGTGACCACTCTGGAGAGCACTTTCAACTCCACTACACATCAGCCAGGTACACAGGAAACAGCCACTCCCCCCTCCCCCCGTTAAAGCCCCGGGAACTTTTGAATGTTCATTTCCTGTTTGATCGGCGTGGAGAGCTCGTCAGCACAGCTGATCATGGAGACTCAAGGCCGCAAACGTGCATCAGCGTGGAGTACACAGGAGCAGTAGCGGATTTACCATGGAGCCACTGGCGCCATGGAGCCAGGCCCACACTCCCGGGGGGCCCCAACCAGGCCCACTCTTCTCTGCCCCCCGCTGTCTCCTGTGGGGGGCAGAAGCTTGGTGCTCCTGGCAGTGAGGCTTCTGCTGCAGTAGGGCAGCCAAGCTCCCCCTCCCCTGCCTCTTCTCACAGCTTGCTCCCTTCCCGCCCTCCCCCTCCCTGCCGCCGATCAGCTGTTTGCCGGCAGGAGGGGGGGGGGAGGAACACAGCCGCAGCATGCTCACCTGGGGAGAGGAGGCAGAGAAGAGGCAGGGGTGAGGCCTTGGGGAGGGGGGTGGAATGAGCAGACCTACTCTGACTGCAGAGCTGCACAGCCAGGCTGAAAAAAGAAGGTGCTGTTCAGCTCCCGGAACTTTGCAGCTGGACACCACCTTCTGGATCCTAGTGCTGTTGAGCTCCCTTCTGTGTGCTGGGAGCCATCCTTCATCTTGTACAACAGTACAACAGTGAGTGCCCATGGTGGGGCAGGCAGGGCAGGGGGACAGAGGCAGTGGGGAAGGAAGGGGGTGAGATGGGGAAGAGATGGAGTGGTGGGGAAGGGGCATGGGATGGGGAAAAGAAGGGGATAGGGCAGGGATCGGCAACCTTCGGCCTGCGGCCCGCCAGGGTAAGCCCCCTGGTGGGCCGGGCCAGTTTGTTTACCTGCTGCGTCCGCAGGTTTGGCCGATCGTGGCTCCAGGCAAATGGGGGGCTGCAGGACGAGGGATGTGCTGGCCGCGGCTTCTCGCAGCCCCCATTGGCCTGGAACGGCAAACCACAGCCAGTGGGAGCCGCAATCGGCCGAACCTGTGGATGCGGCAAGTAAACAAACCGGCCCGGCCCGCCAGGGGGCTTACTTCTCACAGCTTGCTCCCTTTTCTCAAGTTCCAACCTGTGATCCCAAGGATGTCTTCACAAAAGCTGCAGCACAAGACCTTTCGCCTATGCTTCATGGCCTTACTCACCACGGCAGTAGCCAGCGGTTGTGATTACGTTGTGGCTTGTAGGGAAGTGCATTGAGGGTGTTTCTTTTTATAAAAGAATTAATCTTGCACCAGAAACAATGCTACCCTTGTGCTTTGTATTCTTTGCAGCTGAAACTTGTCCATCGGTGCATCCGCCACACCGGGACAGAGACTTTTCCAGATGAGAAGGCAGAAAAAAAGGCAGCTGGATGCTAGAGTCCCTCTGCAGCCTATGCTGAACCTGCTGCCCTCATTGCCCTGTTCTACATCCTCCTCCCGAAAACATCCTATGAGGAGTGGGGGAGGGAAGGTGTTCGATATCCCTTATACTCAACACCAGGGGAGAGTACAAGGACCATAAGGCACCCATTCCCATACCTTTGATTGTTATTGCAGTGCATCTGTAAGCAAGTGGTTCTCCCCCCCCCCCCGCAGTGTTATCAGCCCTTTTTCCCCTGGTTATCTTACTTTTCTTTATTGTCTCTGTGTGTTTGTGTGCAAATAAAATGTAATGGATTGAGGAGAAAAGGCTTTTTATTCATTCAACAAACGGTGGTTAGTGGGGGTGGAGTTTAGAAGGGAGAAAATGCAATGGAGGGGACAGTTTGGTAAGGAAAAATACAGATAAATGTCACATTACTGTGGCTCATTACTGAAACTGGTTTTCAAAGCCTCATGGAGACGCAGAGCTCCTTGATGTGCTCTTCTGATTGCCCTGATGTCTGGCTGCTCAAAATTGGCTGCCAGGTGATCTGCCTTAACCCCCAACCCCGGCGGAAACTTTTCTCTCTCTTTGTTTCACAGATATTATGGAGCACACAGCAGGCAGCAATAACAATGGGGATATTGCTTTCACTGAGGTCTAACCTAATAAGCAAACAACGCCAGCGGCCTTTTAAACATCCAAAGGCACATTCCACCACCATTCTGCACTTGCTCAGCCTGTGGTTGAACCAGTCCTTACTGCTGTCTAGGCTGCCTGTGTATGGCTTCATGAGCCATGGGAGCAAGGGGTAGGCTGGGTCCCCCAGGATCACGATTAGCATTTCAACATCACCTTGTGATCCACCAGCACTTGCAACAACATTGAGAAGTACCCCTTTCAGTTTATGTATTCTTTGGGAAGGTGGTCTGGTGTCAAGATAGAGATATATGTGCCATCTATCGCCCCACTGCAGCTAGAGAACCCCATCATAGCAAAACCATCCACTATGTCCTGCATGTTGCCCATAGTCACTACCCTTCTTAGCAGAAGTCTGTGGATTGCCCTGCAAACTTGGATAACAACAGACCCCACTCTGAATTGATTCCCCATTGACAGGTAGCAGTCTGGTGTTGCAAGCTTCCACAGAGCTATCGCCACTCGCTTCTCCACTGTCAGAGCAGCTCTCATTTTAGTATTGCTGTGCTTCAGGGCTGGGGAAAGCTCTTCACACAGTTCCTGGAAAGTGGCCTTACGCAGTCAAAAGTTCTGCAGCCACTGCTCATCATCCTGTAGCTGCATAATGATGCGGTCCCACCCGTCAGTGCTTGTTTCCCAGACCCAGAAGCAGCGCTCAACCGTGTCAAGGTGATGTGTGACTGTTGCCAGCAACTGCTAATTGCTCCACTCTATGTATTCCAGCAGGGCTGCTTGTGTGGCATCATACTGTTCTGCGCGGCAGCTCCTGTATCGGCTTTGTAAATACTGCAGGATAAGGCGTGAGGTGTTTTTAATGCTCACAACAACAGTGTACAGCTGAGCGGGATCCATGATTACCGTGCTATGGCGTCTGTGTGGGTAACCCAGGCTTACGAAAAAAGGCGTGAAAAAGGCTTGGTTTTGCTTGCCATTGATTTCAGGGAGGGAGGGAGGTAAGTGCATCATGGGAGGCTAATGCCATGTTCCCATAACCACTCACACAAATGTTTTGGTTCCATAAGGCATTGCAAGCCCAACCCAAAATTCCACTTGGCTACATGCACTGTGGGATAGCTACCCACAGGGCAGTGCTCTGCGCATCCATGCAAGTCCTGCTAGTGAGGATGCACTCCCCCGACACAATGAGCATAGTGGGGACATGCAAGATTGACTTGCTTAAATCGAAGGCTCGATGTCGACTTACATAAAATCGACTTAATTTTGTAGGTAGACGTGGCCTATGTGAGTGACCTGTTTGGGTTGGAGGAAGAAATCCAGCTATAGGAGCAAAAAGCAGGTTGTTTTCCCCTAACTCTGAAGTATTTTACGGCAGGTCGATGCTATTGTTAACTTTCCGGCAGGGTAGCGTTGGTAACCCTAGGTATAGAAACGGGAAATTGGGAGGGAAAATTTATTTTTCACATTAATTGTGTACTTTGAATGTTGTTTGATTTTAGCCAAATTGTTTTCGTCAAATTATTTTAACAAGTATGGTTCACCAACTCTTTTCTTATTTAAATGTGATGGTAAGGAAAGTGTCGTTTATATTTTGTTATTTGCAGTTTTGTATTTTTCTTGTAACAGGGTGATTCATTTACACACTTAATTAATACTGATTGGTTAATTAGTTAGTTGCCTAGCTAACTGAGTGATTCCATAGCCCACAGAGGAGGAGAAAGTCTGTGGGTATGTTTACACTATGAAATTAGGTTGAATTTATAGAAGCCGGTTTTATAGAAATCGGTTGTATACAGCCGATTGTGTGTGTCCCCACATAAAATGCTCTAAGTGCATTAAGTTGGTGGACCGTGTCCACAGTACCGAGGCTAGCGTCGACTTCCGGAGCGTTGCACTGTGGGTAGCTATCCCACAGTTCCCGCAGTCTCCGCCGCTCATTGGAATTCTGGGTTGAGATCCCAATGCCTGAATGATGCAAAACAGTGTCGCGGGGGGTTCTGGGTACATGTCATCAGGCACCTCCCCCTCCGTCAGAGCAACGGCAGACAATCAATTCGTGCCTTTTTACCTGGGTTACCTGTGCAGACAACATACCATGCCAAGCATGGAGCCCACTCAGCTCAGCTCACCGTCACCATATGTCATCTGGGTGCCGGCAGACATGGTACTGCATTGCTACACAGCAGCAGCTAATTGCCTTTTGGCAGTAGATGGTGCAGTATGACTGGTAGCCTTCATCGGCGATCTGGGTGCTGGCAGACGTGGGGCTGCATTGCTACACAGCAGCAGCCCCTTGCCTTTTGGTAGAAGATGATGTATTACGACTGGTATCCGTCGTCGTCGTACTGCAGTGGCTGAAACTCCGTATGTCCCCCAGTCGCTGCCTTCCCAATGACGATGATGGCTATCAGTCGTAGTACGCTATTTTCTGCCAAGCGCCCAGTATTTTCTGCCAAGCACCCAGAAGATGCCGAGGGCTATCAGTCATGCTGCACCGTCGGCTGCCAGCTTAAGATGTAAAAAACAGATTTGTTCTATCTTCATTTGCTTCCCCCTCCCTCCGTGAAATCAACGGCCTGCTAAACCCAGGGTTTTGAGTTCAATCTTTGGGGGGGCCATTCTGTGTGACAGTTGTTTGTGTTTCTCCCTGATGCACAGCCACCTTTGTTGATTTTAATTCCCTGTACCTGTACGCCATGTCATCACTCACCCCTCCCTCCCTCCCTCCGTCCGTCAGATACTAGTTTTGCGCCTTTTTTCAGAGCAGACGCCATAGCACTGGGATCATGGAGCCCGCTCAGATCACCGCGGCAATTATGAGCACTATGAACACCACGCGCATTGTCCTGGAGTATATGCAGAACCAGGACACGCCAAAGCAAAACCAGGACCAGCCGAGGAGGCGATTGCAGCACGGCGACGAGAGTGATGAGGAAATTGACATGGACATAGACCTCTCACAAGGCACAGGCCCCAGCAATGTGCAAATCATGTTGTTACTGGGGCAGGTTCATGCCGTGGAATGCCGATTCTGGGCCCGGGAAACAAGCACAGACTGGTGGGACCGCATCGTGTTGCAGGTGTGGGACGATTCCCAGTGGCTGCGAAACTTTCGCATGCGTAAGGGCACTTTCATGGAACTTTGTGACTTGCTTTCCCCTGCCCTGAAGCGCCAGAATACCAGGATGAGAGCAGCCCTCACAGTTGAGAAGCGAGTGGCGATAGCCCTGTGGAAGCTTGCAACGCCAGACAGCTACCGGTCAGTCGGGAATCAATTTGGAGTGGGCAAATCTACTGTGGGGGCTGCTGTGATCCAAGTTGCCAGGGCAATCAAAGACCTGCTGATATCAAGGGTAGTGACTCTGGAAAACGTGCAGGTCATAGTGGATGGCTTTGCTGCAATGGGATTCCCTAACTGTGGTGGGGCGATAGATGGAACCCATATCCCTATCATGTCACTGGAGCACCAAGCCACCGAGTACATAAACCGCAAGGGGTACTTTTCAATGCTGCTGCAAGCCCTGGTGGATCACAAGGGACGTTTCACCAACATCAATGTGGGATGGCCGGGAAAGGTACATGATGCTCGCGTCTTCAGGCACTCTGGTCTGTTTCGAAAGCTGGAGGAAGGGACTTTCTTCCCGGACCAGAAACGAACCGTTGGGGATGTTGAAATGCCTATCGTGATCCTTGGGGACCCAGCCTACCCCTTAATGCCATGGCTCATGAAGCCGTACACAGGCAGCCTGGACAGGAGTCAGGACCTGTTCAACTACAGGCTGAGCAAGTGCCGAATGGTGGTGGAATGTGCATTTGGATGTTTAAAAGTGCGCTGGCGCAGCTTACTGACTCGCTCAGACCTCAGCGAAAAGAATATCCCCATTGTTATTGCTGCTTGCTGTGCGCTCCACAATATCTGTGAGAGTAAGGGAGAGACATTTATGGCGGGGTGGGAGGTTGAGGCAAATCGCCTGGCCGCTGATTACGTGCAGCCAGACACCAGGGCGGTTAGAAGAGCACAGCAGGGCGCGGTGCGCATCAGAGAAGCTTTGAAAATGAGTTTTGTGACTGGCCAGGCTACGGTGTGAAACTTCTGTTTGTTTCTCCTTGATGAACCCTCCGCCCCCCTCCCACCCGGTTCACTCTACTTCCCTGTAAACCAACCACCCCACTCTCCCCTCCCCCCCTCGAGCACTGCTTGCAGAGGCAATAAAGTCATTGTTACTTCACATTCATGCATTCTTTATTAATTCATCACACAACTAGGGGGATAATTGCCGAGGTAGCCCGGGATGGGTGGGGGAGGAGGGAAGGAAAAGGACACACTGCAGTTTAAAACTTTAACTCTTATTGAAGGCCAGCCTTCTGATGCTCGGGCAATCATCTGGGGTGGAGTGACTGGGTGGCCGGAGGCCCTCCCACCGTGTTCTTGGGCGTCTGGATGAGGAGGCTATGGAACTTGGGGAGGAGGGCTGTTGGTTACACAGGGGCTGTAGCGGCGGTCTCTGCTCCTGCTGCCTTTCCTGCAGCTCAACCATACGCTGGAGCATATCAGTTTGATGCTCCAGCAGCCGGAGCATTGACTCTTGCCATCTGTCTGCAAGCTGACGCCACCTATCATCTTCAGCCCACCACTTGCTCTGTTCAGCCCGCGATTCAGCCCGCCACCTCTCCTCTCGTTCATATTGTGCTTTTCTGTAGTCTGACATTGACTGCCTCCACGCATTCTGCTGTGCTCTGTCAGCGTGGGAGGACATCTGGAGCTCCGAGAACATATCATCCCGAGTCCGCTGTTTTCTCCTTCTAATCTTCACTAGCCTCTGCGAAGGAGAAACATTTGCAGCTGGTGGAGGAGAAGGGAGAGGTGGTTAAAAAAGACACATTTTAGAGAACAATGGGTACACTCTTTCATGTTAAATTTTGCTGTTCACATTACACAGCACATGTGCTTTCGTTACAAGGTCGCATTTTTCCTCTTATATTGAGGGCCTGCCGGTTTGGTGTGAGAGATCACTCACGCAGTGCCAGGCAACAGATTTCGGCTTGCAGGCAGCCATGGTAAGCCACAGTCTTTTGGCTTTTTTAACCTTCTTAACATGTGGGAATGCTTTCAAACAGTAGCGCCCTCATTTCCCATACCAAGCACCCGTTGGGTTGGCCATTTAAAATGGGTTTGCAATGTAAAAGGAGGGGCTGCGGTTTCCGGGTTAACATGCAGCACAACCCCAACTAACCCCCCCCCCACACACACCCAATTCTCGGGGATGATCACTTCACCCCTCCCCCCCACCGCGTGGCTAACAGCGGGGAACATTTCTGTTCAGCAGAGCAGGAACGGGCACCTCTGAATGTCCCCTTAATAAAATCGCCCCATTTCAACCAGGTGACCGTGAATGATATCACTCTCCTGAGGATAACAAAGAGCGATAAGGAATGGATGTTGTCTGCATGCCAGCAAACACCGGGACCATACGCTGCCATGCTTTGTTATGCAATGATTCCAGACTACGTGCTACTGGCCTGGCGTGGTAAAGTGTCCTACCATGGCGGACGGGATAAGGCAGCCCTCCCCAGAAACCTTTTGCAAAGGCTTTGGGAGTACATGAAGGAGAGCTTTCTGGAGATGTCCCTGGAGGATTTCCGCTCCATCCCCATACATGTTAACAGACTTTTCCAGTAGCTGTACTGGCCACGATTGCCAGGGCAAATTAATCATTAAACACACTTGCTTTTAAACCATGTGTAATATTTACAAAGGTACACTCACCAGAGGTCCCCTGTGTGCCCTCAGGGTCTGGGAGCACGCCTTGGGTGAGTTCGGGGGTTACTGATTCCAGGTCCAGGGTGATAAACATATCCTGGCTGTTGGGAAAACCGGTTTCTCCGCTTCCTTGCTGCTGTGAGCTATCTACATTATCTTCATCCTCATCTTCCTCGTACCCCGAACCCGCTTCCCTGTGTGTTTCTCCATTGAAGGAGTCAAAGCACACGGTTGGGGTAGTGGTGGCTGCACCCCCTAGCATGGCATGCAGCTCCGCGTAGAAGCAGCATGTTTGCGGCTCTGCCCCGGACCTTCCATTTGCCTCTCTGGCTTTGTGGTAGGCTTGCCTTAGCTCCTTAATTTTCATGCGGCACTGCTGTGCGTCCCTGTTATGGCCTCTGTCCTTCATGGCCTTGGAGACCTTTTCTAATATTTTGCCATTTCGTTTACTGCTACGGAGTTCAGCTAGCACTGATTTATCTCCCCATATAGCGAGCAGATCCCGTACCTCCCGTTCGGTCCATGATGGAGCTCTTTTGCGATCCTGGGACTCCATCACGGTTACCTGTGCTGATGAGCTCTGCGTGGTCACCTGTGCTCTCCACGCTGGGCAAACAGGAAATGAAATTCAAACGTTCGCGGGGCTTTTCCTGTCTACCTGGTCAGTGCATCTGAGTTGAGAGTGCTGTCCAGAGCGGTCACAATGAAGCACTGTGGGATAGCTCCCGGAGGCCAATAACGTCGAATTCCGTTCACACTACCCCAATTCCGACCCGCTAAGGCCGATTTTATCGCTAATCCCCTCATCGGAGGTGGAGTAAAGAAACCAGTTTAAAGGGCCCTTTAAGTCAAAAAAAGGGACTTAGCCATGTGAACGTGTCCAGGCTTAATTCGATTTAACGCTGCTAAATTCGACCTAAACTCGTAGTGTAGACCAGGCCTGTGTGGACTCCAATTAGAGATCTCTGCAAGCAAAAGGAGAGAAGATATTATTGCAGGGTTTCTGACTCAGCGGAATGGACAGAGTTGATGAACAAAGACTTTTACTAAGGGCTTGTCTATACTTACCGCGCTGGTTCGGCGGCAGGCAATCGAACTTCTGGGTTCGATTTATCGCGTCTTGACTGGACGCGATAAATCGAACCCAGAAGTGCTCGCCGTCGACTCCAGTAATCCTGCTCGGCGCGAGGAGTACGCGGAGTCGACGGGGGAGCCTGCCTGCCGCATCTGGACCGCGGTAAGTTTGAACTAAGGTACGTCGACTTCAGCTACGTTATTCACGTAGCTGAAGTTGCGTACCTTAGTTCGAATTGGGGGGTTAGTGTAGACCAGGCCTAAGACTCAGGTGAACTCATTCTAAGCTTTTGGAACTCTGAGTTACTTCTCACTGTGTTTCTGTGGGAACGAACCTATTTAGATTTAATTTGTTATATTATATATATAATTGAAGATAATGTGGATTATGAAGTAGGCTTATTTTTAGTAGAAATTAAGCTATTATCTTTCTTTATCATTATTCAGTTTTATGAAGTTGGTACTTAAGAATTAAATTCATTTTTCTTGTTCTTTTTGAACCTGTCTGTGGGAAGATTGACCCTATGTGATCCTTGCTGAAAATCCTCAATGACTGAATTATGAGTCTCCATGTGCTTTTTTATACATGTTGTGTTGAAGTACGAGGAGAGGGGTGGTAAAGTAAATTGTAGCTGACTCAAAGGTTACACTTTCAGCCGCTCCTTCAGGTTGTGTCACCCTCTGACTCTTCCCGTTTTCTGTGTGTTCTTTCTTAACTCCCCCCCTGCCTGCTCACAGTATCTAATCTGCCTGTCTGGTGCTAGTTTCTGGACAAACTTTAATAGGCTTTGTTTTAGGTGTGGTCCCTTAATTGTCTCTTACTATGGTCTTAAATGCGGGGACTCATTCACACATCCTTTGAATGAGGTTTTAACAAAGTTTTACCCAGCTCATAACACTCTTCTACTACTAGCTATCTCTTACCATTAAACTGACTAATCCAGCGTATAAACTATTTTCCTTCTCCCTGAACTCACTTAAATTACTTCTATAGCTGTGCTAATTCTTTTTCCTTTTTAAGTAGTTATGGTATCATCTTTTCACTTGTCCTCCATCCTACCTAACATTTTATTTCTTATTGTTGTTCCTTTCAATTACTTAATTTACTCTCTCCCTTCTGATCCTCTGAATTGCCTCCTTTCCTTCCCAGATAAAACTTCTACTCACTTCAGACCAACCAGCCCATCTGTCACGAACTACCCCCACTCTCAAAAATTTCCAGCTGGATCAGCCTCTTGCCAGTTAGGGTCACACAGGAGTCATAAGTTTCTCTGAGCTTCTCTTTTGATCCTCAGAGGCCAAGAAACAGGTTTTTCTAGCAGAACATGTGACTCTGCTGAGATATTAAACTAACATACAAAGTGATAAGAAGTAGCTAATTTCATCATATTGTAGCCAATGATGGGAGTACACACTATTTTGCTTCTATTTATTTGAGAAAGTTATGTGATATCCCTTTTTGTGTTCCTTTCCTCTTTCTTCAGAATAGTTCTTCTCCCTCCTCTTTGAAAGAGTGTGCGCACATGTGCACATACACAATTTATATATTCATTTTTCATGATTTCTGTACAGTGCTTAGCATAATGTTGTCTTGACTATGGTTGCTAATGCTACTGTAATATATTAAGATTAATACTATTGCACTAAGAATGTTAGAGGAAGACATTCTGGTGATTGCGTACCAGGAGAGGGGTTCTAGCACCACTTGCAGTCTTCAGACTTCTCCATGGCATTCAGGTTTTCAACTCAATAGTGCCTTAATCTCCTGCTCAGCATGGCCTCATTCTCCAGCTGTTCATATCTACAGTAGCTCAGTCTCCGAGCATCCTGCTCAGTGTGTGTTATGTCCCTCTCCGTGCCATAGAAAATATGCTACAGCTGTTAGCTAAGTGCTTAGTATACTCTAATGGTTCGTGCTTTTGTTCAGCAATCCTGGGTTGAGTTTTCAGTGATGACCAAGATGACAGTCATTATAAATGACATCATGCATTTATTAATGTGATAAATAACCTGAACTACGTCTTAAGTTATGAGAATACACATTATTATTTTTATACGTTCTGTAGCACCAACCTGGTGACAGCAAATACAAACAGAACAAAACAAACAGTTAATCAAATGCTAAACAAAACTATTGCATCTGGCATTCTGGGCTGAAAGTTGCTAGATTCAGGCTGAAATGGACTGCCAAATGGGAGTGAAATCTAAAGGAGGTGGCCATCAACTAAAAATCCTTGTTGCCAGCCTTTGGTTGGGAAATGCTTACTCTCAGAATCCATCTTGACTGCTTTGATCTATAGAATGGGAGTTAATTTCTCAGAGAACTTGGCCCTGATCACTCAGGACTTTAAACATCATTTGCACCTTGAATTGCACCCAGAAGCAAACAGAGAGCCAGAGCAGACTAACCATGAGTGTTGTGTTCACATAAGAATGCATTGCTTAGCAGGTGGTTTCATACCACTAAGCAACGTGCTCTGCTGCTTACCAATCCTGCTCCTTTGAAATCTGAAGCTGCCTCTTGTCCCCTAAACCTTCAAAATGTGACCCAAGGTAAACTGCACAGAGTGAAAATCTGAAACCTGAAGGTGATGTACATGTCAACACCATTAACTATTTCACTGCTGGAAACATACAGCTTGTGTCCACAATCCCAACTTGTTTCCTAAGTTGGTACTAAAAAGCCTCATTTCCCTCTTCAACTCACCACACAAGCTGGCCCTGGAAACTGTTGACACACCACCATTTGTATATGTGATTGATCATGGATGAGAGGGAGAAATGCATGGTGATTTTCTGATGTTTAAACTGCATTTTGTACCATTTTCAAATCCACTGCACTACAAAAAGAAAAGAGTTTAGATGAAGAATCCGCATGACATGGTTGGGGATTATATATATTTATTCTGTTTAACTCCCTCAGTAGGAAACAGAAGATCAGGGTGACGTATTCCAGCCAACGAGACAAGACAGTGAACTAAAACAAGTTTTAGTAATGTCCAAGCCACACAAGATTAAAGGCAACAATTCCCATATACAGGCAGCCTAGAAGCAAGAGGCAAGACATCAGAAATATCAAATACAGAACAGAAACATAGCTGTAAAAAATCTCATTGACTGAATCATTATACATTGTGGGAGTTTCAGGAGTATGCTTTGAGGATAGTAGCAAATGGAATCAGGTTTGATTTGGAAAGAGACAAGAAAATTATGGCTTTCTTTGCTAGAATCAAAGCCAAAGTGATTTTGGATGCTTTTCCTTACTGACGACTGACTCAGCCTCTTTACTGAGTTTAGAGTAGTGTCAATTGCAGAGATGCCAACAAAGCTATCCATCAAAATGCTGGCAGGAAAAAGCACAGGTGCTTTCCTGCTCCAGCTATTTATAGGAAAGGCATGTGACCACACATGATACAAACTCAGTGGTTTGGTTGCTACATTCCAGAAGCCAAAAACCATTTCTTTGGTTGAAAACACAGTTCAAGAATTACAATTGGAAACACAATTGTAGCTGTCTAGCAAATAGACCCTGAGCAGCCGTCCCCTTTTTGAGGCTCTTTCTGTACCAGGAGGAGCTTATTGTTATTTTTGTATATATTTCTTGTCCCAATAACTTTTTTTATAAAGCCACATGATCAACTGAAAAACGTACAATGGACTCGAACATGTTTGTGAATAATATAGGGCCATATTCTTCCCCCATGTATGTGAGGGATTCTATCATTTTAAACTCACTGAACTCTATGCATATTCACTTAATGGGGAGGAGAAGAGGAAGGGCAAAGGGCACTGGGTCTAAATCCCACTTTTGCAAGAATACCACAGATCATGCAGTAGTTCTGCCCATCCCTTCCCTGGCCACATGGCTCCTCTGGAAATCATGATCCTTTTCTTCCTATGCAAAACCCCATCTTTGAGGGGTACAGAAATGGAGCATAAGCTAATGATGCAAGGAAAACTGTTAATTTATGCATGGATAGCCACAAGTTTTAGAGGAAGCATGCAGCAGATAGCATCATGTCCTCTGCCCCCTGCTTCCAGAATGCCCATGAAATCTTGCAGGGCCCCTACAGCATGGAGAGACAAATAGAAACCCCATTTTCCCTCTGCGTGTTTCTTGTGCCCTTGTTTGTCACTATGGTGTCTGAACATTATCCTAAGATGTTAAGCATGCTGCATTAGCGCTGTGACCTCTTCCATAAATAGGGGGCCCTCTGTACCCTTATTCTCATTCCTTTGTTCAGCAATGTGGTGAGCAATAAAGACCCAATAATAGAACACTTCTATTTTGCTTTTTATCTTTGAAATTCCATACAACCATTAACTTAGCTAACATACAGCCATTACTAAGTTCCATTACCTGTGTACACTGGTTGTACTATGAGTTATTTTTATGTCTATCCATCCATCCATCCATCCTAATAAATATTTATTTTTGAGAAAATAATACAAATATTGGTTCTCAAGGTGCTCTAATACCATCGTATAAGCTCCTTGGATGAAATCTTGGTTCCAATAATGTCAATGAGAATTTTGCAATTGACTTCCACAGAGATTTCACCCCTAGATAAATCATAATAGATATTAGGCTGAAACTTTAAAATGAATCTATGTCAAGGTACAAACTCTCTACCACACTCCCACATCAGCATCAATTTTCTGTACACCACAATCAGCTGCAAAAATGGAACCCTCCAGCCAATTATATACAAGAAACCCACGGATTATCTTCACAGATCCAGTAACCACTCCAAACACACCAAAAAATCTGTTATCTACAGCCAGGCACTCAGATACCACAGAATATGCTCTGAGGAGAAAAATCTGGAATATACACCTTAACTCGCTTAAAACTGCCTGTACCAAACAAGGACACTCCCCTAGAAAAGTAGATTGCATCATGGAATAGGCCACCCAAATACCCCAAGAGAATCTGCTTCAATATAGGGGGGGGAAAAACTACTGACCGCACACCCCTAATGGTCATCTCTCACCCCACGCTGGAACCGCTATGGGGTATCATTGAACAATTACAACCCATAATCAGCGGGGAGCACATCCTGAAAGAAATATTTTTGGCCTTCAAACAACCCCCCAATCTCTCAAAGCTCATCATCAGAAGCAAGCTCCCCACAAACCAGGACCCACCAACTCAGAAGAGGCACCAGACCTTGCCAGAACAACTGGTGCAAAATCTGCAGACATCTCCACTGCTGCAATGATTATTCCCCCCCAACCCTCACAACACACCTTTCATGATCCATGGCTGTCACATGCCTATCACAACATGTGGTGTACCTCATCCAGTGCACTAAATGGATAGGTGACATGAGACAATTACTACATAGGCGCCGACTCTGTGGGTGCTCTGGGGCTGGAGCACCCATGGGGAAAAAATAGCAGGTGCTCCACACCCACCGGCAGCCAAGCTCCCCCCGCCCCCTCCCGAGTGCACCTCATCCCCGCTCCTCCCTCCCCCTCCCAGCGCTTCCCCCCCGCCCCAGCTGCCTAACAGCTGTTTGGCGGCACTTTCCAGGATGGGGGGGAAGGAGCGGGTACACGGCACGCTCATAGGAGGAGGCGGAGAAGAGGTGGGGCAGGGGTGGGGACTTGAGGGAAGGGGTGGAATGGGGATGGGACAAGGGCGGTGCAGGGGTGGGGCCGGGGGGGGGGGGTCGAGCACCCACCGGGCAGAAGGAAAGTCGACACCTATGAATCACTATGTTCTCAAATGAACTCACACAGAAAAATGATAAAAAAGACAAAAACACCATATCACCTAGGGGCAAACACTTTTCACAAAATGATCATTTCATATCTGACATCTCAGACCTCATCCTCAAGGGAAACCTTCAATAAACTACACCTTCAAAAGGACAAGCCTGGGAGCTTAAATTCATAACTTGGCTAGATACTAGAAATGATGGACTCAAAGATGCTGGATTTATGGCTCATTACAACAATCTGCAATCCACTAACCCTCCTCTGTACCATGACTGCAAGGGATTAACAGCCCACTTCCTCTTGAATAGTCTCTTGCAACATGTGTGAACTCCTTTGCTTAACAATCTGTTCCAAGTGGTATTTAGCTGTGATTCTTTGTACCTTTCCCAGACATGAAGAAAAGCTCAGTGTAAACTCAGAAGTTTTTCTCTTTCCCCACAGAGCAGTGGTCCCCAAACTGTGGGGCACACCCTTTAGGGGGGGCACAAAGGAGCATCCGGGGGGTAAGGCAGGGGTGGGAAAGAAGTGCCACATAGCCCTGCTCCCAGCTCTGCTCCAGTCCTGTTCCCTGCCCCAGCCCCCAGCTGCAGCTGTGGCCCCAGCCTTGCTCCCGCTGCTGGCCCCCACTCCCAGCCCTCGGCCCAGGGGGATGCAGACACATTTCTGTACTGCAAAGGGGGGGGGGGGGAGGGAGAGGAAAAGTTTGGGCACCACTGCCATAGAGATAGGTACAATAAAAGATATTGCCTCACTCACCTTGTCTCTCTAATATCTGGGGACCAACATGGCTACAGCAACGCAAACAAAGGTATATGGTACAGCAAACAAAGGTATATGGTACTTGATTCAGGGTTGTGGGGAGGATTTGAAGAAGGGGTTGCTCATTAACTTTCCTTTAAATCCACAAATTAATTTCTTCTTAATCTAATGACTTCCTACTTGTACAACAAATAATGGACTTGGAATGGGGCCATACTGATTGACAGTCAGCTTGAGTTTGCACATAGTTTGGTTGGTCTACATTTAACTCTTTTTTTTTTTTGCCTAATGCTTGCTTGATTGTTTCTGTGTTAGTGTTTTTTTAAGACCCATCAGCTACTCAGGATATGAAGAAAAGTCGCATGTAAACAAAAAGCAATTTCAGATTCAGAATTTCTGAGATTATATCAGATGCTATCACTTTCTATAATCTCTCTATGAAATTCATATTCTACTTACAGATCTAAGCAGAGAAAAAAGGAAATTAAAGGAACATTTCAGTAAAAGACTATCACGGTCTCCTGTTGGACACACAACCTTATGTCCCACTGACATTTTATACACTAGTGGTCAAATCCTGGCTTGACTGAAGTCAGAGAGACTTTAATTGGGACCAGAATTTGGCTTCAGTGTAAAAGCTGACATTGGTTTTGACTATGCATCTACTTTCTGCCAATGAAGTTTTAAAAACTCTAATATATTGATTGGAATTAGGTGCAGAATAATGTTGCAGGACAGATATTTTTAAAGATACAAACATACATAACTTAAAGTTTAGTTTTATTTGTTCCCCAAAGAAGGACATTTTCAGAGAATAGTGCAGTTTTAGCTGTACAACTCCTATTGACTTTATTTGTCTGGTCCTGTTTCCATAGGAGTCGATGACAAAACTCCCATTGACTTCACTAGGAGTGGTACTGGGCCATGAAGCCAAACAGCTAAAGCACCATGTACTGCTTTGAAAATTAAGAAAGCATTAAGGTCATAACAATAACTTGCATTAAGTCTGACAAAAATAATGCATTTTGTACTGTCCAACTGTTCATGTCATTGTACATACAGAGTAACAGAAACTTTGTAATTATGCTTAGTAATGCTTATCTGGCACTGAATGAAAAGGTTCTTTACAAAACATACAGCCCAGGGCACAAGCCCGCATAAAATCAATGTTTTTAGTGGTTGTATTATTTATAACAAACCTATTTTATTGAAACTTTTTTAAAGAGAAAAAAATAGGGCCATGCAGGATGGTTTAACACAACAAATGTTGAGTGTCACTGGAGAAACTTGCAGAGTTTGGCACAAACCCCAGGAAAAGATATTACTTCACTATTATACAAATTGTAGCAACATAAGACATAATAGAATACAAATGTATGCAACGAGATAGATTATTATAGAATGGGCTAAGTGATGATTGCATTACTGGCATGGTCTATTAAAATATATTGGAACATATCCTAAATAAGAACTTCAGGATTTGGCACATTGAAAGATAATAGATAGCACATGTAACCTTAACTCAGCCTCCTTGTGTTTGTGTTATAGGACCAGATCCTCGCTTCAATGGATTTACACCAGCTGAGGATCTGGCTCCATTTTTAATGACATGATCATATGTGATTTCTCAAATAGTACCTTCATTTTTTTCTACAGTCTTAAACATATATAATACACAGTACTGTGCCATTCATACAAATGAGTCCATGACAGTCATTTATATATACTATATATTAAGCATACAACAGTACCAGTGAATTTGTGTAGCCTGCCTATGTTCACAGGTAACAAAGTTTGTGACTAACACGGCTACCCCTCTGATACTAAAGTTTGTGATTGACTCCTTCAGTTGCTGAAGACTGTCTTGTCTGTTCTGGCTTATGCCCTGAATTGTACCTTAAGAAGGTGGTGCTACTGGTTGTAAAGAAAAATGCATAGTAAATGGATGACTATTATTATTATAATATTGTGTATGAGAGAAGAGGAGTTACCATACAAAAGCCTAACTCCATAAAGATCACGGACCGTGAAATCTGGTCTCCCACCGTGAAATCTGGTCTTTTGTGTGCTTTTACCCTATCAGATTTCACAGGGGAGACCATGGTTTCTCAAATTGGAGGTCCTGACCCAAAAGGGAGCTTCCAGGGGAGTCACAGTATTGCCACCCTTACTTCTGCGCTGCCTTCAGAGCTCGGTGGCTGGAGAGTGATGGCTGTTGGCCGGGGCCCAGCTCTGAAGGCAGCACCCCACCACCAGCAGCGCAGAAGTAAAGGTGGCAATACCATACCATGCCATCCTTACTTCTGCGCTGCTGCAGGCAGTGGCACTGCCTTCAGAGTTGGGCTCCCGGCCAGCAGCTGTTGCTCTCCAGCCACCCAGCTGTGATGGCAGCGCTGCTGTCAGTAGCAGCAGCACAGAAGTAAGGGTAGCAGTACCGCAACCCCGCTACAATAACCTTGTGACCCCCCCACAACTCCTTTTTGGGTCAGGGTCCCTACAATTACAACACCGTGAAATTTCAGATTTAAATAGCTGAAATCATGAAATTTATTATTTTTAACATCCTATGACTATGAAATTGACCAAAATGGACCATGAATTTGGTAGGGCCCTTATCATACATCATTGGCTTGAGCATAATTAGCACTGATTACAAATTTTAGAAGCAAAGTGAAACAATCAAAATAAAGGCCAGTATTATTTCATTCACTATGAATAGGGCTGCACATTTGTCATGGCATTTTTCATCAAAGTCATGGAACAGTCATGGTAAGCTTAGTAAAACTCATGGGTTTTGTGATTTTTGATTTAAAAAAAAAAAAAAAAAAAAAAAAAAGCCATGACAGAAGAGAAGGGGCCCTGTGGGAGAGGTAAGCTGAAGAGCATGATGAGGGAGGGGTGGATAGGCCAAACCTGAACAGTGCTGCAACCCTGTGCACCAGTCCGCAACGCCGGGACCAGGCAGCCAGTCCCAGTCCCATGGGACAGGAGCCGCAGAAGTTGTTGCTGTGGAATGAGTGTATTGAAATCATGGACACAAAGACAAGTAATGGACAAACAGTAAAGTTACAGTATCCGTGCCATTTTCCCCAGCATGACAAACCTGCAACCCTAACAATGACTGACCCATTTTTTTTACTCTTTCTAAAATCTTAAGGGGAAAAAAAAGAAATCTAGAGACTGCTATTTAAAACAACAGCCCCCCCCCCCATTACCATAGTATGTGAACACCTCACAGCCTTTAGTGTATTTATCTCCACAACATCTCTGTGAGGTATTAAAATCCCCATTTGTAAAACTGGCACTGAGAGACTAAGTGACTTTCCCAACACTACACAGGAAATCTGTGGTAGAGCAGGGATTTGAACAGAAGTCTTCCACCTCCTAAGCTACTGCCCTAATCACTGGACCATCTTTCAACCTACAACAGAAAAGTGCAAATCTATAGCTATACTCTCGTGCAGTGGCTCTCAAACTTTTTTACTGGTGACCCCTTTCACATATCAAGCCTCTAAGTGCGACCCCCCTTATAAATTAAAAACACATTTTAATATATTTACCACCATTATAAATGCTGCAGGCAAAGCAGGGTTTGGTGTGGAGGTTGACAGCTCGTGACCCCCAATGTAATAACCTTGCGACCCCCTGAGGGGTCCTGTCCTGACCCCCAGTTTGAGAACCCCTGCTCTAGTGAGTGTCAACATTAAATGCCCTTCTCTACTTATGTTGATGATTTGGTGATTTTAGTGCCATACCTCCCAGTTTTATCACTTTAAGATTTGATCAATATTGAATTAATGTTGGGTGGGATCCACAAATCTACTCAGGCACCTAAGTCCCGTTTTTAGGCATCTAAATCCTGTTTTTAGACAACTGAGTCCTGTGTTTAGGTATCACTGCGGTCCACAAGACTCCAACTCAGCTTCCATCTAACTCTGTAGGTGCCTTAACTCGCTCAGCAGCTAAGTTTTTTGCAGTGAAAACACCTAGTTACTTAGGTGTCTATGTTCCTGTCCCTAAGCATACGTGCTACTGCTAGGCTCTAGGTGTCCATGTACCTAACCACCACCTAAATCCCAAAGGGATCCAGGAACCAGGGGAAAACAGGTGCTCCTCTTCCTAAGTCACAGGTGGGGTTCGATCTGGTAGGCATGCTCATAACTCCACGCAAAATAGCCAGGTGGAGGGGAAGAGGAGGATCTCTCTGATAACCTTTAGCTGACACCCCCCTGTCCCAGGCTCTTTTGTGTGGAATTAGGCAGGCTCTGAGTGTGCCTACCATATCAGGCCCCCTCGTGACTTAGGCAGATGAGCACCTATCTTCCCCTAGTTCAGGGGAGGGCAAACTATGGCCTGCAGGCCGGATCCAGCCCGTCAGGGCTTTCGATCCAGCCCACTGGATTGCCAGCCCTGTGGCCCAGCGGGGCTAAGGCAGGTTCCCTGCCTGCCCTGACCCCACACCACTCCCGGAAGTGGCAGGCACCACCTCCCGGTAGACCCTGGGAGGGTGGGGGTGCGGGCTCCGATCGCTGCCCTTGCCTGCAGACACCGCCCCCCGCAGCTCCCATTGGCCAGGAACGAGGAACTGCAGCCAATGGGAGTTTTGGAGGTGGTACCCACAGGCAAGGGCAGCGCACGGCAGAGCCACCTGCCCCACCCCACCCCCAGGAGCCACTGCCGGACATGCTGGCCACTTCCGGGAGCAGCGCGGGGCCAGGGCAGGCAGGGAGCCTGCCTTAGGCCCACTATGCATCGCTGTCACCCGGAGCCGCTCGAGGTAAGTGGTGCCAGGCTGGAGGCCGCACCCCGATCCCCTCCTGCACCCCAACCCCCTGCCCTGATCCCCCTAGCCCCCGACTTGAGCCCCCTGCCGCACCCCAACCCCCTGCCCTGAGCCCCCTCCCACACCCCACACCCCTCGTGCACCCCAACCCCTTGTCCTGAGCCCCTTCCTGAACATCGCACCACCTCCCACACCCCACACTCCCTCCAGCACCCCAACTCCCTGCCCCAGCCCTACATTCCTGGCCCTGCATACAATTTCCCCACCCAGACATGGCCCTTGGACCAAAACGTTTGTCCATCCCTGCCCTAGTTTGTCGATCGCTAACACAGAGAGGCACCTCTCTGCAGCTCACCCTTAGGCATGGAACTCTACAAGAGGGGTGGGCTTAGCACACATTCCTCTCACCACCCTTTCCCATTGGCTAGTTTAGGCAATTCTCCTTGTAGCATGCTGAATTTGTGGATTCCATTCTAAGGTACCTATCCCTATGTGCCAAACTCAGGTTTTGTGGATTGCTGTGTTGTTCCTGTGAATTTCTAGGTTCCAAAAAATTAGATGTTATGATGCTGAGCATCTCAACACCTAAATCCCTTTTGTGGATCTGGGCCTTTCTCCTCAAGGTCATTAATGATTTATGGGACTAAATTCATCAGTGGTGTTAGGTGGACTGCATTTGCCTATGCCTGAAGTTGAAACAGTCTGTACTGAATAATGCTGAACCATACATGGTGAAATTCTCCATGTTCAACTCCCATTTCATACAACAGCATTGATAACTTTGTTTCCTATCTGTAAGCCAGTTGTTTAGCCATTATACTGACCAGACACTAGCTCTGTTATATTGGTATAAATCCTTTTAAACTCCCTTTAAACCAATGAATATCAATAGAGATACTCCAGATTTACCCGGATGTAACCAATATCACACTTCAGCCCAGTATTTCAGATTTCTGAATGAGTCTTATTGAAACGCAGATCAGTGATGTTTAGAATATTTCCCTTACCCTCTCAGGGGAAAAATCTACTGTCCCTGAAGTCAATGGGAAACTTTCCACTGACTTCAATATGCCTTGGATCAAGATCTTAGTCTGTTCTTTCAAAAAAAAAAAAAAAAAAAAAAAACAGGTTAATCTAGTACAACCAGTGCTTCTCAGGCAACTTGTCAATTACTGGATAATATAACTGCAGTAACAGGGTGACCCGTAAACTACTGTAATAATGATCATTCTTTTTGCAGGGCACAGATACAGGCAGATATGACACCTCAACATTATTTCATCTTATTTTGTGGGTTATTCTAATTTTGCTGTAGATTTCTGCATTGTCATTTTCAGTGCCTCACACTAAGTCCTGATCATCATAATTTTAAATTGAGGGAAGCCCACTCCAGTTATGGTGAATTATAAACATCTGCAAACTAAGGGGAAATAATACTGAGAGGGAGGATAACTTCATTAATGTTTTTTATGTTCTTAGATATTGTGGTGACAAGTAACATAGAAAAGCCCACACCCTAAATAAACATTTCCCTGAGACTTAGTATTGGCCCAAATTCAAAGGTGTGTAAATTACGTGTCCTGAAAGTGAATATGGGTAAATTGCTATAACATTCTGTTAGAAAGAGAGGGGAAGGGTTGCTGCAAGACCATCAACAGGAGGGTGTAAAAAATGTAAGTTAAAGCAGATCATCTCAGTGTGTAAATTACACCAATACACTCACATTCCTTACATCAATTTACCAACATGTAATTTATATTACTATTTACATCACCTCTGAATCTGGCTTTGTGACTTGAAAGCAATCCATGTTTGTGTTTTCCATTATTTTTTAAATCTTAAGTTTAAAGGGTGTTCAGGGCCATATCATGGTATCCATTTTAATATGTGAAATCTCATAAACGGATTGTATGATATGGCCTATTGTCCATAAGACCTTCAGATTCTTGGCACAGCACTTTACATTTTTAAGCACAGAACTAAGACTAACATCAGAACAGGATAATGATTTAAACATACTTTTTGTTCTTCACAAGCTGTAACCTGGCCCTGATGGAAATAGTCACGGTTTGTGGGCTGACCGGGTCACAGTGGAAAAGGAGGAACGGCCTTGTCACTTTTATCTTCATATCTTGTTACCTAATTCTCCCTCTCAGGAAAAACTTGCCATTTTGTTGATTAACATTTAACAGAGAAGGGACCTGATCCTGCATGCACTATGGTGATGATAGCCAAGGGCCTCCCAGTTTAATAGCTTGGCAATAGCAAGGTCCTTAATAATAGACTTTATGGAATCTCTGGCTTTTCAAAGCTCTGCTCAGGGTGTTCTTGGGGAGGGGTTGAGGAAGATCTTACTCCCCCCACACACTTATTGAATATACAGGTTTTGGTTTCACACCAGTTTCACTAATATCTGCTTCTTAGTATTGGTCCCCAATATATTGTATTGCTATTTTTTTTTTGACCTCTCAAAACAAGCTGCTACCTAGAGGAGATTTAGTGAGGTTGTGGTTGGAGATCCTGAGCTGCTAAGAGGATTCTGGTCTGGTCCTGAATGTAGAACTTCTTCTTTAACTGCCCTTTCTTACAATTGTAAAACACTTTATGTACTGGAAAATTCCGAAGTATCCTGCATGCAGTTAAGTATCAGACCTTATAACTGCTCTGCCTCTAGGTCTCAAAGACAGGCTTGCAAAGCAGGGTGAACATGCCTATAGCCGAGGAGAAGGTCTCCACTTCCAATCATTTCAGTGATCCAGAATTCCAGCGGAATCCCCCATCTGGAATTGATTGTGTGATTTCATCGTGTTCATCATTTTTTTCCCCCTGACGTACACTTTGGGCTTGTATAATTAATTAAAAACTTGGCCCCAAATGTACAAAGACATGGACATTAGAGATTGACAGGCCTTTTATTGGGTCATGTCATCCATTTCCTCACAGACACTGACTTTTGTTTTTGCCGGTGGGTGATCCACTCCCATTCTGCTCGAAGGTCCTACCACATTCCTCCCCTTCCCATCCCTGCTTTGGCCCCTTCCTTGACGCTCCTCCCCCGCCCACCTGACACTTGCTCCTCTCCATCCCCTCTCCCAAGAGTCCCCCTGCCCACCCTCTACACCCTCTCCTCCCAAGCGCCGCCTGCCTGCTCCTCTCCACCCCCTCCCCGAGCGCCATTTGCTCCTTTCTGCCCTCTCCTGCCTTAAGGGCGAGTGATGGGGAGAACAGTGAGCGGCAGGGGCCTCGGGGGAAGAGGCAGAGTGGGAAAGGGGTCATGGTCCATGAGTGCTGAGCACTCCCTATTTTTTTTCGTGGGTGCTTGAGCCCCGAAGTGCCATGGAATCGGTGTCTATGCATTTCTTCACCAATTCAGGATGTTTTTCTACAGTTTATTTTCAAGTACTCTGTCTAGTCTAGTTTCAAGTGTCCTCCTGAACCTAATGGATTACACTATTCAGTATATACTTAAATTATAAGCAATTTGGAATAGGGGGCATCTTTTGTGATGCATTTGTACAGTGGTTAGTACAATGAGGACTTGATTCCTGATGGGGGCCTCTACACATTACCACAATAAAAAATAAATAACAATACGATACACAAAATAGCATTGCACTCTCTCCAGCAGGGGCTCCCACAGCAGGTTCTGTTCCCTTAAGAAAGTGCCAAAACTTTCTTTGAATCCAAAGGGGAATCTTTGTTTTACACCTGGTGCTAGTTTTCAGTAATTCACTCCCATCCAACTGTCCAAGGGGGCTTCAATTTAACAAAAGTATCTTGGAACTTTCTGCATTCCAGACATATAAGGAATAAAAGGGGATAGATTGCTCCAAGCCTGAGGACAAGGGTGATCCAGTCCATGTAGTGTACTTGGATTTTCAGACAGCCTTTGACAAAGTCCCTCAACAAAGGCTCTTAAGCAAACTACACAGTAATGGGACAAGAGAGAAGGTTCTCTCATGGATCAGTAACTGGTTAAAAGACAGGAAACAAAGGGTAGGAATAAATGGTCAGTTTTCAGAATGGAGAGAGGTAAATAGTGGGGACCCCAAGGCTCTGTACTGGGACTATGCTGTTCATTTATGAAGATGCTGATCTGGAAAAGGGGATAAACAGTGCAGTGGAAAATTTGCAGATGATACAAAATTACTGAAGATAGTTAAGTCCAAAGCTGACTGTGAAGAGTTACAAAGGGATCTCCGAAAACTGGGTGACTGGGCAACAAACTGGCAGATGCTATTCAATGTCAATAAGTATAAAGTAATGCACATTGGAAAAAGTAATCCTAACTATACATACAAAATGATTGGATCTAAATGAGCTGTTACCACTCAAGAAAGATCTTGGAGTCATTGCGGATAGTTCTCTGAAAACAACTACTCAATGTTCAGCGAAAGTTAAAAAGGCTAACAGAATAGTAGGAAGGGGATACCTAAAACAGAAAATATCATGCCATTGTATAAATCCACGGTATGCCTACACCATGAATATCGCATGTAGTTCTGGTTACCTGAGATCAAAAAAGATATGTTAGAATTGGAAAAGATGCAGAGAAGGACAACAAAAATAATTAGGCGGATGGAACAGCTTTAATACAAGGAGATATTAAAAAGACTGGGACTGTTCATCTTAGAAAAGAGATGACTAAGGGGTGATATGAACGATATATAAAATCATGAATGATATGGAGAAAGTGAATAGGGAAGTGTTATTTACCCTTCACATAACTCAAGAACTTGAGGTTATCTGATGAAATTAATGGGCAGTAGATTTAAAAACAAACAAAAGGAAGTACTTCTTCACACAATGCAGTTCCCATGGCAACAAGTTCCACAGGTTATATTGTGAAGGCCGAAAGTATAAAAGGGTTCATAAGAGAATTAGATAAGTTCATAGAGGATAGGTCCATCAATGGCTATTAGCCAAGATGGTCAGGGACGCAACCCCACAGGCAGGGACACAACCCCACGCTCCAGGTGTCTTTAAACCTCCAACTGCCAGAAGCATCTGGCACTGTCCACTGTCAGAGACAGGATATTGGGATAGATGGACCATTGGTCCGACCCAGTATGGCCTTTCTTCTGTTATGAATTGAGTCGGTCTCCGCCTCCAAAGAAACAAGCAAACTATCTGTAAATCAGTCTGTCCTACTGACCACACTCTGCTCCTGGCTTAGCCACTTGCAAGGTTTTGCAGCCTAAAACCTTTGAGCCCTTAACTCAGAAAGAACTTTATTTTCTCCACTCTCAGAAAACCTATGCCATGGGAGCCAAGTAATTTCATAGTGGAGTTGTAACTGACCTCAGCTGATCTACTTCCTTCCTCTTCCTGACTTGAATTAACCCTTTCCTGCTCTCCAGTTGCATGGTAGCTAATACTTCCTGCTACATGCAGAACATGTAAGAATAAAGAAACAGTAATATTTTGTTAAAATAGCAGAGCCATGTGAGAATTAATGTTGCAACCAAACTGTTTTGGCCAGAGGGCTGAAAAAAGTACAACACTGTCAGAGAACAAATTATTTTCCAGATTATAAAATTCCTCCATTAGGGTTCAGTCATTAATCTTTGAATACCCAAAAGACACACACTTTGCTTGTGGGTTTTACAGATATTTGCTGACAATAGAGAAAAGGTAAGACTCAGGAATCTTAGGGTTCTATTCCAGGTTCTAGAGGACAGTGTTCTCTAGTTGCCATAGACTTTTCTGCTCCAGTTCCTGTCCCAGTACTCTCTTCCCCCAACAACTTCTTGTTTCAGTCCCAGTCTCTTTGCCTAGTCAGCCCCACTCTCTGTCCCAAGGCTCTTTATCCCAGTTCTAGACTCCCATCCCGCCCTCCTTGTCTGAT
Organism: Emys orbicularis; assembly: GCF_028017835.1. Classification (NCBI taxonomy): domain Eukaryota; kingdom Metazoa; phylum Chordata; order Testudines; family Emydidae; genus Emys; species Emys orbicularis. Next base: position 307,626,432 of record NC_088683.1, read on the forward strand.
CTCTCCCCCAGCTCTCATCCCTTCTTCTTCTGCAGGTGTAGCGGGATGGACACCCGCTCCTGCCCTGAAGGGTAAAAGCAGCCCTGGAAAGGGCTGCAGCTCTAAAAGCTGGGCTAATTGGGGAAGCAGCCGCAGCTGGGCCACACCCCAATCAGGCCTCAGCTGGCCCTATATAAGAGGCTGGGAGCCAGGAGCTCAGCAGACTCTTTCTAGCTTCTGAGATGGAGGGACCTGGGCAGAGTACTAGAGTACAGCAGGGCTGGGGAAGGGCGGAGGAGCTGGGGAGCTCTAGCCTGGAAAGCCCCAGGCTGCGACCTAGCATTAGGCCTATTAGGTACTGGGTTGCAGGGGGCAGCCCATGGGTAGACAGAGGCAGCAGGTTGGAACCCCTTTGCCTGTGATGAGTGGCTGATACTGCAGTCTGCCCCAGTGAACGGGGGCTAGATGGAGACTGGGCAGTAGCCAAGACTGAGGCGAAGTGGGGATAGTGGGTGGGGGTTCCCCTGGGAGGGGGAGACCCAGAACTGTGGGGGTACTGCTAGGAGGGAGCACCCAGAAAAAGGAGCACTGGGGTCCTGGGAGGGACATGGGGCCAATGGCAAGGCGGATCACCGGCCTGCAGAGGGCGCTCCAAGGCTGGGAGAACTAATTCCCTGAGATGACCAGCAGGAGATGCTGCAGCGGTGAGTCACGCACAAGTACAGCAGCCATACCAAGTTTCTGCCCTGCCAGTAACTTCCAGACCCAGTCTCCCCTGCCCTCCCCCCAGGCTTCTTGTTCTAATCTTCTTCCTCCACAGCCTCTCACACCCCTTTTGGCTCTTTTTCCTTCTGCATACAAGCCAGGCACCTTCCTCCTCCCCACTTCCTGTGTGCCAGGAGGGGGAACATTGATGGCACAAGAGAGACAGACTCCTTGCTCTCAGTTCCTGTGTCTGGTGCTACCTTGGCCTTTAGCAATGGCAGGAAAAGTCCTGCTTAGCCCCTGCAGTCCTGGGGTGGAGCATGTGCTGTCACTCTGTGGGCAAGGTGCATGAGCTGTCCATTTGGCACACAAGAGCTGCAAAGCAATAGATCATGCCCCGTGTAGAGGGAATCACTGGAGAGTTTAGCTGCCAACCTGGATTTTAGCTGCCAACCTCTAACAAGTTTCTACTGAGCATGTGGGAATGGGGATTTTTTCAAAGGCTCATAACTTGGCCAAGTGTGGGCAAATTTTCACAGGAACAGCAAAATGCACTTCCCTGACACAAATTTCAATCCCATGCTCCAAAGCAAGAGGGTGCTAGAACCTCCCAACAAAGTAATTATAAGACTTCAGCATGGGCAGGATAACATTTTCTCCATATTTCATTCTCCAAAACAATTGAACCATTTTTGCTAAATTTCAGGGAGGGAATTTAACCTGAGTCCCAAACTTATCATGAAAAATTAATTTGGCAAAGTTATAATCAGCTGAAAACAGGGTCTTATAATGGGAATTGTCCGGCAACCTTAAATACAGGTGGAGCTACCAGCTCTGACTATAATATAAATCTATAACACGCAATTACATACATATATTTTTAAAAAAACAGGTATATATCATATGGGATACCATAAGTAAGGAGCTACATCCTACTGTTGCTGCCCTGTGATGCTGCTGTAGCAAGTTTTACAGAACTTAGAGGGAAAAGCACAGGTGCAGGAGGAAAGATGTTATAAAGTGGGTGCTCACCCCCGCCCCACACCTTCTGGGGGCCTGGTATGGAGTGGCAAATGTGTCCCTGCCTCAGCTTTCCCTTATGCATCTCTGCCTTCTCCTGAGCCATCATCTTTAGTCTTTCTAGTTCTTTAACTTGTTCCAGGAGCTGTTCATCCTCTTGAATTAGAAAAAACGAACTGGCTTCTGAAGCTTATAAATCCCAGAAATCATTCCTCTGATGTTCTAGCTGCACTACTTTCAACCTGCAGCACTTTCTAGAACATCCTATTAATGAGGGGTAGGGCTTGTTCAAGCCCTTTCTGTTTCAGCTCCTGGATAGTTTGCCCATTGAATAGCACCTTTTCTACCTTGGCTGCCTCAGGGACTCAAAGTCCAGCTGCTCTTCTAGCCATATTATCCTTGTCTCCAAGGCAGCAGTGGAAGACTTGTACTTGGATACCATTGGGCTCTCCACCTCCAGTAACTTGGTCTTCAAGTGCATATTTAATTGACTGACCTTTAGATTTTCTTCCTTGAGCTGGTTGTTCACCATCTTGCTGCTCCTCTATTCTTCTTCCAGCTGAACTATTCGGGTCTCCAGCCAAAGACCTTTCAACCCAGGACTCTCTTCTGGAGTCAGGCCTCCTGCCATTACTTGGGGAAGGGTTCCTTCTCTGTTCTCAGGGCCCTCACAGAGGTCACACCACTGCAGTTCTCCTCTGGGTAGTGTGTAGTTCCCAATGATCCAGATATCATGCAGCTGTTTGGTAAGGTCCTTTCAGTGAGACCAGGCCTACCTAAGACTCTGACACCCATAGCCCTTTTGGAACCTTTCCCTTCAGGAGAACCTTTCCTATGTCCCCTTTTCTGGTGTGCTCTCTAACCAGCTCCCTTGAGAAATCCCTCTCCTCTTGAGCTTCCCCTCTGTCCTCAGATGCCTTTATTAGGCTCAGGTGTTCATTAACTAATTACCTACCGCCCAGCCACCTTGGTAATTAACTACTCACAGGTGGATCTGTAGTGACTCATTCTCCTTAGTATCAGAGGGGTAGCCGTATTAGTCTGGATCTGTAAAAAGCAACAGAGAGTCCTGTGGCACCTTTAAGACTAACAGATGTATTGGAGCATAAGCTTTTGTGGGTGAATACCCACTGACAAAGTGGGTATTCACCCACAAAAGCTTATGCTCCAATACATCTGTTAGTCTTAAAGGTGCCACAGGACTCTCTGTTGCTTCATTCTCCTTAGTGGAGCCTATCTCAGGTAGGCTGGTCCCTGATTCCCCTGAAAGGGCCAGCTTCCATGACTGGAGTTTGGAGGAGGCACCAGGAAGTCAGTCTGTGTGCACGTGGATTGAAAGCTAGCTGCAGTTGCAGCATCTCTGTAAATAGTTTCCTTAATAAAGACACAGCTTAGTTTTAGAAACATGGAGTCCTCTCATGTTATGCCCCAGCATATGGTACATGAAACAACTCCACAGAGTCTTCCTCTGGCTGTTTTTCTTCTGTTGATAAAGCAGAGGGAGGCAGTCCAAGGCTCCACCTTCACCCAGCTGCTTCCTGTGCTGCCAGACAGTGACGGGGAGAAGGAAAAGATGCTGTAGGGCTCCCACAACTGCTCCTGCTGCCAACTGTCTGGAACGAATGGAGAATGGCCTTTAAGACTCGTGCTTACCCGTATCCCTCCATTTCTCTCCTTTCATCTTTTGCTGTATCTCCCTCCCTCTTTTCTCTTTCTAACCATGTCTCCTTCTCTTTTATTTAACATTCCCCTCCTGCCCCGACACATTCTCTCTCTCTCTCTCTCTCTCTCTCTCTCTCTCTCTCTCTCTCGAAGGGAAAGATAGTATGTTTATAAGGGGGGAAGAATGGCATAAGAGAATAGGAATGAAAGTGAAGGGGAGAGACCATAATGAATACAGTATATGGAATGGAAGAGACGAGGTGGGACAGTGAGGTGAAGGAGAAAGAGTTGAGTTAATAAAGGGGTAGACAGAATGAGAAAGAGGAGTAAAAGGGGAGGGAATGGGAGTGAAAGACCTGTGCTCATAGCACTGAATCTTCAACTCGGCTGAGCTCCTACAAAAGGAGAAAAGATCTCAGAATGGTAAGATAGCGAGGAAGGCAAGAGTCAGGGATCTGCTACAATACTTCCTCCTTTGAAAAGCCTATAAAAACCACACCCACGAAGACTGCATAATATCTTTATGATTAAAATTAAAAAAAAAGATAAAAGAGCTTAGATCCATAAGAAGGAGAGTGGCAGATAGTTCTGTATTATGACTGGGTAATAGAAACTACTCTGCACTGATCAGACCATTTGTTGGCCTAATGTTCTTATTAGAATGATTCAAAGGGGGGTCTCACAAAAACTTTCATCTTGAAGTGCCAGCATGTTGGCACAGCCCAGGGACACCAGTTTGTAGAGCCTAACATTCATACGACTGCTTTTCATCCCCATTACACCTACAGCCATTAAACATGAATGTACGTAGTAGGTTCTTAGATTTTGATGTGCCATTACAGAAATGAGGAAGGATTTAAATTCAAAGGAAGAAATACAGTTGAAGGAGCAGAGGGAGAATAAGTTTTATTTCTTTCTAAACTAACTGGAATGTATTTTCCTCATTATGTTTTTAAACAAAATATAATAGGTTGGAAAAGTTTGTGCTACATCTTTCTTGTATAATTTGCTAGACTAAGGCAGAGCTGAAGCACATGTATGTGTATGGGAAAATCATAATTCTGAAACAGATGATCAAGTTTACTAATTAGAGATTATTAACTAAGGAGTCAATTCCGTGCTTCCAGTGAATTGCAAACATTTCTAAGGAGCAGCATTAATTTCCCTTTTTTCTGGTCTGAATGCAATAAATGAGCTAAAATTTGTTTTTATGTTTTGCATTTTACAGTTAAAAACTAACCAAAATAGTTCCTTATGTAACATGCCAAAGTAAGTTACAGCTGTTCCTAGATGTGTGTTTTAAGGATAAAGACCTCCACATATCATATCAATTATTTAGATAATGGCAAAAGAGTACACTTATAAAGTTTGCGGATGATACCAAGCTGGGAGGGGTTGCAAGTGCTTTGGAGGATAGGATTAAAATTCAAAATGATCTGGACAAACTGGAGAAATGGTCTAAAGTAAACAGGATGAAATTTAATAAGGACAAATGCAAAGTACTCCACTTAGGAAAGAACAATTAGTTGCACACATATAAAATGAGAAATGACTGCCTAGGAAGGAGCACTGCAGAAAGGGATCTGGGGGTCACAGTGGACCACAAGCTAAATATGAGTCAACAGTGTAACACTGTTGCAAAAAAACAACAACCATAATTCTCCCATGTTTTAGCAGGAGTATTGTGAGCAAGACATGAGAAGTAAATCTTCCGCTCTACTCCGTGCTGATAAGGCCTCAACTGGAGTACTGTGTCCAGTTCTGGGTGCCACATTTGAGGAAAAATGTGGACAAATTGGAGAAAGTCCAGAAAAGAGCAACAAAAATAATTAAAGGTCTAGAAGATATGACCTATGAGGGAAGATTGAAAAAAAAATGGGTTTGTTTAGTCTGGAGAAGAGAAGACTGAGAGGAGACATGATATCCATTTTCAAGTACATAAAAGGTTGTTACAAGGAGGAGGGAGAAAAATTGTTCTTCTTAACCTCTGAGGATAGGACAAGAAGCAATGGGCTTAAATTGCAGCAAGGGCAATTTAGGTTGGACATTAGGAAAAACTTCCTAATTGTCAGGGTGGTTAAACACTGGAATAAATTGCCTATAGAGGTTGTGGAATCTCCATTGCTGGAGATTTTTAAGAGCAGGTTAGACAAACACCTGTCAGGGATAGTCTAGATAATACTTAGTCCTTCTATGAGTGCAGGGGACTGGACTAGATGACCTCTCGAGGTTCCTTCCAGTCCTATGATTCTATAACTGCATAAAATAACATGCCTTTATTGGTATTCCATTACTGGGGAAGTAGAGAGGAGGAGGAAAAGGAGAAGGGAACTACAACAAGTCAAGCTAGAGTGAAAGGTTAAAGTTCAGCTAACATGCAATGGCAGATCATGAGGAAATAGGATATTAAAATATATGTAGTGAGAAACTACAGGCCAAGGCCCATATGCTAAGTTCCCTGTGAGCTGCGGAGCCACTTGGCCACGCAGCATGCCACGCAGGCACTCAGGGAATCTGCCAGGGGACCTGCCACAGCCGGGGGAGGGGCGCCCCTAGCCCAGCAAAGCCGGGCCCCCAACCTGCCACGGCTGGGGCAGCCCCTCAGTGCCAACTATGCCGTGGCCCAGACCTGCCACAGCGCCCCTACCCCAGCCCAGACCCAGCCGGGGTGGCGCGGCCTGGCTGCAGCATCCCGGCCTAGACCCAACTGCAGTGGCCCGGCTCTGAACCCAAGCAGCCTGGCCCAGACCCAGCCACAGCCGGGGCAGTGCAGCCTGACCCAGACCCAGCCTCAGCCGGGGCAGCCCGGCCTGGACTCATGATGGCTGGGGCAGCGCGGCCCTGCCCGAACAGCCCGGCCTAGACCCAGCCGTGGTGGCCCGAACCCAGCTGTGGACAGGGCGGCCTGGCCTGAAGCCAGGCAGCCCAGCCTGGACCTGTTGCGGGGCGCCCCTCCCCTAACCCAGCCCCAGTCTGGATCTGCGGGGGTCAGGGGAGGGGTGCCTATACTCTGGCCCCACCCCAGAGCCTGCACCCCCAGCTGGAGCCCTCCCCCCCAACCCTCTGCCCCTGCCCTGAGCCCCTCATCCCCGGCCCTGCCCCAGAGCCTGCACCCCCAGCCGGAGCCCTCATACCCCTGCACCCCAATCCTCTGCCCCAGCCCTGAGCCCCCTCTCACACTCTGAACCCCTCGGCCCCACCCCCACCAAATGAATTTTATTATATGCACCTATATGAAGGTGATGTCTCACACATCACCTCCATATTGGTGCACATAACAAAATTCATCCCTCACATGGGTGGGAAAAAATAAAGGGGACACTGATCATCTGAGCAACCTGCCAGGAGCCATGGGTATGCATGTACATAAGAACATAAGAACGGCCATACTGGGTCAGACCAAAGGTCCATCTAGCCCAGTATCCTGTCTACCAACAGTGGCCAATGCCAGGTGCCCCAGAGGGAGTGAACCTAACAGGTAATGATCAAATGATCTCTCTCCTGCCATCCATCTCCACCCTCTGACAAACAGAGTCTAGGGACACTATTCCTTACCCATCGTGGCTAATAGCCATTAATGGACTTAACCGCCATGAATTTATCCAGTTCTCTTTTAAACGCTGTTATAGTCCTAGCCTTCACAACCTCCTCAGGTAAGGAGTTCCACAAGTTGACTGTGTGCTGTGTGAAGAAGAACTTCCTTTTATTTGTTTTAAACCTGCTGCCTATTAATTTCATTTGGTGACCCCTAGTTCTTGTATTATGGGAATAAGTAAATAACTTTTCCTTATCTACTTTCTCCACATCACTCATAATTTTATATACCTCTATCATATCCCCCCTTAGTCTCCTCTTTTCCAAGCTGAAAAGTCCTAGCCTCTTTAATCTCTCCTCATATGGGACCCTCTCCAAACCCCTAATCATTTGAGTTGCCCTTCTCTGAACCTTTTCTAGTGCCAGTATATCTTTTTTTGAGATGAGGAGACCACATCTGTACGCAGTATTCAAGATGTGGGCGTACCATCGATTTATATAAGGGCAATAATATATTCTCCGTCTTATATTCTATCCCCTTTTTAATGATTCCTAACATCCTGTTTGCTTTTTTTGTACAGTAATGTAGTTGAAAGGATGCAGTCATCCGTATTTTAAATGTGGAATTGCAGCCCATACAGCGGGTAGGAGTGAACATCTTTGCCTTGATCCAAGCAGGGAGAGTGCTTGGATTGAGATGGACAGGAACACAAAGTAGAGAGGGATAAACGAGAAAGACATTGTGCGAGAAAGGTGGAAACTGGGGTGTGGTGAGTGAGCATGGCGTCAGGATAGGAGGGACAGAGATTGGAAGTCATACCTTTGAGGATCTTCGCCGTAGTTACAACCCCACATCTCCCCTCACCCCAGTCCCTTTTATCCTTACTTTACATGAATAAGTATAACAAGATCTCTGACTGAAACCTGTTTTACAAACAGTAGGTGCACTCTCTTGTTCAGGGGGCCAATATAAACTTTGCCTGTTCTTCTGATAGATACCCTCATCCTACCAAATTACCATGATCTTGTCTGGAATGAGACTCCACCACATAATCTTCCACTAGGTCCCAATCCTAGAAATGCTGGCTCATTTAATGCACTGCCCCAGCGTGGTCAGAAGAGAAAAAGACATTAAAACATGTGCAGAGATAGATGAAGGGAATCCGGGAAAGAGAAATAGGAAGAGAAAATAAGAAGAGAGGTAATAGTAAAAGGGAAAGGAGAAAGAATAGACAGATGTTGATGGATTTTTTTATTTATAATTAAATCCTAGCTTTTCTTTTTAAAAATGCACGTCTAATCCTTTCCTTTTCGAAGAGAGCATCCCTCTGCATGCCTGCTGCAGAAACCTGTTGCTTCCCAGCCTACCATACGGTCATACCAACGGCGTAAAATCAATCCTGCCCTGGGCCATTCACCTTGAATCCAGCAAAGAAAGTGGAAGAGCTTAGGGAAGGGGAGAAAGGGATTTTTAAAAAGAGATATAGCAGCAGTGCTTTTGGCATGGACCTTTACCTGGTCATCTGCTGTGAATGTGAGCTAAACAGGGAATGCGCATGCACATTTGAAAAAGTGGCTCTCTGTGTCCAAAGTACCTGTCTGGTTTAGACTGCAAGTCGCTGGTGGCAGGGGCGATCTCTCTTGCTTTGCATAGTACAAGCACACTGGTGGTGCATATTATAATTATTAATTATAAATAATAACTTCCATGCATAATGGATTTATTTCTAAACTCCATAAATTAAAAGCAAGAACCGTATCTGAATTACCAGTTGCAATTTTAGGGGAAAGTAAGGTTGTAAAAACAACCTTCATCTCCCATGTTCTACACTGGCAATTTGATTAAGAACTGTGATTAAAACTTTATCCCTAAAGCTAATTCACAATATAATCACAAATAAAGTCAGAGTCTGTGTTCACCTTTGAGAGACTTGACAGGGCATTTCTCTCCAGTCTCATTAATTCTGTGCAGGGTCAGATTCCTAAACCCAAGTGGTTCCCATTGATAGTTTTCACGTTGCTTTATTGAGCTTCACAAATGAAAATGTTGCAAACACCAGTGAGGATAGAAAGAGGCTAGAAATATGGATAGAAAAATAACAAAGTGAAACCCAGTTGGAAAATGAAGTCTAAAATATCTGGGGAAAATAATCTGAAACACAGATGTTTAAAGGGAGGAAAAATCTGGCCAAACCACTGAAAAAGACCAAGGCATGAGCTTGTGACACAATCTGACAATAAAAAGGCCAATATAACTTTTGGCAAAGTATTATGTAACAGCATAGGGAGATGCTTTAGTAGTTGCTCTCTACATAGCTGTGGTGCATCTGCACAAAGAATATTGTATTCAGTTCTGGACACCACATTACAAAAAAGATATATGCTAAGGGGAGATCTGTACTGATGACCGGCTCACCACTCTATACAGAGCAATATGCTTTATACTGAAGCCACCTGGAATATACATATACATATACAACAGATTTAGTTAAACAATTCTTTCAGAAGCACATTATAATTACTGGTATGCTGGGATGTAGGTAATCCCTTTTCAATACATGCAGCTGATTATCAGTCTGGAAATAACAAGACTTCAGACCTAAAAATCTACGAGTTTACACTTCATAACCCATTAACTGGGGCTGGCCTTTGGATAGGCCTCCTCTTGTGTTTCTTGGAAATGTGGGGAAGTAAATCCCTTGATTTTTGTGGAACTTAATCACATGCTTAAAGTTAGGAGTTTTGCGGGCCTAAACCCTCCTTCATGACCACTAGTACTGGGCTGACATAGCTCAGACATATTTTTATTCCACTGAGCATAATCATACTTCACACTCCTTGAGCCAGAAACTGCCGTCCACTAAATTCATTTTGCATTGAGTGGACTTAAACTGTCCTGGAGTGGTCAGCAAAAAAGTCCCCCTTTCCAGGACAGTTCCTACATCAGCTACCACTGCCATAAAGGGAAAAAGTGGAAGGGGGGTGAACCGGGGGTGGGGAGTTGCATGGTGGATTAGAGCTCTGCTATGCTGAATCCTACACTGGCATAGTGTCGCTGAGGGACCTTACATCAGTGGCATAAGTTACAGCTGTTCCTTAGCAACTCTAATTTACCCTGGGGCCAGGTGACACACGATCAAGGCACTCTTCTACACCTGAGCTCCAATTAGGCAGGCTAGAGAATCCAGACCCTTAGCTCTAATGGCTCTCCCTATGCTTACCCCAGCTCCCAATTTCAGACGTCTTAAATAACAAAATTTATCTGGCACGTGAGTGAAAATAAAGCAAAAACTATAATAAAGGCAAGTCAAATGTAAACAAAGCTTGTCTAAATTATGTGAAAACCCAGGTGGCTGGCTTTACTCTGGAATCCAAAATATGGCTTAAGAGAAATGAGAATTTTTACATTATAGAAAGACTCGTGACTTAGCTATATTTTCATTCAGTCTTCCAGCCTGTCATGGGAAGTCTGTCTGCTTCTCTTTTCCAGAGTCAGAGCTCAGTTGTGTGTTTTTTCTTATCCAGCCTCTGACAATTTCCTTCCCTCACAACTAATGTTGTAATTGGAGCACCTCCATTTATTGTGTAATGGGCTTGAGGCCCAGCTATGAAAGTCTTGGTTAGGATCTCAGGACATTGCAGTTGCAACTTGGTTACAATAATCTTTGGCTAAGTCTATTTTTCTTTGTTTATTGGCATGTTTTTTTTAAATGGTCCATCTACTTTCCATGCATGCATTTCTATTACTGTGTATCCATTCAAAGGGTTTGTGCTCATTTGAGATAGTGCTTTGAACCGGTAAGGTATTTAGTCTCTTTAAAAAAACTGAATACAGCAACATTATTCTTTAACATCACTGAAAGTATCTTTAGTAGTCACCTTGCCTTTTTTTTTTTTATTTAAGGGCTTTCCTGCCTTCTTTGGTGAGGCTCAATAAACATCCCTCATTGGGGAGTGCTTTGGCATATTAATTATTTTGTCACCCACGTGGATCTGGGGTTAAGAGACAGATTGTGCCCTCTGAAATCTGAGCACTGATCAGTATTGACAGAAGTTCAAGATTTGGCCCAATGTGCATAAACAAATAATTGCACCTTTCCTGTCTCAACCACTGTGATCTAGTTGAAGTCACGGCTGAGTCAGGAGATCTGAGGGTCTTGTGACCTGTGTTCTATTATTGACTGAAACTATTTTGCAGTGTGACCTATCTTAGTTATCTACTTTAGGATTTTCTATTACATCCATAGCTGCAGTACCTAAGTGCTGGGCAAGTCATTTATCCTCTATGTGATTCAGTTTTGACATCTGTAAAAAATGCTTTGAGAGCCTCACATGAAAAGCACTACATAAGTGGGAAGTGTGGTTATTTCATTCACTATTATGAGCTAAACAGGAGTTAAAATGCTGAACAAAAAATGATGAAAATGATCCTGTGCACTCCTCCTGCTATATGAACTGTGCATGGAAAACAGCCTTGAGATTCCACCTGGCTGCAAGACTGTTCTATTGTTCGTCATCTTAATAGTTTCATGTCTTTTCAAAAGAGCCTATTACGTACTCTACAACTCCCTGATGACGTTGGGTTGGCTGGCTTCCAAGCAATTGAAGGCTGGTCAAAAGTCATTTAGGGCATTTTCAGTGTGTTTTCTACTACCTTGATGTTGGTGGAAAAATACCAAAACATTGAATATTCTTTCAATAGTCACTCAGTCCTGTTCAGCTTTTCTGCTGAAAATATGGCGCTGCTGAAGAGCTCGAGTGGATTCTCTTATAATCTGAAATTAAATACTAATTGCCCAATTTTAAAAATAATTAATTCAGAGAGTCTCTTCCAATATCTTACTAACAGCTGCATTGTCTTTTGTCTGAATCGACAGAGCTTTGAGCACCACTCAGTTATCATGTATGTGTATAAAGGATAGTAACATGCTACAGCAGGTTTCCTATTAAAATGTCGACCCTTTCCCTTTTCCTCCTGCCTCAAATAACCTTTTAATGTCCTCTTGCGCTCCACTCTACTTCATATAAGCAATGGGAGGACTGTGATATTGTATACAGTGCTTTTGTCCACCTAATTAATAACACTAATTCTCTCCATTGAGCAGATAAAATAGAAATGGAGCTTACCTAAAATCCCTTTCTATCAATATTCTCAACGCCTGCATTTCAGTGTGTTGTATAATGTATAGGCTTATTTCTTAGTCTCCATTCAAGACTAGAATCAATTGTTTGCCAGTGGGAGGGAAGTCTAAGGAGATTTTGTGCCGTGAATTTTTAGTTGTTCAGTAGATTTTAAAACCAGGTCTAAACACTTTTATCATTCACATCTAAGTCCTCATGTGCAGGCTATTATTATTTATTCATTGTATGGGAAGAATTTCATAACCTGAGTACATGGCGATGAATGAAACAGAACATCTCACTGGACTCAATCACAGTATGTTAACTAAATCATACCCTATTAAAATGCTAATGTTTTAACTAGCTAGATTAATAATTTGGGTCAGCTATGATGTAATTAAGACCCTCTCATTTTCTTTCAAATCATCCCTCATGGAAACATGATGGTGATTCTGATGTCTTGTCTTGGTGTGTGAAAACTGCTAAAGACAATAATTTAGATGTGCCTGTTTCTTTTGTGTGCATTTATTTAAGCCAGCCTATAACATTAGAGAAAATATTCACTTCTAATTCCATTTGCATAGCTAAAAACCAATTTGAAAGAGACACCATTGAGAGTGTCAAAACATTTCTACTAAACGAGGAACTTTTTTTTTATGATGATCATTTAAAGTGTCCGCAAAAGTGGGAAAACAGGGAAATCTCAAGCTGAGATACAGTTTTCTTTGACTATAACAATGACACTAGGACCAGTTAATCATCACTTCCATAAAAGACCAAATCAAGTTCCGTGACCTTTCAGTTTCTGTTGTCTTCCTCTTCCTTCCTCTTGCTGTCACCAACTTTGCTGTTTTCAAGTAGAAAACAGTTAGCACCACTTTCTTAGACTGGATTATAATAATGTATTAGAAAATAGATACTCAAGAGGAAACAATACTGATAAAAAATCCACTATGAGAAGTAAAAGCCTACAATGAATTGAATTCCCTTCCCTTTTGGAATACAAGAAAAACAAATAACACAGGGACTTGTATCTATATCAGGGGTAGGCAACCTATGGCACGCGTGTCGAAGGCAGCACGCGAGCTGATTTTCAGTGGCACTCACACTGCCCAGGTCCTGGCCACCGGTCGAGGAGGCTCTGCATTTTAATTTAATTTTAAATGAAGCTTCTTAAACATTTTAAAAACCTTATTTACTTTACATACAACAATAGTTTAGTTATATATTAAAGACCTATAGAAAGAGACCTTCTAAAAACATTTAAATGTATTACTGGCACGCGAAACCTTAAATTAGAGTGAATAAATGAAGACTCGGCACACCACTTCTGAAAGGTTGCCGACCCCTGATCTATATGCATCTCACTGTGAAGAGATGGCATATGAAGCCATGGTGGCAAACATCTCCAGAGATCAGTTGCATTGTAGATGAAAGAAGTGTAGCCATAAATTAAATAAGTGATCAAATTATTCCTGGTGTGTGGTCTTTTCTCCATAGTTTGTTTTTATAAAGATTTTTTTGTCTTTTTAGCTTTAAAGAAGAAAAATTATTATATTTTAGGAAGCAAACACTATGATATATTTGTGGTAACAAATAGCAAGAGGTTTATAAAATCTAAATGGGCTAAAATTGAAGTTAATGGACTTACACCAGGAATTAATTTGGCTTAATATATACCTTCATTTTCAACCCTCAGCAAAGAACAAAGCAGGCAGTATAATCAGTGTTATTAGTTATTTGCATTGTGGTAGCACCTCGGGGCTCCACGCATGGATCCAGACCCCATTGCACTACGCACTGCAAAAACAAGTAATAAAAAAATGATAGTCACTGCCCCAACAACCTCACAATCTCTCACAAGAGACAGAATAGATGGACAAAACAGACCAGTGCAGGGAAACAAGCATGTTTTTGCAGATTAAGCAGGCATCTCAGCTTTCCAAATGCCTGGTCATAATGCAGATTAAACCTTTCCTTAGACTGTGAGCTCTTAGGTGCAGGGACCATCTTTTTGTTCTGTGTTTGTACAGCACCTAGCACAATGGGGTCCTGGTCCATGACTAGGGCTCCTAGCCACTATGGTAATACAAATAATAAAAATAATAATAATATATGCTAATGCAGCAGTTCTCAAACTTCATTGCACCGCAACCCCCTTCTGACAACAAAAATTACTACATGACCCCAGGTGGGGGGACCGAAGTGTAAGCCCGAGCCCTACTGGCCCAGGCAGAGGGACCTAAGACGAAGCCCAAGGGCAGCGTTTCTCAAACTGGGGGTCCTGACCCAAAAGGGGGTCGCAAGACCATTGTGTGTGTGTGTGGGGGGTCACAAGAGCAGCGGCTGGTGGCCGAGTACCAAGCTCTAAAGGCAGCGCTGCCACCAGCAGCAGCACAGAAGTAAGGATGGCATGGTATGGAGGGGGGGCGTCAGAGCATGAAATATTTTCAAAGGGTGTCTCAGACAAAATGTTTGAGAACCCCTGCCTAAGGGCTTCAGCCCCAAGCAGGGGACCTGTAACCAGAGCCCCGCTGCCCAGAGCTGAAGCCTGAGCCCGCTGCCCAGGGCTCTTTCACCCTTTGTACATCTTGCCTATTTAGTTTGTTAGATAAAAGATCCAGTCCTGTATCTCTGATGCTGGCAAACTCCCACTGGAAATTTTGTCTGCCTGAGAGCTGTAGAATAGGGCCCCACAACTCTAGTCCTAGAAGTCCCTCCAGTTCGTTTTCACCTCACAGCTCTATTCAGAAATATCACTCAGACATATCATTGCATTACAACAAAATGTCTAGTGGCTGTAGTAGGAAGAGAGCCTGAGACATAAGCCCTTGTATCAGAGGCCTGGTATGAGGCAGTCACTGGCAAATAAAACAAATGCTAATATAAAAGAAAAACCAACAAAAGCAGGGGAATGTAGCTAAGGCCCAAAATAAGTAATTAGCACCTGGAGGGCAGCATCATTTTTTGAAAGAAATGTGCATACCACTGGACACATGGGGCATGAATGTATGAATGGGTAAAGCAAAATGGCCAAGAAACAGTGTTTAGGCCACTGGGTCATTTTCAGTCCGTGCATTATCCTTTTCCGGGATGATGGGTAAACATCCTCCCATAAAAAGACAAAAAGCGGGGACTGTAGTAGGAAGAGAGCCTGAGACATAAGCCCTTGTATCAGAGGTCTGGTATGAGGCAGGACCTGCTCACAGAATCTGGCAAGAACAGGGCAGATAGTGCAGAAATACACATTTCTAAGAAGTGCTAAGCACAGAGTACTCACACAAACACATCCCGATATCAAGTGGTACCAGAACATCCTGATATCAAGGATGGTACAAAAAACATTCTGAAGGATAACAGAAACACACTGACTCCTCCTAAAAGATAAGGTCAGGATGACAGTACATAACTTGTTTTTATCAGGGTATAAAGATGTACCTCAGAGGGAGTATCTTTGGCCAGCCTAGGGGGCAGTGGAAAGTCCCACCACTGACTTAGCTGCATCCATTGTCACGGGTATACATGTCTTAGTATCCTCATAGAGTCTGCCAGGTGCTATTACCGTGCTTCATCGACAATAAACCTGGCTGGGCGCCTTCGTACCTTAACAGATCTTGTGGTCATTGGGCGGTTCGCTCAAGGTCTGCTGTGCGAACTATCTGCGCAGAGCTGGGGCAGCACACAGAAAAAACACACGCAGCCAAACATCTGACCACAATGGCTAGCTGAGCACATTATTAATCTCCCCAAATTAGACTTCCCTGTGTGTGTTTTATTCCAGACCACATAGTTGTTTCATATTGGTTAATAAAATATGAAAGAATTGAAGAAATTCTTACATCACCTCTTTAAACTATACTCTGTCTAGAAAGCCTGCCTGGGATTTTCAAAGTTAGGCCCCTAAATCACACTGAAGCTCAGTGAGATTCGGGCACCAACTCCCATAGGCTGCTTTGGAAATCCCTGCCCATGCCAATACATAGTAGAAGTCATCATGTTGGCAGTCATGTAGTACTTGCCTGACCACTCTCACATTGTCACTGATGCCACTCAAGAAAGTCAAACAAATCAATTACAGTACTCCAGTGAAATTACTGGTCATGAATCAGGGCATTTAACACTCATCCCGCCTTCTCTGGACATGGTAAAAACACATAGGCCGGAATCCTGGCCCTATTGAAGTCAATGGGGATTTTGCAATCACTCTAATGGACCAGGATTTCACCTACAAATTTCTCCTATAAACATTGTTTTGATAGTTGACCAGTTGAGGTTCAACCCTCACATAATCATCCAGTTTATTACATGTCTCAACTGTTCTGCCTTTCTCATTAAGAATGCAAGCAGGAACAATATCTTTCTCTCTGTGCAACACCAAGCACAATGATGAGACTCAAAAAAACCCCACAATAATAATAATGGCTGAGCAAACAAAATGAACTCTTGACCATGATCCGAAAGTCTCCTGCCATTAGCTATTAAGCAGTTGATCACAGCATAGTGATCATTGTCTCTGCAGGATATCAGCAATTTAACAAGTGCATATTACATATGGTTTCCATTGCCACTAAAGCAAAGCATGCAGTCTGTTTTTATGAATCCCATTGGACCAACTAGAACTCTCTTATTCAGATAAACAAAGATGTCTTGGTATACTAGGAGTATTTTCTTTTCTCAAGTCAAATAATATGTGAGGTAATACCAAGGTCTTGTTTTAGGGCGTTTGATCTGTAATCCATTACGAAGAATTTATACTTCCAGTGCCAGAAAGGATTGCTGTTCTAGAGCCAGCCTAAAGATTTGCAAGATGTTTCTGTATCAGAGGGGTAGCCGTGTTAGTCTGGATCTGTAAAAAGCAACAGAGAGTCCTGTGGCACCTTTAAGACTAACAGATGTATTGGAGCATAAGCTTTCGTGGGTGAATACCCACTACGCCACGGACTCTAAGATGTTTCTGATGACTTCTGATGTGTTTCACGGGATCAGCAGCTTGAACCATTCTACATGCCTAGACTGTTGGGTGGGGAGTTCAACCTATTTCTCTCTTTCAAACCATGAGCATTGCATTAAAAGCGAAGGTGGAACATTTGGAAATCCTGATGACAGTGCCTCTGTTTGCACAAGTTACTGCCCGCCCAGGTCCCGGGACTAGTGTGATTAACAATACCAGGGAAGAAGGTTCCAGCTCTAAGGCATAGAGGAGATTTAGTATTTTTTTGAACCCTGAAAGTAACTTATGCAGATAATGAAATGTAGACTAAGCAGTTGTGGGTGGGCATTGCTATTAACCCGAGGAAGAGCTCTGTGTAACTCGAAAGCTCGTCTCTCTCACCAACAGAAGTTGGTCCAATAAAAAGATATTACCTCTATCTATTACCACCTTGATTCTTTAATATCTTGGGACCGGCTACAACACCACTGCATATTATCAGTACATACAGCACAGGCATAGGTGGGGATATACCACACATGCAAACAAGTTTTAATTTTCTGGGAGCAACATTTTTTAAAGTGTGCAGGTAAAGTTCCTTTTGTTTATCAGGTTCTTTATTAATCTACATCTCACTGCAATTGCTACCATAGGGCCAACCCTGCAAACAATCACATGATTAGCCCTTACTCACATGAGCAGGGTGGAGTATCAGGCCCTGGTCTTGTCCCCATTGAACTGCCATGGGGTTTTGCCTATATATAGATGGCAGGAGCAAGCCCATTGTGCATAGTGGCCAGTCTGTTTTGGGAGACAGCGAGTCTGGGGTGAGATTTGCAAAAGCGGTCAGTGCTGGCTGAACTCTGCTCCCTTTGACGTCAGGGGGACGCTCTGGCATTACTAACAGTCTCGGCAACTTGCCTTAATCGCCCCACCCCCCAGTTTTAAGTTCCTGGAGGAGCTATGGTAACCCTCCCTCCATGGAATAGAATACAATCATACATAAACCATTCATAAATGTAATATAATGTTTCTTAAAGATACTGCATGTGGTTGCAATATCTGTCTCACACACACCCTGTGCCTTTTCTGCCTTTCCTCAGAGGCTGAAGGACTTTGCTCTCTTTCAAGGCGGTCTGTGTGAAATTACAAGCCAACAGTCCATGAGTCAGATAATCATGTTAAAAACAAAACTGACTAAAAAGAGAAACAATGATAGCAAAACAAAAGAAATGGGTCGTTTAATGCACCTCGGTTGAATACTCTGCAAAGCCCAGCAAGGTAGGTTCCTCTTAGCTTAGTCACAAAATGAAAGAAAAGAAATCTTTACTTCCCTCAGTATCCCCAAACTGACGGCTCTTAGGGGTGCCTGCTGGAAGTTAGGGCCTTCTCTGCAAAGGCCTGGTGCCTCTGCACTGCCTCCCAGTCTTGCTGCTCCATCTAGCCCCTTGGCAACATGGCTTCTTCAGGAGCCACACTGCCAGAGGCTCCACCAGAGGTATTGGAACTAGGGGTGCTGGAGGTGCTGCAGCACCCCCTGGCTTGAAGTGGTTTCCATTATATACAGGGCTTACAGTTTGGTTCGATGGCTCTCAGCACCCCCCTGTACAAATTGTTCCAGCACCCTTGGGCCCCACTGCTGGCCAACCTTATAACCTAAGGGAGAAGTCTTGTTCATGTGCCAAAATTTCATGTAAGATTTGGGGTGGGAATGTCCTTATATCCTAATCCATTTCCTCCTGACCTGCGGAGCGAATCCAAACCTGTGGTGTACCTGTGGATATGTTTTGTAAAGTAAATTCCTATCCTGGCAGTGCACAAGTCACAGGGGCATGTGACCCATTTTATGTTGGTGCTATCATAGGATATACTGTTCAAGTCAACTTTCTCTCAAAATACTCCTTAAATCATGTGGTTTCTCTGCAAATTCTGTGACAGTGTCAGGCTTATAAGTCACCTGGTAGGAGACTCACAAAGCAAAGCAAACTCTCACGGGACCTGATCCTGAAGTCCTTACTCAGGCTACAAATTCCTTTTGAATTAATTATGGCTGAGCCTAGGGTTCTCTCTAAGGCTCTCAAACTTTTCATTCCTTTTTCGGATCAGATCATGGAAGATGCTGAGAACAGTCAGTTGCCAATGCTTACTAGGTGTTATGGGTGTTTAGCACCCACAGCTTGCAGGACTGGGCCCTTCCAAGACACAGGTCTCAAGCAAAGGACATGTCTGCTTTCAGCTGACGTGAATTCATGCCTGCTATTCAAGTGTGAAGCAGCGAAAACACTCTATTCATATGTATGGCTTACAGAATGTCACAAAAAGATGTCACACTAATGACGTTCTTTATAACTAAACACAACCCAGACTTTTGGTAGAGTTATTTCAGCCTGAATTTTCACTATTCTCTATGGTTAGTACATTTTCATAGGGATGAGTGTGGTCAGTGATTCTAAACCCTTTGACTTATTTGAATATCCCTACATTGGAGGTATTCAAACATAAAACTTGGATCTGCTGAGATACTGACAATATAATAGTAGCATCTCACATGGGAAATCAGGGAAGTGGAAAGAATTCAAAACAACTTGGGTATGCTTGCATAACCCCTTTGTAGAAATTGCTGCACTAACGATTTGCAATTAAAGTGAAAGTGTGTAAAAATAGAATGACCCTGCATCCAACAATGACAGTATTTTGCAGGCTCCAGGGCTATTTTACAACTGACCTGCAAACATTGGTAAAGAAACTGTGTAAACATTGTATAGACATAATAGCATTGTCATTAAGAAAGCACAGCTCCACAATGCCACATTACAGGAAGGTTTTATCAGCATTACGCCATTCACAGCACTATTGAGTGTAAAGAAGGTAATGGAATAAGATAAGATTAGAACCGGAAATTTTCTGAACTGAAACTATTGTCTGTCAGGTGATCCTGAGGGACTGTTCTGCTAATCTGGAGCCCAATCCTGCAAAACCTTAGTCACATGAGTGGCCCTACCTCATACAAGTCACTAGTTTTATCATCTGCAAGGGGATTATTCACAGGAGTAAGGGTTTGCAGGATTGGAGCCCTTATTGTGGATTTTTTTTATGAACAGTTCCTTACAGCATTCCCCTGAGGTTAACACTGTGGTTAAGGTTTCCATAAAAGTCCTGGTTTTCACATGCTCATAACTTGCCAAAAAAGTCACCTTTTCAGATGAAACTTTTCATGGTTGACCACAATCCAAAGATGATATTCTTTTACTGTCTGAGCAAAATCTCTTCAGTCAGTTGTGAGCTAAGTATATGTATGTGTGTGTAAGGGGGAAGTTCACCTATGGACATGTTATTCCATAATTGCTCATTTTGGATTTCTTGCACCTTCTTCTGAAGTACCTGGGCCTGGGCAATCTTGGAGACTGGATTCTGGAGCACAGGTCTGATCTGGTATAGCAATTTTTATGTTGCTGTAAACTTGGCATGTTAATACTCATCACTGCTCTACATCCAGGGCCAAGCTTGAATCAAAATTAGTTGGAAGTGAAAGGCATGGACATTTGGAAAATGCTTTCTGACAAAGCACAGTACAAAACATCACAGTGTCTGAGAGTTTGTACTTTGGGGGATGCACTGCATGTGCACGTATCTTTCAGACGTGCACACTTTCCTATGAATGTCAATATGCACCCACTGGCCTTAAGGCCTTAAAGTAGCTTAAGTGCTAATACCACAAGAAGACTTAGTAAGGATTTAAGGTGGCTTAAGTACTTACATTGTGCCACCTGAAGGATTTATGGTAGTTGAAGTGCTTATGTTCCTTAAGAAGTTATGCAGGTGAAGTGATTTTCACCCTAACACCCAAATAATCAGGATTTATTTGGTGAAATGCCTCAGCATGATCTGAAGGGTCATATCTCTTCTGAGGCTGCCAGCAAGGGTGACAATTAGTGGTAGTTTCTGTGGCAGCAGTGGGTTTGTGAGGTGGCCTCTGTTCTTTAGGGACAGGACTGAGATCACCAACTCACAGTTCTTCATTTTAAAGGACACATTTGACCAAACTCATCATGGTATAATTCCACTAACTTGGGTGGAATTACATCAAGAATGGATTTGGTCTATTGTTCTTAGTCTCTTGGGCCCAGCCACTATTTTTAGCATATCCTGTGGGGCCAAGCTAGTTCTTTGCAGCCAAATGCATTTCCACCCTCACCCTGGTCTTTTTCCCTTCCCTTTTTCTCTTCCTTGCACAAAGGCTTGGAGGCTACTTTTGCCACATGGTTAGATTAAACTCCACAAAGAGGCTCCACTTCTACTCCATGGCCTTGGGGAAGGACTCCCTCCTTCCCTTTCCCTGCACAGACCCCATCCCCCCAATACAGGTCTGGTCCTGAGGTGAGAATTTGCCCCAGACTACATGGCCCCTTTCCACTGAAGGTAAGTACATGCTGAAGCTCATTTTTAGTGCCTAAGCATAGGGGGCAGACATGAGGGGGAGGGTGACCACTTTTTGGATGGCCAAACATAAGTGGTGATCCCCTGCACCAGGTCACACCACCATACATTCCCTCAGATCTGGCCTGGCCAGCCCTCCATCATGAAGGGGTAGATGGCGGGCAAATGTGAATGACATTGCAAACTGGCACACAGGGTCACAGCAACACTCAGGCAGGCAGCAGGTCGCAATGCCACTCATTCACATATAGAGGGATGGGTGTAGGGGTTTATTGGCCTTGGGAGGGGGCCAGACTGCTAGAGGGGGGCATCCAAGAAGGAAAGGAGAGGGCCAGGGATGCAAATCTATGACCCCCCTCACACACACTTTAAACAGGCTCCACAGCTCCTGATGCCTAGTTTTACTACATTAGCGGAGAGAAATGTCATAAGAAATTTAGAAATTAATGGAGATATCCCATCTTCTAGAACTGGAAGGGACCTTGAAAGGTCATCGAGTCCAGCCCCCTGCCTTCACTAGCAGGACCAAGTACTGATTTTGCCCCAGATCCCCAAGTGGCCCCCTCAAGGATTGAACTCACAACCCTGGGTTTAGCAGGCCAATGCTCAAACCACTGAGCTATCCCTCCCCCAAAAAAAGAAATAGAACTTGCTCCACCAGTCGACACACTCCTCCTCCTCCTGGGGAAGAACGGAAGGAAGAGCAGTGTGAGCCTTGCTAACCAGTGGGAAATGCAGGCGTCTCTGTCGCACTGCTGCTGAGAGCTGCTATCCCACTGGGCAGGGGGGCTGCTGCTCCAAGTTCCTCCCTGACCCCTCTGTGAAACCCACCTTCTCTGCTCTCAGTGTGGTTCGAAGCCACGACTCGGCAGCCATCCTGCCCAGCATCTGCGGAGATGAGGAGAGACTCTGCGGAGATGAGGAGAGACGAAAAATCCGTTAATTATTGTGATTGGCCTGCAAAAAAGTAATCGACATCAGGTGGGGTTGCAGTTTACTTTAAGCAGTACAGATCTGGATCTGATCACTAATTATCACTGTTGTTTGTATGTAGTGACTTTGTAACTCAAAGTCACTTCATTCTTACATGCTGCATAGCTGCCCATTGGTTACTATGAAATCTTTTAGTTAACCCTCCCCCAACACACTAGAGTAAAGTTACAGAACCAAATTCACCCTGAGGTAAATGGATACTCCTCCACTAAAGCCAGTGGAGTTGCACCAACTTAGATTAGGACTGATTTTAGCTCACAAAGGCTATTTATAAGTACTTGGTCCCCTTCTGTGCAGGGCCGGCTCCAGGCAGCAGCCGACCAAGCACATGCTTGGGGTGGCACCTGGTAAGGGGCGGCCAATCTTGGGGTGGCGGGGGGGCGCTCAGGGTTTTTTGGGGGGGGTTCGGTCGGGCGGCGCTGGGGGTGGGGTGGGTTGTTTTTGTTTCGGTGGCTGGGCGCGCGGGGGGCGCTGGGGGGTGGGATTCGGCAGCGGCGCTATGCAGAGGGGGGGTGTGGCGGCATGGCGGGGTGCTCTGCGGGGGGTAGGGGGGGTGTTCGGCAGCGTGGCTCGGTGGCGTTTGGTGGCTTGGTGGGAGGTGTGTGGGGTGGCGGGGGGGTTCGGCAGCGTGGCGCTCCGCGGGGGGATTCAGCAGCGCTGCGCGGCGCTCCGCGGGGGGGAGTTCGGCTGCGCAGAGCTCTGCGGGGGGCTGGGGGGTTCGGCGGCACTCCGTGGGGGTCTGGGGGGTGTTCGGCAGCGCTCGGCGGGGGGGTTCGGCGGCGCTCCACGGGGGGGGGGGGGTCGGCGGCATGGCGCTCCGTGGAGGGCTGGGGGATTCGGCGGGGGGGTTCGGCGGCACGGCGCTCCGCGCGGGGCTGGGGGGTTCGGCTGGGGGGGATCAGCGGCACGGCACTCCGCGGGGGGGGGGTTCGGTGGCGCTCCGCAGGGGGCTGGGGGGTTTGGCGTCGCGGCGCTCCACAGGGGGTTGGGGGGGTTCGGCGGGGGGGGTTCGGCGACGCGGTGGGGGGGCGGGGGGGGGGCGTCGCGGTGCTGAGGGTGTGTGTTATGGCGGCGCTATGGAGGGCGGCACTCTTTTTTTTTGCTTGGGGCAGCCAAAAAGTTAGAGCCGGCCCTGCTTCTGTGCTATATAAGAGGGAAGGGAACATGGGGGAATTGATTGTATCCAACTAAGTCATAATAGCATAGTTAACCACCGGAATGCGATGGAGTGGAGTAAGGTGTTCAAAACTCCACCTGGAGTTAGATGTATGCTCTCTGTGCTGGATGTTCTCCTAACTGCGGGCCTGGTGAAGAAGCATTACATTAAAAAGAGTTGGTGCTTTATTAAGGCACAGCAATCCATAAACTCAAGAAAGCAATAGGTCCTTCAACCAAGAAGTCTGCCCCACTCAAATCTCTTAGTGAAGACAACATCATTGACAGAAGCAAACAGATGCACTGGCCAGTGGAACACTATCACAAACTCTATTCATGTGAAACCACTGTTTCAGAAGCAGTGTTAAATGTGCTCACCAGACTCCAGATCACTGAATATAGATATAGAATCATCGGTAAATGAGATCCAGGCACCAGGCAGGGCTGCAGGAAAAGATGGAATTCCAGATAAAGTATTGAAACAAGTGGACAGTTTATACTTAAACGTCTGCACAATGTCTTGCTCGCCTGCTGGAGGGAAGGCAGAGTACCATAAGACATGATGGATGCCAACATCATAACACTATGAAAACACAGGAGATCAGAGTGGCTGCAATACCTGCAAAGGAGTGTATCTCCTGAGTGTTGCTGGCAAGGCATTCACATGGGTCACTCTCAAAAGAGTGCAAGTTCTTGCTGAACATGTAAATCCAGAAAATCAGTGTGGTTTCTGTCCCCGTAGATCTGTCAACATGGTCTTTGCATGAAGGCACCTGCAAGAAAAAGCCATTAAGAACCCGGAAAACCTCTCTACACGGCCTTCGTAGATCTTACAAAAGTTTTTGACCTGGTCAGCAAAAAGGGCCTTTTTCAATTGCTAGAGAGAATTGGTTGCACCCCAATCCTACTGAGTCTGATTTGATCCTTCCATGATGGAAATCAATCTGAGAGCTCTGAAATCTGCAGTGGTGTCAAAAAGGGATATGTTTTAGCACCAACAGTCTGGTATATTCTTCTCTCTGCTGCTTCATCATGCTTTCTCTTATAGCACCAAGGGTGTATCTGCATACAAGTTCACATGGAAATCTCTTCAACATTGCACATCTAAGATTAAAGGGCAAAGGCAAAAACCTCTAATACAGGGGTCGGCAACTTCTGGCATGTGGCTCGCCAGGGTAAGCACCCTGGTGGGCCGGGCCAGTTTGTTTACCTGCCGCATCCGCAGATTCGGCCGATCGCGGCTCCCACTGGCTGCGGTTTGCCGCTCCAGGCCAATCGGGACCGCGGGAAGCCGCGGCCAGCACATTCCTCGGCCCGCGCTGCTTCCCACAGCCCCCATTGGCCTGGAGCGGTGAACCACAGCCAGTGGGAGCCGCGATGGGCCGAACCTGCGGATGCGGCAGGTAAACAAACTGGCCCAGCCCGCCAGGGTGCTTACCCTGGCGAGCCGCGTGCCAGAGGTTGCTGACCCCTGCTCTAATAAGAGAACTTCTTTTCCCTGAAAACACAGGGCTTGTCACACACAGTGAAAGGGAGCTTCAGCAACTGTGCAATAGCTTTGTGCTAGCTTGTGATGAATTTGAACTAACCATCAGACTAAAGACAACAATGATTACAACACTAGGTGTGTTGACTGCACCGAAAGTTTCAATAGTTAACACCACACTAGAAGCAGAACTTTTACACAAGTATCTAGGATCCACTGTATCAGATTTATCTTTAGGTGACAAGCTTAATTCTTGCATTGGAAGATCTGCTACCACATTTGGTCAATTGACCAAACTCATGTAGGGTAACAGGAAATTAACTTTGAAGATGTGTGTCTTAAGCATGCTTCTGTACGGTAGCAAGACGTGGACCGCCTACAGCAGGCATGAGAGAAGGATAGACACTTCATACCCGCTCTCTTAGCCATATTTTAAATATCAAGTGGGAAGCCAATGTTCCTGACAGTGAAGTACTTAAGAAAGCAAAATTGCCAAATCTAATCATTATTCTCAAACTCACGTATCTCCATTGGCTTGATCATCTGCACCAGATGGATGATGGATGCATTCCAAAGGACCTCCTGTATGGAACACGTGTGGATGCTCCAAGGCCATCCTAGTCTCAGGTTCAAGAATGCTTGCAAGAGGGACTTGAACTTTCAACATCAACACCACAAGCTGGGAAGATGCAGCTAGCAACAGGCCACACTGGAGGGCCACACTGTGCTAAGGAGTCAGAGACTGAAGAGAAGTGGTGTAGGAAGAAGAAAATGAAGAGAGGTAAGAGGAAAGTGCAGAAGGCCTCAGACACTAGTAGTGCGCTCACTTCATCCTCTGACTCTGCATCTAATGCCTATTTCTGGCAAAGATTATCACTCAAGAATTGGACTTTTTTAGACACTTGTGATGCCGCAGCATGACATAGTATCTGAACTGCTTTGCTGCTTACACCATCATCTTTTGAAATGGACAATTGCCATGTGGTTTTGTAAATAAAAATTTGTATACACCGTGTACAACTGATAATTAACCTATATCACATGTCTCACTAAATGCATGACCATTAAATGTAATATTAGTGCAGACCATTAAATATAATATTCAGTAATGAAGGTAGTTTTATCACTTCTATTTTACTTCACTTAAATCCTACATACCACTCTGGTATAGCTAGTTTTTTCCCCTCTTTTCTTAGGCTATGGAGAAGGGAGCGGTTCTGAGGATTGGAGTGGTTATATTAATGGGCTGTGAGTTTGTGTTTTAATGTATGAGGTAGATATCTAGAGTATCGGACGGGCACCTATAGATATTTTATAAATTCAATTAGAAATAAATGGTGAAGAGGAATATAGAAGCTCTAGCAAAGTTCAGTAAGCATGGTATAGGGACTTGAGGTTACTTGAGGGACAAGGCTAGAGAAGCTAGCTTTGTATTCCTTAGAAAACAGCAGATGAGCTGTAGCTTATTAAAGTTTACAAAATAAGACAGGAACCAAGTACCCTAAATAATTTTGTGTCATCCGCAAATTTGGTACTAGGCTATGTGAATTACAGTACAACATCATTGTGTACAGCATTCATGCTCATTATATATCAATATGCTTCAAGGGGCTCAGTAATGCTGCTCCGGACAATCATAGAGGAAGAGAGAAATTAATAGACAGAAGCAAGTATGCTTTCAGCTTAGATCTGAAGTGAGTTGGGAAAGTCAATGAAGCAGAGAGCTAATGTATTTACTAGAAGGGGTCAAGAATTCAAACTGAGTTTAGGCTGGGTGGGCCCAGAAGGAATGTTCGTGGAATTTTTTAAATAGCACATGTAGCTAATGTACCGAATAAACTGCCATGGGGAGAAATACAAGAAGCCAGTAAAACATTTTTTTTTTAAAAGGAGTTAAGAGTGGATGGAGGGAAAGATACTGTGAGGTAAAGCTGATAACTTAAAGAAGACAGATTTGGGAATAGACATCAACTTTTTTCCATTGTAAAATTTCCTGTTGCCACATTAAAATTACAATATAATTATTTCTTTCCTAAACTAATTAAAAGGCCAGTCCACCTAGGGATCTGTGCCCACAACTTCCACTGACACCCATGGGAGTTCCAGGCATGCAGTGCTTGCAGATCAGGCCTGGTGAATGATTACAGCTAAACAGGAAGAGCTTTACCAGACTTTCAACACTATGCCAAGAGTTACAAGCATTCAACTGGATAAATACATTACAAACGTTTGCATGACATTGCTGGACAACTGATTTACAAGAAGGCCGGTTGGGAATATCTGGGATTGTTGGAATACCCATAAATCAGTTGTTTTTGCACTGGATTGGAAGAATATGGAGTCACTTTGGAGGGTTCTCTGCCCAAATCTACGTTTTTCACGTTTGTTTTATCCCCTGGGTTAACAAAGGAATCTTGGGTTGCTGAGAGTGCAGCAATATGGCATGCAGTAGCATGTTTGGTTTTGAAGTTCATTTAATTGTTTTAGGGAGGTGGTTTGGGGCTGTATTCTCCCCTGAATTTTCACACATAACTGCTACTAGTGCAGCACTCAAAGGAATGTCAGCATTAGATTTACTTGTGCCCTGTCCAGCTAAGGATTGAAGGTCTGCTGAGGGAGTCAAAGGGGACAGCTCTGGTTGCAGCAGCAGAGTTTTGTGAGCTCTGAAAGGACTAAGCAGCAGTGGGGCTTGTGCAAGCTGTACTTGTTTATTCAGTTTGTGCCCCAGGGACACATATTGAAGAATTTTACAAATAGCTGGATCTTCCTTCTGAGATGCGGGAATGTCTTCTCATGGAACAAGCTTTATGGTGGATTTAATGCCCAGGGAGAAATCTTCTAATACCAAAGGATTGGTAGTATAACTGCTGTCGTGGAAAAAGTCACCCACGCATTGATTTTAGTTCACAGACTCAAGCCTGAGGCCAGTTTATTGCAATACATACCAACGCATTGGGGTAGCAGTCCGAAATCTACCACACCTAGCACAGCACGCAGGCTGCTTTTATTCCGTCAAACCGCAAGCATAGTACAAATAATACGTCAATTATGCGAAAATAAGAGTAGGGGTCTGTCCCTTTTTCCCGGTAGCTTCCTCATTATTTACGAGAATTGGGTGCCTATTGGGTGAGGGGTTTCTTGGTGGATTCTGACATGGGTGGTACTTAGCACCAGTTGGGGTGTTGTTCTCGTCAGGGTACATATTGTTTTTTTCCGGCGTCAGAGGGGTTTATTACGGGACGCTCAAAGATGATATATGATTGGCTAGTTTGGCAGTTAGCTGGAACTACAGGGGAAGTTGACCTTCACTAGAAACAATTTCTTCATATAGGTGGTTATTATGTTTCATAAACAAGCGGTTATCATGTTTTTACAAACAAGCAGTTATCATGTTGCTAAGCCTTTCACATTGCTCCCTCCTCCTCCCTCCTCTGGTCATAGCCCATGACCGTATTTGGCAGGGAATTGTACAGCTTAGTTTTGTTCAGGCCCTGGCCTGAACTGCCCTTTGTAAGGGTAGTCAGTATATTGAACCTGTGTCAGAGGGCCTGATTTTGGGCCTTCGGTGTTACTCTGGCTGTCAAAAGGAAGGCTACCCAGTTCTTTTCCCCCACAATTTCCCTCCTCTGATGCCATGTAGGCATCATTATCATAGTTTGCTAAAGAGGCCCTAGTGCAGTATTCAGGCTCAGTTTCTTGTAAAAGGGGATCAGCGGACACGAGACTGACAGTGCCGGAGGGAGGGACACTGAGGTGACTAATTTCGGGTCTGAGGGAAAATATAGTGTTGTGTTGGGGGTATCGATGGGAAAAAGAAGGGCTTGGGGTGGTGATTGAACCTGTAGCTGGGGTAAACGACATGCCCTGCACATGCAACAAAGGGTGACAATTAATAAACAGCCACCGGTTGCGAGAATTATACCGGCTAGTATTTTTAAGACTGAGGAAGTGAAGAGGCTGGGCGTGACTTGGGAGATTTCTTTAGAGGCAAAACACAAAACGTCGTGGGAAGAGCATAGGGTACCCACCCAGTAGGCAGTTTGAAATGCTTTGGCCTCCCTGTTGTATTCAACCTCTATTACATGTATTTGGTCTTGGAGGTGAGATATGTTGGAGAGGATGGAAATCAGAAAAGTCAAATTTAAGAAGCGGTTTGGGATGAGGGAAGTCCAGTCGAAAGTAAGAGGGACGGCTGGATGGAGGGTTACGTAGATTTGGGGATTAGCAGGCCATGTGATAAAGCGGCTACCCTGGGTAGTGGTTAAGTTAAGGTGAAAGGGAAGAGGGGTGTGGGGATTGGATGGCAGGGCGCAACCATCCTTTTTGCTAAATAGGAGTTCTCCTCCTGGGGCCTTACCTACTGCTTCTCCTTCCCAACAAACTGTATCAGAGATGTTCAGTAATTCCCCAGGGTGTAGCTTACGGAGACAAAACAACTGTGGGGGTTCCAAGGGCCATAAGGACCACAAGGTTCCGATTCCCACCCAGACGTGTTGAGCAGCGAAATCATGGGGAGTGGTGATAAAATGGCTAGGTTCGTGGGGTGGCTTGACTTCCCATACCTGCTGGCCGATAACCCAGTCCCATAGACAGCCCACCCAGGGTCCCGGCAAAAGTAAGTGCACTGGGTCCATGTGCCATTGACAGGTCCCGAAGCCTGGAAAGAGCATTTTGAGGAGTCACAGGCCCACCCTGACAACGTCCACGTATGCCTCCATTTCCACAGCTCGGGTGGCACTCCTGTAGTAGTGTTAAGGGTCTCTTACCTGGCGCCTGGGATCGATGTGGAAGCGGTCCACGGTCCTCCGGTCCGGTGGGACGTCGAGTGATCCCGGACGAGCCCCCAAATTGTGGAAAAAGTCACCCACGCATTGATTTTAGTTCACAGACGCAAGCCTGAGGCCAGTTTATTGCAATACATACCAACGCGTTGGGGTAAAAAAAAGGAAAGTAAAAAAGTTAACTCTGTAGTTACTGAAAAAAATTAAGCAATAACACTACGTAAATATTAAAAGAAGGTATTATAAAGAAAATTCTTCGTTTCTTTGCAGCCATTCCTTTGGGAGTGTCTGTAAGGAATTCAGGCAAAAGGATTATTTAAGTGAAATCATTTAACTATAAACAAGTTATTCAAATTTGCTAAAAAAAACACTCCTGGTGTGTACAATTTTTGTTTTATAAGTTTAAAATTAATTGGTGTTGCTTTGGGGTTGTAAAACCAAAAAATACTTTTGCCAAACAAAGTAAACTAGTGTTGTTTAATTTTGGTATTTAGCATTTAATCCTTAAAGTAACTTAATGCTTTACAAAATTTAAATTGTTTTAAATAAAACCAAAGTTGTGGCTGCGGCAGGGCAGCCAAAGCCAGAAAAATGGTAAGGGTTCTTGGACGAGCTGCTGCAGCAATTTGGGCAAAGGTGTTTCTTGGTTTGCCGGAGCTGTTGTGGAGCTTGGTTTAGGAATTTTGTATCACAATTTGGCATACCTAAACAGACTGTAACCAGTTATGTGAAGCTTGACCAATATGGCCAAATGCTTTTAAAGACCACTCTAAATCAAAAGACCGAACTCAGCTCTCATAAATTTCTAACAGAATCGCCCGATGCGACTACCGGCAGTGCCCTGCTGGCCCTGGTTCAGATAAACAGTCGTTTAATAAATTACACAATAGTCAGGCACTAACAAAATGTGTTAGGTCTTTTTATATACAGTAGTCCTGCCACTCACTGAAACCAGGAGACTGGGTCTACATAGAGGTCCATCAGCAGAGAACTGCTAAGGGACTCTTATTAAGTCCTGTTAATTATCAACACCGCTGTAAAGTACTGAGAATTGACTACCCGCCCATGTTTCTCACTGAAATGGCTCTTCAACTGATCGGTCTATCGTTGTTGCTCCTTCTGGACGGCAAAAGTGAAGGACAAGGTAAAAAGCTGGTAACCTCTCCTTTGTCCGCTGACAAACCCACTGAGCCTTTGGATCTTGCTAAGAAAACAACCTCTCCACCTGGGGACATACTAAAGCCTCCAACCAAGCAAGGTGATTGTGCTAGTAACCCCTCCCTTGCAGCCTCATTGCCGGACAGCTAAGTGAACTAAGACTACGAAATCTCGAAGAATAGCTTGCGGAAGCTAGCCAAAACTACCTGAAGATGAAACTTTTGGTGTTCCTCAGCCTCTCCTCGTTGGCGGGCTTGGGGTGGCGAGGGAAAAAGTGGTATTTTTCTGGGTCTTGGCCGATTGGTGGCCTCCGATTTGGCCTGTGTCGTGTTGCAGTGTGCCCCTGCTTATACCATTAATATTAGTGCCTCTCTGCCCTTTGTAAAGGTGTTTAGCCAACAAATGTGGTATAGGGTAGCGCACCCTACCGACAGAATTATCGTTTCCGCCGGTGGATTGTGCTAAATGCTACTATAGGGACCACCACTTTCTCATTTCCCATTTCCGCTTTCCAAATAACTACCCTATACCCCAATTGCACCCAAGGAGTGGCCATTCGGTTAGCCCAGCTTATGCAGTGGGAGAATTTTCAGAAGAAAAGAGGCTTCCTGGAAGGGGCCTTGCATGGTCTAACTGGAGCAGCCGCTATCTGGACAATAGATAAGGCCCAAGACCATGAACAATGCCTGGGTAGTTTGGAAAGGGCATCAGGCCTCCTTACTGAGGCAGGGTTAACCAACACCCACTCAGATATAGAAACCCTCCATGCCCTGTCAGGACTGGGAGCCACAACCCAAACCCTCTTAACAAAATTAATAAACACCCTCGTTTTAATAGGGAAAGACACCGGATGGGATTCAGCTTGTAGCCAGATGCAGGATTTCTTTAATGGTCTCTTAGCAGAAATGTGGAGCGATGTACTCAGTCAGCGATGGCCCAAAGTCCTTAACACTACTGCAGGAGTGCCACCCGAGCTGTGGAAATGGAGGCATACATGGACATTGTCAGGGTGGGCCTGTGACTCCTCAAAATGCTCTTTCCAGGCTTCGGGACCTGTCAATGGCACATGGGCCCCAGTGCACTTACTTTTGCCGGGACCCTGGGCGGGCTGTCTATGGGACTGGGTTATCGGCCGGCAGGTATGGGAAGTCAAGCCACCCCACAAACCTAGCCATTTTATCACCACTCCCCATGATTTCGCTGCTCAACACGTCTGGGTGGGAATCGGAACCTTGTGGTCCTTATGGCCCTTGGAACCCCCACAGTTGTTTTGTCTCCGTAAGCTACACCCTGGGGAATTACTGAACATCTTTGATACAGTTTGTTGGAAAGGAGAAGCAGTAGGTAAGGCCCCAGGAGGAGAACTCCTATTTAGCAAAAAGGATGGTTGCGCCCTGCCATCAAATCCCCACACCCCTCTTCCCTTTCACCTTAACTTAACCACTACCCAGGGTAGCCACTTTATCATATGGCCTGCTAATCCCCAAATCTACGTAACCCTCCATCCAGCCATCCCTCTTACTTTCGACTGGACTTCCCTCATCCCAAACCGCTTCTTAAATATTGACTTTTCTGATTTCCATCCTCTCCAACATATCTCACCTCCAAGACCAAATACATGTAATAGAGGTTGAATACAACAGGGAGGCCAAAGCATTTCAAACTGCCTACTGGGTGGGTACCCTATGCTCTTCCCACGACGTTTTGTGTTTTACCTCTAAAGAAATCTCCCAAGTCACGCCCAGCCTCTTCACTTCCTCAGTCTTAAAAATACTAGTCGGTATAATTCTCGCAATCGGTGGCTGTTTATTAATTGTCACCCTTTGTTGCATGTGCAGGGCGTGTCGTTTACCCCAGCTACAGGTTCAATCACCACCCCAAGCCCTTCTTTTTCCCATCGATACCCCCAACACAACACTATATTTTCCCTCAGACCCAGAAATTAGTCACCTCAGTGTCCCTCCCTCCGGCACTGCCAGTCTCGTGTCCGCTGATCCCCTTTTACAAGAAACTGAGCCTGAATACTGCACTAGGGCCTCTTTAGCAAACTATGATAATGATGCCTACCTGGCATCAGAGGAGGGAAATTGTGGGGGAAAAGAACTGGGTAGCCTTCCTTTTGACAGCCAGAGTAACACCGAAGGCCCAAAATCAGGCCCTCTGACAGAGGCTCAATATACTGACTACCCTTACAAAGGGCAGTTCAGGCCAGGGCCTGAACAAAACTAAGCTGTACAATTCCCTGCCAAATACGGTCATGGGCTATGACCAGAGGAGGGAGGAGGAGGGAGCAATGCGAAAGGCTTAGCAACATGATAACTGCTTGTTTGTAAAAACATGATAACCGCTTGTTTATGAAACATAATAACCACCTATATGAAGAAATTGTTTCTAGTGAAGGTCAACTTCCCCTGTAGTTCCAGCTAACTGCCAAACTAGCCAATCATATATCATCTTTGAGTGTCCCGTAATAAACCCCTATGGCCCCGAAAAAAAACAATATGTACCCTGACGAGAACAACACCCCAACTGGTGTAAAGTACCACCCATGTCGGAAACCACCAAGAAAACCCTCACCCAATAGGCACCCAATTCTCGTAAATAATGAGGAAGCTACCGGGAAAAAGGGACAGACCCCTACTCTTATTTTCGCATAAATGACGTATTATTTGTACTATGCTTGCGGTTTGACGGAATAAAAGCAGCCTGCGTGCTGTGCTAGGTGTGGTAGTTTTCGGACTGCTACCCCAATGCGTTGGTATGTATTGCAATAAACTGGCCTCAGGCTTGAGTCTGTGAACTAAAATCAATGCGTGGGTGACTTTTTCTACGACACTGCTAACCAAGATACTTTGTCATGTCTTTGCTGTTCTAAAACAGTATTAACAACATCTTCACTTGTCATATATTTTTCCATGTCAAAGGATATTCTGGGTAAAGCATTGCCTCCACGTTAGATTTTCCTGGACAATATCTAACATTAACTTCATAGTCAGTTAATTCGGCAAGCCGTCTGATGTGATGTTTAGCCAGTCAGAGCTGAAAACACAGGTTAGTGAGTTATCACTGTAAACCATCAAGGAGAGCGCATAGTAGTGGTAGTCACAAAATTTGTGAGTTACAGCCCATTTCAAGGCTAGAAACTCCACCTTTTCTGCGTGCAGGTGATAATTCTTCTCAGCTGCAGTTTGCATTCTTGACCACTAACTTATGACTCTTGGTTTACCTTTCTGATGTTGGTGTAAGACTATCTAATCCCTTATTGAGTTTGAGGAATAAAGAGTAAGGAAAAATTGGGATAGGCTATTCGTGGTGGCTGTATCAGGCAGTTAATTTTCTGGTTTAAAACTTTTTGATGTTGCTTAGCCCAGGTAACTGGCTGTTTGGGTGGCATTTGTCCAGATCCCTTTCCTTGCCTTTTGGCTTCTGTAAGTCCTTGCACAGGAGCAATGAGTGTAGCCCATGATAATTATTAGAAGTGGTCAAAAAATTTGCAATAGAAATTTTCTGCTGTAAAATGCTGATTTTACTAAATCAAAATGTTTCACAGGAACATATCAAATTTGTCAAAATTTTCACAGGAAATCTTTTTCTAGTCTACTTTTGATGGTGTTATGTTGACTATTCTATTGGAATCTGACACAAGTCATACAATGGCTTTGCTATTTGAGGAAAGTCTTGAATGTACCTTGGGGAGATGAGGAAGCCTAGCAGCTTTCAAATATCCCTTGTGAAGTTTGGTGGTTTCTCTTAGAGAACATGAACAGCCAAGGTGTCAGTTGCATCCCTCTTGTTACCTTCAGCAGATACCATCATTCCAGCTTTCAGCTTAATTCCATGCTTCTGTAACTGTTGTAACATTATTTTTATATTCTCCACATGTTCTTCAGAAGTGCCACTGTATACAAGGTTATCGTCCAGGTAGGGAATACACACCTCATCTCTATGCTCCACAAGACACTCAAACACAACTGGAAGGCAGCAGCTGCATTTGCTAAATCAAATGGAATTCTAACCCATTCATATAGACCCCAAGGAGTAACGAAACCTGTGAGGTGACAGCTTTGTTCAGCCATGAAACCTTGAGCATAGGCTTTCATTTAATCTTAAACAGAGAACCAAGATTTACCTCCTAATCCAATCAGAACATCTTAAATTCAAAGGATGGGTTCTCTACCAGTATGGGTTTTTTTCCCATTCAGTTCCCGATAGTCTATGCAGAGTCTTAGACTATCGCCTCTTTTCTGGACACATACCACTGGTAATGAATAGGATTTATTTGATTTTGAGATCCATTCCCTATTTAGGAGATCCTGGAGATACATCTCAGTGCCTCATCCATTGTATAAAGAGTTAAAGGAGTAAGTCTTCTGTACATGTTGCTGGTCATATAACTTAATATGCATCCACAGACAAGGGGTTTGTCCCATGTCTCTATCATCTCCAGAGAAAACTTTGGACTCCTCTTTCAGCATCTACTGGGTTATTTTCCTTTACATTTCTGGCAAATAGCTCAGGTTCATTGCTGATTCAAACAGATCTCAATCACAGAATCATAGAATTGTAGTACTGGAAGGGATCTCAAGAGCTAATCTAGTCTATTCCCTGTACTCATGGCAGGATTATTATATAGACCATCCCTGACAGGTGTTTATCTAACCTGCTCTTAAAAATCTCCATCGATGGAGATTCCACAACCACCCTAGGCAATTTATTCCAGTGCTTAACCACCCTGATAGTTAGAAGTTTTTCCTAATGTCCAATCTAAACTGCCCTTGCTGCAATTTAAATCGATTGCTTCTTGTCCTATCCTCAGAGGTTAAGAAGAATAATTTTTCTCCCTCCTCCTTGTAACAACCTTTATGTACTTGAAAAGTGTTATTATGTCTCCTCTCAGTCTTCTCTTCTCCAGACTAAACAAACTCAGTTTTTTTCAATCTTCCCTCATAGGTCATGTTTTCTAGACCTTTAATAATTTTTGTTGCTCTTCTCTGGCCTTTCTCCAATTTGTCCACATCTTTCCTGAAATGTGGCGCCCAGAACTGGACACAATACTCCAGTTGAGGCCTAATCAGCACATCGTAGAGCAGAAGAATTACTTCTCGTGCCTTGCTTACAACACTCCTGCTAATACATCCCAGAATTATGTTTTCTTTTTTTGCAACAGTGTTACGCTGTTGACTCATATTTAGTTTATGATCCACTATGACCCCCAGATCCCTTTCCGCAGTACTTCTTCCTAGGCAGTCATTTGCCATTTTGTATGTGTGCAACTGATTGATCCTGGAGTGGAGTACTTTGCATTTGTCCTTATTGAATTTCATCCTGTTTACTTCAGACCTACCCCCCCTCCCCACCTCTTTCCCCCGCAAGGTAGCCATAGATGTTTGATGCAGTTAGGATGACCTCTATACGTATGTACCATTCCTATTTTTATCTTTGTTCAGGGTTTTCTCTTGACTTGTAGCAATGTCTGTCTCGTATGTACAGATAAATGCAAATGAATTGATAAGAGAATGTATATAACTGGCCAAGGTGGCACCATATTTTTGAAGCTGTTTATCAGTCTTCCCGGTACTGTGAATGAACCCCCTTAAGTATTGTCTGTGCTTGCCTGATTCTTGGGGAAAAGAATCTTTTTGCCTAACAAGGTCATGCGAGACAGTATCAAAAGCCTTTCTAAAGTCAAGATATACCACGCCTACCACTTCCCCACTATTCACAAGCTTGTTACCCTGTCAAAGAAAGCTATTAAATTGGTTTGACGATTTGTTCTTGACAAATCCATGCTGGTCGTTACTTATCACCTTATTATCTTCTAGGTGTTTGCAAATTGATTGCTTAATTATTTGCTCCATTATCTTTTCGGGGACTGAAGTTAAACTGACTGGTCTATAATTCCCTGGATTGTCTTTATGTCCTTTGGAGATAATTACATCCCTTCTCCCCACTTTAAGCATGGAAGGGGCATACAAATGTTATCTGGCATCTAAATACCTTGCAACACCGGCTACAAAAGTGCCATGCGAACTCCTGTTCTCACTTTCAGGTGACATTGTAAATAAGAAGCAGGCAGTGGTATCTCCAGTCATTGTAAACAAACTTGTTTGTCTTAGCGATTGGCAGAATAAGAAGTAGGACTGAGTGGACTTGTAGATTCTAAAGTTTTACACTGTTTTGGTTTTGAGTGCAGTTATGTAACCAAAAAAAAATCTGCATTTGTAAGTTACACTTTCACGATAAAGAGACTGCAGTACTTGTATGAGGTGAATTGAAAAATACTATTTTTTTTGTTTATCATTTTTACAGTGCATATATTTGTAATCAAAAAATAATAATATAAAGTGATCACTGTGCACTTTGTATTCTGTGTTGTACCTGAAATTAATATTGAAAATGTAGAAAAACATCCTAAAATATTTAATACATTTCAATTGGTATTCTATTGTTATAAGTGCGATTAATCACGATTAAAAATATTTTTAATAGCGATTAATTTTTTTGAGTTATTCGCATGAGTTAACTGCGATTAATTGACCGCCATATAAAAAAACAGAATTAATAAGAAAAAATAGCATGACCCTGCCACAGTCTACTGGCACAATCAATGCTGGTGCTCCTTTAAAGGATTTACTTATATTACAGTAGTTTGCAGTCAGTGGAGTTACACCTGAGCAAAAGTAGTGGAACTGAGATCACATTAAGGCCCAAGATATTCATGTGGTTTATTGAGTTAGAGAAATGTCAAAAGAAGCGCCCATCCATGTGCTCTCGGAATCCTTGACATAACTTAAAAATACATCAAGTTCAGCTATACAGTCAGAGAGAACCTTACACAGTAGCTTAAGCAACTCAGACTCACCTCCCCTTTTGGACTATTCCGCCCGCCCTCTCCACTTTCAGGTGCCTGGGAAAAAAGGAGTCTTGCAGCTTATGCTGATGTTCATCAGATTTGAGCTATTTTCGGCCAACTAATAGTTTAGCTAAGTATCTGATGTTAAAACATCTTCTAAAGGGGTGTGGGTAGGGGTGCGCATGCATGCATACATGTGAATAGAAGTGTTAACTGGAAGGCCAACTTCAGTAGCTACAGAAATGGTTGTGTAAGTTACTTAGAAGGTGTATGTCTGGTGAAATGCAGTGTAACTTGAATTGATTTGATAGTATCAGATGTGCGCCATACTCAGATTTGTTATTCTACTGAGATAAAATTGACCCCTGATGTAAGTGGGTCCAACTTCTACTAAAACCAATGGAGCTGTGTCTGCTTATGCCAGGGGCTGAATTTGGTCTCATTCTGATAAGGGTGCTGGGAGTGTTGGGGAAGGTGAGGGAGTAAGTTAAAGTGGATGTGGGGAAAGCTTTATCTTATACCAGGAATGTAACTCCTGGCTCTACGGTACTTGGTGGCCCAGTGCTACAAGAAGGAAAGGAGCCAAACTGAGCTTCCAAAAGCTGTCTCCCCCCGGTTTCCTCTGGCTGGCCTGTGAGGGGGAAGAGTTAAGGAAGGAAGAGAAGCAGGGCTGCACAATCTTCTGGCCAGTAAAAGAGGATGGGGGAGGGAGCTGGGATTGGGTGCTCTCCTTGTCTCCTCCCCACCAGAAGCAATCGTGCTGCTGCCTGCTTTTTGACCTACACCATCTCCTGGGCACCAAGCACCACACTTTGCTTAAGAGCCTTTGGTGAGGAACCTTGTCAAAGGCTTTCTGAAAACCTAAATACATTATATCCACTGGATCATCCTTGTCCACATGCTTGTTGACCCCCTCAAAGAATTCTAGTAGATTGGTGAGGCATGATTTCCCTTTACAAAAACCATGTTGACTCTTCCCCAACAAATCGTGTTCATCTATGTGTCTAATTCTGTTCTTTACTATAGTTTCAACCAATTTTCCTGGTATTGAAGTTAGGTTTACCACCCTGTAATTGGCGGGGTCGCCTCTGGAGATTTTTAAAAAAATTGGTGCCACATTAGCTATCCTCCAGGTGAGGCAGACACTCTTGTCTTCTCTCTCTCTCTCCAGTCTAGTCTTCTGCCATGTGGCAGTGAATGGCCTCCCTTTCACAGAAAGCACCCCCGCTTAAACCGTTCCTAGCCCTGATTTGCCTAGATTAGGAAATTCCAGTCCTAAGTATGTGAGTCCTGTTTGAAGAAAATCATTGTTCTCTGAGGTGCACCAGTCATTGAGTCATTCATAATTTGATGGATCTCTCATTGATAGTCTTCTCTGAGGTGTTCCACACCCTTTTGGAGTAGGACAGTGCCTGGAATATGCTGGGCATGTCAAGGTCAGGTGTGGCATGATCTGTTGATTGTGTATTAGTTATATTGATCACTTAGAAAAGTCAATTAACACTCTGTAGTTTGGCAAGAGTCTGCCACATGACCAGACCCAGAAATATTAGAGTTATTACTAGGACCCTGGCATGCACAAGAGACGATCACACTTAGGAAAGGCGTTCTGTCCCTGCAATAGCTTTATTAGCACAGTTAGCTAGAAATAATACAGAATGATCAAAACTGCCATCTGAGTATTCACATATTCACACGATCCCTTGCAAAAAACAACACCACCATGAACTGTTAGTCATCCTCCTCCTCATCACCAGCGGTCATCATGCTTGCATCTCTCCAGGTATGCAAGTTGGGATACAACTTTCACTCCCACTATGCCTAATGCATATTCAGTAGGGGTTTTAACCCCCTTTTCCTTGTCTGTATTTCTTTACTCTACTAATGTTTAGGTGACCTTCTCCATTAGGTTAGTAGGCCTTTTACCTCATGCTTATTAACATACAGATCAATTAGCTAATATGATATTCTTGTGGTTGAACATCTGCTGATCTTCCAAACTTAAAATACCTAAAGCTGGTATAAACTGGCATCTTGTGGTTACCTGTCAGGTTAGCAACTTTTACTTATAACATCACTCTATTTGGTGATGCCTTGTGATATAGAGTCATTTATGGGTTAGTTACTTATGTCAAATCTTTAGGCCTTGGGCCTTAATTAGTCTGGCTAAGCTATTGTCTTTACAGGCTTGAGAGCTGTAGGCTTTTGCATTACTGCCTTAACCCATACCTCTATACTACAAAGGCTGGTTTCTTAACACAGACTACAAAATGGTAGCTGGCACACAAAATGGAAGGTGGTAGAAAAAAGGAGTTCACAAAACAAGATGGCGTTCACAATCTGATACCAACATGCCCCACTCTGTCAGACAGTGCCCAGCAAAATAGGGTCCCACTCCCGAGTAGGGGTCTATAGCAGTATTGCCAAACCCAAATCATGCAGTCCAATTATCCATTTGTATTAATATATTAAATCAAAACCGTTCCTAGCAACATATACAAAGTACTGTGCGCAATCTGTTCTGTAGACAAGATACAAGGAATAAAGTGACCTAACACTTTGCCAGCACAGGCAAATGCACATCTTGCCAGCTTGCAAGCTGCATTTCAGAGAGGCTTTGGGCAGTGTTTCCCCCTCATAGCACCCATTATGGAAAGAGTAGATTCCAATTTAGTACACAAACACCGTACTGTATATGTTACTGAACACTATTGCATGAAGCGTAGATTACTCCACTCCTTGGCGAAGTTCAGGCACTAGGTTGATGTAAACAGGCTGTGCCCTTTCAGACACATAGATGAACATGATTCGTTGGGGAAGAGTCAACATGGTTTTTGTAAAGGGAAATCATGCCTCACCAATCTACTAGAATTCTTTGAGGGGGTCAACAAGCATGTGGACAAGGATGATCCAGTGGATATAATGTATTTAGATTTCCAGAAAGCCTTTGACAAGGTCCCTCACCAAAGGCTCTTAAGCAAAGTAAGCTGTCATGGGATAAGAGGGAAGGTCCTCTCATGGATCAGTAACTGGTTAAAAGATAGGAAACAAAGGGTAGGAATAAATGGCCAGTTTTCAGAATGGACAGTGGTGTCCCCCAGTGGTCTTTACTGGGACCAGTATTGTTCAACATATTCATAAAAGATCTGGGAAAAGGGGTAATCAGTGAGATGGCAAAACCTGCAGATGATACAAAACTACAATATAGTTAAGTCCAAAGAAGGCTGCAAAGAGTTACAAAGGGACCTCACAAAACTGGGTGACAGGGCAACAAAATGGCAGATGAAATTCAGTGCTGATAAATGCAAAGTAATGCACACTGGAAAACATAATCCCAACTATTAATTTAAAAAGATGGAGTCTAAATTAGCTGTTACCACTCAAGAAAGAGATCTTGGAGTCATTGTGGATAGTTCTTTGAAAATATCCACTCATTTTGCAGCAGCAGTCAAAAAGATAACAGAATGTTGGGAATCATTAAGAAAGGTATAGATAATAAGACTGAAAATACCATATTGCCTCTATATATCACATCTTGAATACTGTGTGCAGATCTGGTTGCCCCATCTCCAAAAAGATATACTGGAATTAGAAAAGATTCAGAAAAGGGCAACAAAAATGATTATGGGTATGGAACTCTTCCATATGAGGAGACATTAATAAGACTGGGACTTTTCAGCTTGGAAAAGAGACAACTAAGGGGGGCGATATGCTAGAGGTCTATAAAATCATGACTAGTGTGGAGAAAGTAAATAAGGAAGTGTTATTTACTCCTCATAACACAAGAACTAGGGGTCACCAAATAAAATTATTAGGCAGCAGGTTTAAAACAAGCAAAAGGAAGTATTTCTTCACACAATGCATAGTCAACCTGTGGAACTCCTTGCCAGAGGATGTTGTGAAGGCCAAGACTATAACAGGGTTCAAAAAAGAACTAGATAAGTTCATGGAGGATAGGTCCATGAAGGCTGGATAGCCAGGATAGGCAGGGATGGTGTCCCTAGCCTCTGTTTGCCAGAAGCTGGGAATGGGTGACAGGGGATGGATCACTTTATAATTACCTGTTCTGTTCATTCCCTATGAATCACCTGGCATTGGCCACTGTCACCTAGCCAGTTACTTCCCATGCTGCAGTTGTGCACTTGATTTTTACTTTCTAAGTGTGGTACTTTGCACTTGTCTGTACTGAATTTCATCTCGTTGATTTCAGACCAATTGTCCAGTTTGTCAAAGTCATTTTGACTTCTAATCCTGTCCTCCAACCTCTCCCAGCTTGGTACCATCCACAGTTTTGATAATCATGCTCTTCATTCCATTATCCAAGTCATTAATGAAAATATTGAATAGGACTGAGCCCTGCAGGCCCCCACTAGGTACATCCTCCAGTTTCACAGCAAACCATTGATAACTACTCTTTGAGTACAGTCTCTCGATCAGTTGTGCATTCACCTTACAGTAATTTCATCTAGACCACATTTTCCTAGTTTGCATATGAGAAAGGAATGGGTAAGAGTAGTTGGGCTTCACTAAACAGAAATGGTCACATTTACCTCATCAAATGCATTCCCTCAGTCAGGGGTACTGATATCATACTTGTCAATTCTTTTATTGCTTCTTCTGACCTATCAGCAACATCTCTGCCTTATCTAGATAGAGCCTTATCCAGTTAGCCTCTCATGCATGGCAGTCATTGGGTCATCCATTCCACTTCATTGGACATGCTCAGCTGAGATAGATACACTGAAAGAGTATCATGTGCAAACTAAAGACTACTCACCCCATGTCTTCTTACTAACCTGCATAACAGACTCATCTAAATGTTGAACGGGATGGGGGCACAATGGGGTTCTGCAGCACCCCACAGAAGAGAACCTTCATTTCAGAGACACAGTCACCAACAATTACTACTAAATGATGACAAATCAGAAAATAAAGTAACTCAAAGGAAGGAAAGGAATTGTTTAGTGTGGTCCGTGATTATATATTTTGGAATGAGGGAAGCAAAGGAGGATGTACATTGACTATTGAACATTTGGAGCAAATAATGAAGCAATCAATTTGCAAACATCTAGAAGATAGTGAAGTGATAAGTAACAGTCAGCATGGATTTGTCAAAAACAAATCATGTCAAACCAACCTGATAGGTTTCTTTGAGAGGGTAACAAGCCTTGTGGATGGGGGGAAGCAGTAGATGTGGTATATCTTGATTTTAGTAAAGCTTTTGATACTTTCCCTCATGACCTTCTCATAAATAAACTAGGGAAATGCAACCTAGATGGAGCTACTATAAAGTGAGTGCAAAACTGGTTGGAAAACCATTCCCAGAGAGTAGTTATCAGTGGTTCACAGTCATGCTGGAAGGGCATAATGAGTGGGATCCCGCAGGGATCAGTTCTGGGTCCAGTTCTGTTCAATATCTTCATCAGTGATTTTGATAATGGCATAGAGAGTACATTTATAAAGTTTGTGGATGATACCAAGGTGGGAAGGGTTGCAAGTACTTTGGAGGATAGGATTAAAATTCAAAATGATCTGGACAAACTGGAGAAATGGTCTGAAGTAAATAGGATGAAATTCAATAAGGATAAATGCAAAGTACTCCATTTAGGAAGGAACAATCAGCTGCACAAATACAAAATGGGAAATGATTGCCTAGGAAGGAGTACTGCAGAAAGGGATCTGGGGGTAATAGGGGATCACAAGCTAAATATGAGTCAAGACTGTAACGCTGTTGCAAAAAAAGTGAACATCATTCTGGGATGTATTAGCAAGAGTGTTGTAGGCAAGACATGAGAAGTAATTCTTCCGCTCTGATTAGGCCTCAACTGGAGTATTGTGTGCAGTTCTGGGCGCTACATTTCAGGAAGAATGTGGACAAATTGGAGAGA
This sequence comes from Emys orbicularis, assembly GCF_028017835.1. Classification (NCBI taxonomy): domain Eukaryota; kingdom Metazoa; phylum Chordata; order Testudines; family Emydidae; genus Emys; species Emys orbicularis. The sequence continues at coordinate 307,670,134 of NC_088683.1, forward strand.
GTCCAGAGAAGAGCAACAAAAATGATTAAAGGTCTAGAAAACATGACCTATGAGGGAAGATTGAAAAAATTGAGTTTGTTTAATCTGGAAAAGAGAAGACTGAGAGGGGACATGATAACAGTTTTTAAGTATGTAAAAGGTTTTTACAAGGAGGAGGAAGAAAAATTGTTTTTCTTAACCTCTGAGGATAGGTCAAGAAGCAATGGGCTTAAATTGCAGCAAGGGAGGTTTAGGTTGGACATTAGGAAAAACTTCCTGTCAGGGTGGTTAAGCATGGGAATAAATTTCCTAGGGAGGTTGTGGAATCTCCATCATTGGAGATTTTTACGTGCAGGTTAGACAAACACCTGTCAGAAATGGTCTAGATAATTAGTCCTGCCATGAGTGCAGGGGACTGGACTAGATGACCTCTCGAGGTCCCTTCCAGCTTTATGATTCTATGATTTCCCAACAGGGAAGGCTTGCAAGTTCCCTTGCTCATACATATAGAACTAGATTGAAACTCTCGAGAGTAGGGAACAATCTTACATATGTAGGAAGATGCAGAAGATAATTTAAGTATTTACCATCTCTAATTTCTGTCATCTTCTAATTCTAGAGCAATGGAAGAGTCATTAAGCATTTTGGCAGCAAATCATGTAAAAAAGAATGTAAAATGCGATCGAATATAAAAATAATAGTTTAGACATGCAGCTGTCCATTTGTGTGCGCAACCAACATGATTGGCCTTGCATTTGTGGTGATTGCACATGCACACTTGCACACACCTCTGAAAATTTAGCCCTATATGTACAGCCCTAACCTTGTATTTATAGCGTGATTTACATGATACTTTTATGACAACATTAACAATTGTATACACATATAATGGATATCTCTCAAGGATTGTTTTCTATTCTATGTGTGAAATCACAATATGGTCAATCTTTTTGGTGTGAACAATATATTCAAACTACTCCTTTCATAGAATTCAAATGCTTTGCCTTGTAGCTGCATTTCAATAAATAAATAAATAAACAACTTGCCATAACTACTACGAGTGTGTGAACAGTGTATGACCAAGTTATTAAATATTCCTTGCTTTTAAATGAGAAACAAAGTCATATTCAATAAAGAGAGTGTTAAATCAAGCGCCTGTTCCCATTCGGCACTAGCTCTGCACTGTGTTTGACATTCGGTGACAAGTGATTGTGTGGGGATTTCACTGGATGCAAACGCTGAAAAATCTTGTTTACTCTGCCATTCTTGCTTACTCATCCCAGTGGTGATTTTTCCATTCTCTCCCTTTGTGGACCTTAAAGAACATACATAATCAGTTTAGCTCTCAGGCTTTAAGGGCTCTCCCTAGTTAAACACATACGTCTTGCTGAGTAAATAAAAAGTTGCCTTTTGTTATGTCCATTTAATTAAACTTGGATTCATTTGGATTTTAGTGCCATCATTCTCACATCTTTTTCAGGTTTTTTTTTTTTTTTTTTTTTTTACATTTTTTAATCTATCTGTATATGTTTGTGGTGTTATGGCATTTCAGTGCTGTTTATACAAATAAGTTCCACAAAATATATACTAGTAAGATTATACTGCTGAACTTCCTGATTAGGGAAAAAATATAGGGCCGGATCCTGACTCATTTTTACAACTCCAGTGTACATAAAAGTTACCATAACTAGACAGTGGAGAATTGCTCACAGAGGAATCACTGACTGATGTGAAGGAGCCATAGGCAAGTCTGTGTCGCACCCCTACCCAACATATTAAGTCCATTGAGTGGACTATGTTGAAGACCAAAGAGACAACTAAGTCTAATCAAATAGTAATAATGGGTGACTTCAACTATCCACATCTAAATGTGTCACATTAGAACAAGTTTTAGGGCCACAATTTCTTTATACCTTATATGGTTGCTTCTAAAAACAAACAGGTCTAGAGCACACAAGACAAAAGGGGAAAGGAGAGGCTGTTTTTGACTTTGTGAAGCCAGTAGAAAGGAACATAGATTGCAGCATGTAAAATGTTAAATAGATATTAGTAAGGGATTTGAGTGGCAAATAGTGATAGAGGTACTTAAAAATTTTCTTGCTCTATCAGAAACAGGAAGCTTACGAGAAAACTTTTGAACTATCAAGGAATTAAGGGTGCAGTTGTGGAAGATGAGGACATTGCAGGGAAATGAAGTGAGTTCTTTGAACTGAGTCTCATTGTTTGGGAGATACCTACCCTAGCCCTACTCTTTTTAGGCAAGAAAGCCAAGATACTGAGTGGCAAAAGAGGATATGCAGGAACAAGTTGATAAATTGAACAGTAACTGTGTGCCAGGGCCAGATGGTATACTTTCAAGTGTTCTGAAGGAATTTAACAATGACGTGGCTGAGCTATTACCCAAAATATTCAATCTTATTAAATTTAGCTAGAAGACTGAAGGGTAGCAAACACCATACTTATCTTTTTAAAACAGCATTAGGGGTAATCCTGAAATTTACCAGTGAGTTTTACTTCAGCACTAAGAAAATTGGTTCAACCAATAGAATGATTAAACGCCTACCAGTGTATACACATGATATGAGAGGGACAAACAGTCATGGCTTCTGTAAAGGAAAATCATGCTTCTCTAATCTGCTATACAGGGGTGGCAGGTTTGTATAATTTTTGGTGGTGCCCAGAATGGGTCCAAGTCCCATCCCCTCACCCCCTCCACACACCCCTGCCTTGTAAGCCAATATATATTTTTTTAAATACTGTAAAAAATGGACTGGAAACAGTAAGCGTTTAACAGTTTCCCTATATTGCACAATGTGGGGGGTTGTGGGGGGATGAGGTCTCTGGCTGGGGGTGAGGGCTCTGGGGTGGGGATGAGGGGTTCATGGTGCAGGAGGGAGCTCAGGGGTGGGGCCAGGGCCGCCGAGAGTGGGTTCAGGCCCCGGTGAAAAAAAAGTTTTGGGCCCCCCAGCAAGGGCGGACCAGCTAAACAGGGCCGACGAGAGGGGAGGGAAGCCGGGGAAGCCGGGCCCTGGGCCCCCTTCCAGACCGCTGGGCCCCGGTAATTTGTACCGGCTTTCCCCCCCCCCCTCATTGGCCCTGGAGCAGAGGGTTGGGGTGCAGGGGGGTGAGGAGTCTGGCTGGGGGTGCAGGCTCGGGTGGGGCGAGGCTGGGGATGAGGAGTTTCGGGTGCAGACAGACAGCCCCGGGGCTGGGACCAGAGAGGAGGACTGCACAGTCCCCACAGCCCTCTCCCCCCGGCAGCACACTCACCCGGCACCATCACTGAACATGCTCCTAGGAGCCAGTCCCTCTCAGGTCCAGGAAGCCCCCTCGTCTCCCCTGTGGTGAGTGCCGGGGGGGGAAGGGCTGCCATCACGTGTGCACCTCCTCCCCTCCGCAGGCCGCGGCTGTGCCACCACCTCAACCTGCTGCCGGCGTCGCTCTCTTTTGTAGCCGGCAGCGGCCTGCGAGGGAGCGCAGCTCGGAACGGCAGGTCAGCCGCTTGCTGCCCAGGGTGTAGGCAGGGATGCTCTGGGGGAACTGCGTGGTTAAGACCACAGTTCTGTGTTAAGACCACTGTTTAATACATTTATTAATTACTTTTAAAAAGTTGAACAGTGAGGTGGCAAAATTTGCAAATTACACACATATCCCCCCAAGATTAATCAAGACCAGAGGAGACTGTGGGGCACTTCATAAGTACCTACCAACACTGGTTCAATAGGCAACAATATAATAGATAAAAACCAGGGCTGACAAATACAATCTAATACACACTGGAGGGAATAATATGAACTACTTATACACAAAGCTGGGTTCTAATGTAATTGTAATCAGTAAACTCAAGAGCAAGAGGCCTGAAAAACAATACATTCAAAAGTGAGAGAAGGATTTTTTGTTTTTAATACAACACATAATTAGCCCGTGGAACCCTCTGCCACAAGATATCATTGAGGTTGATAGCTTTGTAGGGTTCATACAAGGATTAGATATTGATATGGATAATGAGAACATCCAGTTAATTAAAAAAAAGGTGTTTTTTAAAAAAGGAATATAAATCCTGATGCTTCGGGGCACACAACAACTAGTCACTGATAAGTTTGAAAGAAGCTTCACCTAAGAGCAAATTATTCCAGCACTGTCCACTATGAGGTTCCTTACACCTTTCTTTGAAACATCTGGTACTAGCCAATGTCAGGATATTAGACAAGATGGCCGAATGGACTGTACAGCAGTTCCCAGCTTCCCATTATAAACCTGTCTGGCTGCAGTCCCTCATTCGGTAGTTATCCAAAATAGTTTATGGTTCCACTAAATTCCAAATTATTTAAGATATTGTCCTGATTTTTTGATCTACAATGTTGTTGTAGGATTCTGTATTTCAGTATAGAAATATATTTGGAATGATTGAGTAGACTGACAACAATAGCGTGGAATTTGCTCTCAAGTCAACATTTTAATTTCCTCCTCCATGTAACATTAAAAAGAAAAAACTAAAAAACCCCAAAAAACAAACAATTCCCCTCCCCCCCAAAAAAAACAACCAACCAAACCTATCATCTGGGGTGTAAAATTAACTGGCTGAATGACAAAAGTAATCTATTGTACATTATGAACCCAGAATGAAAATAACATGTGACCCAAAACAGTCTAAGCAGCCCATGCCAGCTGGTTCTATGGGCAAAAGTGAGAATGTTAATAAACACCCAAATGAAAGGAAATTGTTGGATTGTAATTAACATATGCCATTAGTATCTGCCTCTTTGGCCAGACACAGCAGACAGGCTGAACTCATACATACAAATGAGTGTCTGCCTGAACTCTACAGAGAAGAAAGAGAGATGATTTCATTGTAAGCGTCTGGTGCTGTCAGCAGCTTTAAATCACAGTGGGACTTAGTTACAAAAACAGTAAAGGCCATTGTGTTCTAGAACAATAATACGGCTTTTTAAAACCTCGTTTGATTTAATAAACTTTTCTGCATGTTGGTTCGCCCTCCTCTTGCCATCAAAAATAGTCTCTGTCATTTAAATACGTGTCTAAATGACAAATACTGACCAGTAAGAAATATTTTTAATATGATGGCTTTTTCCAGGACACTGCATCTGCCGCTCTTTTGCAACAGTTTCCAAACCCTTTGCCAAATATAAAGGTGATGACAGCAGTCTCCTGGGTATCATTATCAATGTGCTTCCTAAGAATGCGATTAACCACTTCTTGAAAACCTAAAATGGACCGTGAGACTGTATAAACCACCCACTAGCAGAGGCCTTTTTCTGCTTTATAATGGGCCCTATGAACCCCTCTATTCTGCAGTGTGGAGGGGAGCAAAAGCGTGTTAATCATGCAGCAATAGCTATGGGGAGACCACACAGAGTAGTAAGACAGCTATGCACTATTATTCCCTACCACAACTACCACACTAACACTGTGCATACCAAGGGGCATGAAAAAGGGGCCATGGTCTGCCAGAGAGGGGAGGGGTTGGAAACTATCTTACTTGGCTGAATGCTGTGCAAGTTAATGTTTCTGCAAGAATAGTTAACTCTACTGTCATACTCTGTGTCCTACAACATAGGGGTCTCATAAGCATTGCAAGAAGGAGGAGCCAGAGACAGCAATGCAGTTGTGTCAGATATGCTCCCAGTACAGAGGAAAGGAGGGCTACAAATAGCATGGAGACACAACGGTTCCTGCCCGTACTGCCCATCGGGTTTGCCTAGTCCACTGATCTCAAGTCTACACGTGGTTGTCCCGTCTATATCCCTTATCCTTTACTGGCAATCCACAGGTTCCGAGGATGCAATGCATTGGGATGGTGACTGCTCCAGAGCTGTAGGCATTTTAAGGCAAGTCCTCATAGTCCATTTTTATCTGTAGAACTATGTGTTATTTGCTTTATTAAACTAATGCTGCTTTGGCCAAAAAGTTACTGATACCATAGTGGAGGAGGTGAGTGCCAATTTATCTCCTTTTTTCTGAAGGAAAGGGTTCAACGTTTTGTATAGAAAGGTAAATCCCAGTTTTATGAAGAGTCCTGGGGGACCACCAGAAACCTTCAATGAGCTTTGACTCAGAACCTTATTGAAATCAATGGGAATCTTTCCATTGCTTTCAATGGGATTTGGATGAAACCTAAAGTTAGTGTCTTATGAAAACAAAAGTTGGTTTTGATAAAAATTTTAGATGTGGGACAAGGTACAAATATCAGAAAACATGGAGTCAGAGACTAGGGTGACCAGGTGTCCCGATTTTATAGGGACAGTCCCGATTTTTGGGTCTTTTTCTTATATAGTCTCCTATTACCCCCCACCCTCTGTCCCGATTTTTCACACTTGCTGTCTGGTCACCCTATCAGAGACTGAGGGTTCAGGAAATCAGGGTTCCCCTGGGTTCTCATCTTACGGGACAATATTGTGAATTTTACCGTGTGCAGAAAGATGAGCTATAATTTTCTGATTGTAAACTCCAATTTTGGTGGTCTACACAACAACCAGCCGTAAATTCAATAAGCTAGAGTGTGTGATCTTTTTACTGCTACCCTATTCAACCCCTCTATTCAGCACAGGTCCTTGTAGTTTGCTGGAGCTGAACCAGTAATGATTCTGCTCTATTTTTGTTAACAATAATTGTCTTTACAGTGCTTTATATTCCTTACCTAAAGCTTTCTCTCTCTGTCCTAGGGGTTGGAAAATTGATACACGCAGACAAGCACATCATCCTATTGGCAGAGTTTGAGAACTCCCAGTTAATTGCTAGGGTTCTGTTCTGATTCTAAAGAGCAATGCCAAGAATTGAAGGCTTAGCAATTTTATTATCTCTCACCAAAAAATCTCCATAAATTAGAAAACTAATGATTTTTAAAGCCCAGAATATATTTCCTGAGCCTAAATTTATATATTTCCCTAGCCTAATTTTAAATGATTTTTCCCTAGTCTTCCTATAACTTTTAAAAATGTTTATTACACAAGTGATTGACTCAAGTAACATTACCACCAAAAAAACCAAACAAACCCATATGCATAGGATTTTAATATTATTGTACTAAATCTCTAAACTGCAGTGAAAAACAACGAAGTCAGAAAGGTCTGGGCCATACTCCAAGAAACAGGATTTATAGATCAGATTCTGCATTTTGGTGCATTTGGATAATACATTGTCATATTTTATGAATTAAAATATGAGGTATCTGCAGCATTTTCTGTCTGGGGGTTATGAGAGGGAAGATTGTATGTAAGAAATTCTATGGCATGGGGATTTTTTTACTTGTGTTTTGCAGTCTGCCAGGCAACGTAGGGGTCAACAGCCCAAATGATCTGCTGAATTCTGGTTGAGGTTTGTCATCTAGGGTGACCAGATAGCAAGTGTGAAAAATCAGAACACTTTTTGGCGGGGGGGAGTAGGATAGTTGCCTTTATAAGACAAAGCCCCTAATATTGGGACGGTATCAATAATATCAGGATGTCTGGTCACCCCGTTAACATCTAATCTTCTACTTCTAAATTTTCTAATTCTCCTGCTTGTTGACAATTAAAAAAACTGTTTTTATTAACTCTGAGACAAATTCTAAAGTCCTTACTTCAGACTTACTTTGACTAAACTTCTGTTGTTGTTAGTGGACATTTTGCCTGAATAAATGTTGTGTAACAGTGCAGTATTTCCACCATTGATCCTGATTCTCCTCCCATTATATTCATCAGTTTTGTACGGATGTAACTCCACTGACTTCTCTGGGTTTACTCCCAATTTACACTAAAGTAAGAATCAGGCCAATGTGTCCAAACTACACACTGATATGCTACAATTGTCTTTCTGACCCCCCCCCCCCAATTTGTACATCTACCATTGCCCTCTGCTGGATAAAATACGACACCTGCTCAAGTGGTTCCATTCCAGAGACACAAAGAGTTCACAACACTAACTATTCAATAAATAAAGCTTTGGGAGTTCGTGTAATGTTCTAGCTGAGACGTTGTATCAGTGTGTATCACATCAGCACCTCAACGGGCAACACCTCCTTTAGCTGGATTGTAAGAACATACTTGCCAGAACTACATAACTGGTACAACCCAAAGGGCACACTGCAAGATGATGCTACAAGGACTTTCATAAAGAATAGAAATTTATGAAGACTAAAAATGCTGTCAGATTGTCAGGGGAAATAATATCCTGGTAAGATTGTTTTTTGATTAATTTGCATCATTTCTTTCAGACAGATTGCAACAGCATGAATTTTTTCGTGACAGATTAGTGAGTCAAGTAGGAAACTACTTTTGGAAGTAGATCAGGCACTTTCAGAGAGAACAGTAACGAAATCTCTTCAACACTGTTTAACACCTACCCAGTGAATAGACTCCAATGGCCTGGTTCTGCTCTCAGTTACACCAGCATAAGCCTCTGCTCCTACAAATGGATCCTTACCCCTGCACAGACTCCCATTGACTGAAATAAGATTCCATGGGCAGAAAAGTCCACTATTTCAGCACAGGTTGCAGGATCAGGATCTAATCTCCGGGCAATTCCACCAAAATCAATTAAGTTCAACTGGTGTAAAACTGGTTTAAGTGAGATCAGAACAGGCCCAGTGGCTCTACTGGCAAAAAACAAACAAACAAACAAAAACCCAACATTGTCTCTGTATCATGCTCTTTCCTTGAGCTTTCTACAGTCTTTTTTCTTGTTTGTTTTGACGCATGAACACCATTTTCACAAGAGTACAATTCTTTAGAAGTGCATCAGTCAAAAGCATGAGAAAGAAGAAATCAGGTGAAAAGTTGCCTCAGGCAGTAGATTTAACCTTGAAATGCTCATATTGATTATTATTTAACACTAATCATACAGTAGTGTCCAGATGGCCCATTGTACTCGGTGAAAGTACAAACATACCAGAAGGCAGGATTCCAACCCCATACAGTTCACAGTCTAAGGCTCTAATCCTGCAAACACAATGTGTTTAACTTTAAACTCATGAGTAATCCCACTGGCTTCAATAGAACTACTCACATGCTTAGAGTTAAACAAACATGTATGTAAGTGTTTGAAATGACAAATCACCTCAGGCCCTTCTCCTGCAATCTCATGGCTTTAATACATTGTGATTTTATATGGCTATTAATTTTTTAAGTGCAAGTTTACCATGGTAAGCACTGTGCCAGGTAATGTGCAATATAGTTAGGCTCCAAAGGATTTAATTTTTATTTTCCATTTACTTTGACAGATATCTAAGTATATATCAATGCTTATTCAAAGTATTTTAAAAATTTCATCTATTTTAATTTTTGCAGTACCTGAAAATATACTTTTAAATTCCAATGTTAGTGACTGTAGCGAGTTATAAGAGATTCAGAAATAAAACCATAATAATAATATTTCCGAGTATGGTATTAACTAACTGCTGGATATAACTGACAGCAAAAAGTGCAACAGTTTTCCACAAATGCAACATACCACATTTCTAACTCACCCTCTCTGTGTACTTTGATTAATAACATAGCATTTTCTATCACCTTTTGGGTCAAGGGAAAAACAGACAATTCATTATTGACATTTGGGGCCAGACTTTCAGAAATGCTCAGCTCCCATTTAGGCAAGTTAATAACAGACAGATTTTCAAAAAGTGTTCAGCACTTTGGAAAATCTGGCCATTTATTTTGGAGCCCAAGTAGGAGCTGAGCTCTCTGGAAAATCTGCCCCTTACTGGTAAACTTCTAATCTTTCCAAGTCTATATACACTGTATACTTGCCATGAATTTGCACTTGTGTCTTTTAAAGCAAACATTGTGGTGACTAATTTACTGTGTTACATTCATGAACACTGAGAATGAATTCCTGACCCACTGACTTCAGCAGGACCAGGATTCCCCCCCCCCCCTCAAGGGAGAGCCAAGTCACCTGACCTAGGGGGTTTATAAGCTCCAGAGATAGAAGGCTTGCTTTAGAAGGATAAAACAGGGAGCTCCCTCTAGAGTGGAAAAGAGTAAAAGCCAGTTACGGTCAGCCTCATTTACCCTGGCAAGGAGAGGGCCAGTGAGGGTCTGTGGACCCAGTTGGCCAGACCCCGCTGCAGCTTTCTCAAATATCAAGAGTGGAGAGGAGAGTGAAAAGAGGAGACCTAGCTCAGTTTGGGGCTGACCAGGCAGGAGAGCAGAGCTCTGCTTCTCCCTTGGTGAGGGATGCCTGGTTTCAGCCAAGAGGCTGAGACAGCGTGCTCCCTGGATGAGCCTCCCATTGGGTGAGATGACAAGCCCTGAAAAGAAGGGTGGTGTCTTGTCAAAGACTCCTCGGATGACCCGGGTTTTGAGTTCACAGTATTCCTTTATTTTTCAACTTTAATACCCCGAAAGAGGTGGGACTCAAGTGTGCCTTAGCCGGATGGCTAAAGCACCATTGTACCAGACCCATGACAGCAGACAACCGCCCATCGGAGACCCCACGACAGGGTGAGTAGTGCCCTGTTGGGCCCCAGAAGGGTACCAATAGGCAGGCCCTCTCCCAGTTTGGTGGAGAATGTAGGCACCGATCTAGCCCTTGCAGAAAGGAGCAGGTCAAGACTCAATATATATATCACCTTAAAAGTGCAATGAAGTTTTCTCCCCAAAAATATGGACTTGGGGATTTAGGGTGTAGTTTTGGGGGGTGCAGGGGAGGCATTGCCCCCACAAACAGAGCTGAGGTGTAAGGGGTGTCACCTGGGGTCATGTGCCACGTCCCCCCCATTTCTGTGAGCGCTGAACTGCCCTGCAGGGCTTGCTCTGCTGGGGCTGCCCGGGAGCGGGGATCTGTACTTCCCACGGTGCACCTCCTCCCCCAGCACGTTTTGGCTCATGGCGAGTGGAAGGGGCAGGCCGGAGAAGCTGTTCTCTTGTGCACCAGTTTGCTGCCTTGGCAGCTGGACTGGACACCGTCTCCTGAGTCCTAGAGCCTGCCTGTTTCCTGTACAACAGTGAGTGCCCACAGGGGGGCAGGGCAAGAGGGACAGGGTGGGGCTGGGAGAAGGGGGGTGGGAGGAAGAGACAGTGGGATTGAGCAGAGGGAAGAGAAGGGGATGGAATGGGGCAAGGGACAGTGGGGAGAGGAAGGGGGCAGGGATGGGGAAAAGAAGGGGATATGGGAATGGGCGGGGTGGAAGGAGGAATCCAGCATGTGGTGTCCCCTCAGCGGCAGCAGAAGCCCCAACAGGGAGGTGGCTGCAGCAGCACCAGAGCAGCGACATCACTGCAGCAGCCCGTGTGTGTGTGTGGCTACCAGCAAGCTGGGGTTCTCCCATTAAGCTGGCCTGTCCCCCAGCACTGGCAGCCCAGGTACCACTCCAGGCAGGGGGAGAGAGCCAGTGAGCCAAGGGAACTGGCTTCAGCATGTACTTGTGTGCACGTGCATGTGCACATGTGCCCTCTGCCCCTTCCCCCAAATATAGCAATCACACTACGCCTATGCTGGGGAATATGGTAAAATGGATTGCAGAGCAGGCCACCCAACTCCTGCAGCAGTAGCAGTTCTTACAACAACTAGTCACCCAGAAGCAGCAGCTAATTCAGGAATTGTCGGTCCAGTAATAGCAGCTCGTACACCAAGTGTACACGCCCTTGAAATCTCCCACAACAACTAGGTCTTCTTCTGTGGGTCTCATGGATGCAGCTACGCTGCCTTCAGCTGGACCAATCTGACTCACACAGATGGGGCCCACAAACGATGTAGAGGCCTTTCTTGAGACATTTCAATGGATGGCAATGGTGGCAGTGCAGCAGCCAGTGGAACTGTGGGCCATCCTGGTGGCCTCATATTTGACTAGACAGATCAAGTTGCCTATCGTTGCCTGGATCCCAAGCTGCCATGTTGGGCCATTTAGAGACCTCCAAGGAGACCCTCCGCCAACACTTCCAGGAACAGAAGAATTCCTTTGGAGCTCAGTCCTAAGGGGTGTCATGGAAACTGCATGGCCTCAGTTGGCAGTGGTTCAAATCAGAAGGAAAGATGGGGACCCAAATGGCACCAAAAGGTTGCAGGACAGAGAGTGTCCAAGAATCCCTGAGTAATCCCCGCCCCTCAAGTGAAAACCTCTTGGCAGTGCGACAGGGTTTCCCCAAGTGGAAAGATCCGCCAGACGGTTAAGAACAGGTCTTGACTCTGGTCACCAAGGGCAATGTCCTTGCTTTCTGTAAAGGAGCCCAGGGCAAGGGTTTTGGGGCTGCTCCCTTAGCGAGTGCATTATTGTACAAGTCTGGACTGCAGAAGACAGGTCACATTGACCATCCCTGTTAGTGTAAATGAAACAGAGGTGGTGGGGCTTGTACACTCGGGATGTGATCAAACCCTGGTGAGGTAATACTTGGTAACATCTGAAAGGCCTCCTGAGAAAAACAAAGTCATACCCCAGCACATGGGTACAGCTCAGCATAGGGGACCACACCCAGTCCCTAGTGGTTGGCCTGACCCTATCACTTGCCTGCCCAGTTATTGAGAGCTGAGGCTCAGACCATTTTGGGGAACTCTGAAAGAGGTTTTTGAGACCTCCACACAGTGCTGGAAACTCAACCCCTATTTCCTCAGGAGCAGGGCCTAATAGATCTGGTTGGGATAGGAGAGACAGACAGGCCAGGCAAAGGGACTTCTGGCTAACCAGACACTTCCCTAGACATCCATTCTCACTCAGAGCCAGTGGCAGCCTGATATCAGAAACTGCTGTACTTACGAGGTTCTCCAACTTCACAGAGGAGCAATGGGATGACAAAACCTTGAGCCAGGCCTATATACAGGTGGCACTCATGAATGGGGAAGTAGTAGACCCCCAGAAAGTCAAGGTCTTTCCATGGTTTGAAATCTAGAATGAATGGCTGTATTATCTGGAGAGAGACCATCAAATGAGGGAAGTCCAGTCCCAAGTCCTGGTGCCCTAGCCATACCACCAGGAAATTGTGTCCTCAGCCCAATTCATGCCCCTTGATGGACATAAGGAAAGAAGCAACCTTGGTTCGAATACTGACCCATTTCTGTTGGCTCAGTGTATATAAGGAGGTCAGTGATTTCTATGCCTCCTGCCCAGAGTCTCAGCTGGCTGCACCAAGAGGAATGCCAAAGGCCTCATTAGTTCCTGTTCCCATAGTCAGCATCCTGTTTGACAGAATCAGAATGGACCTAGTCAAACCACTTGAAAAGAGTGCAGCTAGCTACTGGTTCATTCTAATAATTGTAGATTATGCCACAAGGTATCCCGAGGCAGTGACTTTGCGCTCCATGAATGCTAAGACCATTGCATCGGAGCAAGTGAAGGTCTTTGCCAGAGTAGGACTGCCCCAGAAGATTTTGACCAACCAAGGAACCACATTATGAGAGAATTGTGTGAACCACTAAAAATTAAGTATCTTTTAACTTCTGTCTACCACCCCCAGATAGATGGGTTGGTGAAATGTTTTAATTGGATGTTGAAGATCATGCTAAAGAAGTTTGTCACTGCAAATCCTTGTCTTTCTAACAAGTTGCTTCCCCAAATCCTGGTTGCAGTAGGAGAGATATGCCTGTCAACTAAGGGCTTCTCCCATCTTGAACTCTTATACAGGAAGCAACCTCAGGGGATTTTTGGACTTGGTGAGGGAGATGTGTGAGGAACAGGCTCCTTGAGGTGAAAATGTTGTCCATTATATACTTAATCTTTGCTAGAAGCTTGAAGCCCTAGGTTCCTTTGGGAGGGAGAATCTTCTGAATGTTCAGCCAAAAGAGGATATACAATAAATGAATATACCTCTGAGTGTTCAAACCTGGTGATCAGGTGCTCCTATTGCTCCCTAACACAGAGTCAAAACTGTTGGTCTGATGGCGTGGTCCCTATGACATTATACAGCAGGTAGGACAAGTCAATTATGAAATCAGAAAACCTGATAAACTGGTCATATTGGGCTGCATTAGTAGGAGCGTTGCCAGCGGATTGAGGGAAGTGATTATTCCCCTCTATTTGGCACTGGTGAGGCCACATCTGGAGTACTACGTCCAGTTTTGGGCCCCTCACTACAGAAAGGATGTGGACAAATTGGAAAGAGTCCAGCGGAGGGCAATGAAAATGATTAGCAGGCTGGGGCACATGACTTATGAGGAGAGGCTGAGGGAACTGGGCTTATTTAGTCTGCAGAAGAGAAGAGTGAGGGGGGATTTGATAGCAGCCTTCAACTACCTGAAGGCTAGTTCCAAAAAGGATGGAGCTAGGCTTTTCTCAGTGGTGGCAGATGACAGAACAAGGAGCAACGGTCTCAAGTTGCAGTCTGGGAGGTCTAGGTTGAATATTAGGAGGGTGGTGAAGCACTGGAATGGGTTACCTAGGGAGGTGGTAGAATCTCCATCTTTAGAGGTTTTTAAGGCCCAGCTTGACAAAGCCCTGGCTGGGATGATTTAGTTGTGGTTCGTCCTGCTTTGAGCAGGGGGTTGGACTAGATGACCTCCTGAGGTCTCTTCCAACCCTAATCTTCTATGATTCTATGATAAAAGACAAATTAAACAGATCTACCATGTGAACCTTTTCAAGCCATGGAAGTCCCCAAAGAAATTATGTATAACCCTTTACCCTCTGAAGCCAGAATTGGATCTGTAGGTACCCAGCACTCTGACCACTGGGACCATAGAAATTGGGGGGAATCTTATGCCAGATCAGAAGACCCAAGTGTAACCACTGGTAGCTAAGTATCAGAGGGGTAGCCGTGTTAGTCTGAATCTGTAAAAAGCAACAGAGGGTCCTGTGGCACCTTTGAGACTAACAGAAGTATTGGAGCATAAGCTGGTAGCTACATGCTCCACAGTCTTTTTGACCCTGCTGGGGTGTACACACTTGGATTCCCATCATAAACAGACAGAACTGGGACAACAAATCAGGAAAACACCTCTACTTTTTCCCAGGAAGATGAGGGAGATGAGGAATCACATAGTGACTGAAGAAGCCCAGTTGTCTGCCTAAACAGAATAGCACAACCACCTTCTGTATAGACTTCAGAAAAATCAACCCTATCTCAAAATTTGACACATATCCTATGCCCCTAGTAGGCGAATTACTGGATTGGTTGGTCAAGGCCCTATGTATTACCACCTGGGACTTTATGAAAGGGTATTAGTAAAGCCCTCCCACTCCAGAATCTTGGGGAAGAAACAGCCTTTGCAACCCTTTATGGGCTAGATCAGTTCCAAACCATGCCATTTGGCTTCCATGAGGCCCCAGCAACATTTCAGTGGCTGATGGGCAGGGTCCTTCAACCCCATGTGGTTTATGCTGCAGCCTACCTGGTCAATGTTATTAGTTATAGCCAGAATTAGGATGATCACCTGAAGCAGATATAGCTGTCCTCCAGTCCCTATAGAAAGCTGTATTAATGGCAAACCCTGCAAAATACCATATAGACAAGGATGAAACAACATACTGGGGGTATACATAAGGTAAGGCCAAGTGCAACCCTTTGTGGATAAGGTCCAGGCCTTGCAAGCCTGTCCTATTCCAACCTCAAAGCACCAGGGACAATGATTCCTGGGGCTGGCAGGATATTACCGCCAATTTGTACCTGAGGTCTCATCCATTGTGGCCTTTCTCAGATCCTAAAGGCAGCAACCTAGAAAGGTCTGCTGGACAGAGGCCTGCAGAAAAGCCTTCCTGACCCTTAAGGTTCACCTCAGTAGGAAACCTGTTTTATACAGGCCAGACTTTACCAAGGAGTTCATCCTCCAAATGGATGCCTTGAAGTCAGGTTGGGAGCTGTCTTGTCCCTGGCGGTCGATGCTAAAGAACATCCAGTCCTCTACCTGAGCAGGAAACTCTTTTCCCAAGAGACAGCCTACTCTGTTACTGAGAAGGAAGACTTGGCAGTAAAGGGGGCCATGGAAGTGCTCTGCTACTAGTTTCTCAGGACAGCATTTACCCTGGTTACTGACCACACCCCTCTGCGGTGGCTCAGTGCCATAAAGGACGCCAACCCCTGACTCATGAGAGGTACCCTTCTTGTTCAGCATAGGGCAGGGAGCACTCAAGGTGGAGGAGACTTGGCAGAGGACACCAGTACCTTAAGCCCGCTCCTGAGGGGGAGAATGTGTGATGAGGCAGATATTAACCCCCTCCTTGCTGGTGTGGGGCCTGAGGGCCTGTGGACCCAATTGCCTCGGCTCCCCTACACCTACAGCAAATGTCAAGAGGGGAGTTAAAGAAGGAGACCAAACTCAGTTTGGGGCTGGCCAGGCAGGAGAGCAGAGCTGTGCTTCTTCCTTGTTGAGGGAAGCCCTGTTTCAGCCAAGAATCTGAGACAGCTTGCTGCCTAGATGAACCTCCTGATAGATGCGATGACCAGGCCCAGGAAGATTGATTGGGGGACTGACTGCATGAAGATAGGACCCTGTCCTTCTACTCGGAGCCTATCGAAGACTTCCTGGATGACCCTAGTTTTAAGTTCATAATATTCTTTTATTTTTGGACCTTAATACTCTGGAAGAAATGGGTCTCAAGTGTGCCTTGGCCGGAGGGCTAAAGTATCACTGCACCAGACCTGTGAGAAGCATCATCATCAGAAGGACCCCATGACAGAATGAGTAGTACCCTGTTGGGCCACAAGGGGGCACCACAGAGGTGAGCACTGTCACACTGACCCATAGTACCACATACTGTGTAATTGCTTTAGCTGGAAATTGTCTGTGTGCTGATTGTATATATGATAGTAGAAAAATTGTACAGGAATTTTATGAGACATGGTCTGGAACAAGCAGGTCAACCTGAGTTTACATGTTATACCTATCTCATAGAGCGAGAAGGGTAATTGAGACCAGCCCCCTGCCTTCACTAGCAAGACCAAGTACTGATTTTTTCCCCAGATCCCTAACTGGCCCCCTCAAGGATTGAACTCACAACCCTGGGTTTAGCAGGCCAATATGCAAACCACTGAGGAATAGGACTGAAGGTCAACAGTGGAGTGTAAAGGACTCCAGCCAAGGGTCCTGTTTTGCTTTATCCTAAAGGGTAAGGAGTCTGTCCAAAATTCCTGTTTTGCTTTGGCTTCCCCACCTCGTGATTCTGAACCTTGTGTGGTGTGATTCTGTGAGCCTGGAGCCACAGTGGTTGCACAGATGCTGACTTAGCAGCAAGGAGCTGTCGTCATGGAACTGGACCAGGTAGCTTCACATTCTGAAGCTGGTACCAACTTCTCTGGACTGGAGTAGGCAGGCACCCATTGACACCCTACTACAGGGTCTAATTGGACCTGTGAATAAGGTTTGAAGGGATGGGGATTGTTGTTGTTACTAAGAATTCTGCACCTCAGTAAACGAGACAAGTAATACTAGGAACTGTAATACTGACCACTGGGTTTTGCTCATTTGGTAGTACGTAAATGTATACCGTTATCATATTTCTTTTGTTTGTTTTTCCTTTTTCCAACCAATAAAAATATAGTTGTGGTTCCATGTTCTCAAGGATTCATGCTGAGTTGGGAAGAACCACCTGCAAAGGTGGCCAAGGAGGGTTGTGTTTTAACTTTCCAGAGCCAGAAGTAGGAGCATGGCTCTGGGTTGGGGCTCGAGCCACCATTGTATTTATTTTATAGAAGGAAGAGACAGACTGAACCTGTCCCTTAATGCTGCCATTGGCACTTGGCAGAAGGGTTACAGGAGAAAGGTAAAAAAGGAGAATGCCTGGGATGGATGGGGCTGTCCATGTGACCAAATGACAGGATCATGCATTGCCAGGTGAGGAAGCTCTGGTTTTGTCCAGTGCTGAGTCCAAATCCAGGGGCATAAAGCCTGTGGTGGGCATAAAGGATTTGCAGAAGTAGCAGCAAGTGGATGAAACCTGCCTTCTGCCGGCGAGCCTACGGACGTTGTGCTGACTGTGGAGGTGGCTTGGCTCAGGGATGCTGTTGTTCATCACATCTGATCAGTATCCTCCACCAGGAGGATTCCAACCACAACTTAAAGCTGCCCTGGCCCTGAGACCCTAAAGGATGTCAGTTGGTGGCCATGCTTTCTGCCCTCCCTCAGGGCAATTCCTCCATCTGGGTGCAGAGGGACAGTCTGGACAGGAACTTTACACTTCCTTGAGCTGTCTTGAGTGAAACAAGGGTGAAATCAGAAAAATAAACATTAAAAATCAAAACCTTACCAAAAAATCTCCTCAACACTGCACATACCATTCTCTCCTGGGGAAAGGATGAGCGAAAGAACAAACCATTTGTGACAGATGTTAGTCACATCGCTTAATGCACTATGAAAAGGTGCCCAGATATTTCAGTGACGAGGGCAGTATAAGAACCTGAATAGAATAAAAGCTAGTCCCTCTTCTCTTTCTCCCTGGGTTAAGTGTGTAGATTAGGGTTTGAACAAATACACTATGAAGAGTGCCCTGTAGGGTTAGGGGAAGTGAAGGAGAGAGTGTGCCACAATTTGACACTGAAAGGCTTCCAGATTGCATCTGCTTTTCTAAAAACAAAATTCCAGAGCGGAGCCCTGAACCTACAGCTAGTTTGAAGATTTAAAACCTCTGATAAATGCAGCCATTCACCTAAGCATTCTTAAGTTTGGGGAGAAGGAAAACCTGGCATCCCTGCTGGCAGCAGAGAGGGAAATATTGCTGGCATCAGAGAAGGTGGTGATCTGGCAGGAGAGGAAAAGGCCCGGCAAACCAAAGCTAGCTACTGAACTGTGTGTGTGCTAGAGATCTCTGTAGTTCTCTAGCCTGCAGTTCAAAGTGGAAATCTTGCTGATGGGTGTACAACTAGGAATTTCTAATGCACACATGAAAGTGCTGAACATGACATGTGAAAAGTTACCAAACTGTCTCTTATGATATACAGACCTAGCAATGCATATATGTGAATTGCTGTGTGAGCCTACTGGAACTGGTATGCACACCAGCCTTAGCAAAAGGAGATAATCCTGTTGAGAAAAGAGACCTACATTTGGAGCAGTCAGAATAATAGCATAACTCTCTTGATAAGTGAAATCTACTACACTTTTGAGATTTGATGATTCAAATGAGTCAACTGAAGAAAACTATCCTTGAGGTCAGAAGACGACCAGATCTGTCTGAATAGCGAAGCTGGAGATTCTTCTGGATCTATAATTTCTAGTTAAATAATCCTTATAAAAATTAAAAGTTATGTAGAAGGAATGGCAGGTAGAAAATAATGTGTTCTGTTTCTTTAACTCTGTCACTGGAAGCCAGGCAGGTGTGGGCTGGGGAAGATTCTAGGTAGAAGCTCTACAGTGAAGCAGAGAGAGAATAGGGTCAATGTCCGTATTGTTTCTTTTTATCATTATTCTTCTACAAAAGTTCCTTGTTCAGCATTAAAAGAAATTGTCTCTTTCTGTGAGTCTTTCCTATTGTCACATGACACTAGGATATCCTGATTATGATTGTTGCCACATCTCGTGATTTTTAATGCAATTTTCGCATTTGGTGTTTCTCATAAAGCCCCACCTGCTGGAGCCAGGTGATTATATGAGAATCTCAGATTTTACTTTCTATTTTTTTAAGTAAGTTTCTAATCATCATGGTTGCAGAGGAAAGATTGAAAACATGACCCCTAAGTGCCCAGAAACACAGAAGGCAAATAAAAAGGCCCAACTTTTATTATTATTTTTAAGACACGTGACTGTTAAGCCAATCTCATGATTTTTGGGAGGCATGACTTCTGATTTTTGAATGCTTGGAGTTGACAGTACTGGCTAATGTAGCATTATCCCATGGAGGTACCCACCATTAAGCCCTGGTTTATAGAAGAAACAAACTCTTAACAGACTTTTCGACTCTATTGTGTAGCCTTCCTGTGCTGTACCACTCCCACTTTGTCATGTGCCCCAAACATTCCACCACCAAGATACGCTGGAATGTGTATACATTTTTAAATTATGTCGATTTATTGTTTCAAGGATGTATTTTTCAACATCTACCCTTAAATATAATTTGCTTATAATTAATGCACTTTTGAATACAAGCTATAGAAATAAGATTGTATTCTTTTATCACTGCTACTTTGCTCTTGATTCATAGAATGTATTAGGAGTAAAAGCTTCCAGCGAGGAAGGTGAGTTATGAACCTTAGCTGAGATTTTTAGAAGTGATTTTTTGGGTGCCAACTTGAGACATATCATAGAGGCCTGATTTTTCAAAGGGTGGCTGCTTAGCACTTTCTAAAAATCACATCCCTTTAAGGTGTCTCAAATTGGACACCAAAAATCACTAGTGACTTCTGAAAATCTTGCCGCCTGATCCTGATTTCACTGGGGGGAAATAAGCAAGGAGAACAAGCTGGGTGCTGTTGGGGGTTGCATGTGGAATGGGGGAATATTGGAGGCGTATACAGAGATGTAATAATCCTACTATGTCTGGAATTATCCAGAAAGTCTTCCTCAGAAAACAAAGTAGTCAGATCTGAATTTCTATTGTAAAAAAAAACCAAGCAGAAAAAAAAGGACTTTCCGGCCCTTTTTTCATTTTTTAACTTTATTAAGAAACTAAAAAGGGCACAAACTTATTTTTGTTTTCCTTTACCTTTCTCCTTTCACAAAACTTTGTTTCTTACTACTCAGTCTTCCCAATTTTCTTAACTTTTTGTGAGATTGTGCTCCCTCCCCCCTTTTATCCTTTTGTGCTAGTGATAAATTCTGACGACCACAAGACTATAATTCTGATACACTCTGTTTCAAGTTAACTGTAAACTCTCTTGGGCAAGGATTGAGTCAGCATCTAACTCAGTGGAGCCCAGTGTTACCATAAGAAAACAACAAACATCACTTTTTAAATACTTGCATTCTAGATCATCTTTTTCTTTAAAAAAAAAAAAAAAATAGATTAGGGACAAATCTGATCAACACATTTGTCCAGTTACCTAGCAGGAATAATTATGTTTTGCAAGCTGGATGTGTGGGTGGGAGGGCAGTATTCCTGTGGTTATTTGATCTCCAGCCCATAGTGCCTGCATTTTAAAATGCTAATGATACCATGTCTGAACTTAAAAAAATTTCTATGTAACCTTTTGACATTATGTTGTCAAATGCCATACTTGCAAATACCAACATTTAATTGAAATGGAAAAGGATGCAATTCTCTCCAAGGAAAACTAATGTAAATGTGATAAATTGGACAAAATCATATTCAAAGCACATTCTCCTTTCTCTCCCCCCCCACCTTTTAAATTTAATTCAGAAGTTGCTTTGACCTTTCTGATTGATTTTTACAGTTATATACAAACTTGGCAATAGCTTCTTTCTTATACTTCTGAATATTTTGTTATAAGAGAGAGAAGGTGGTTGAAGTTGGTCCAATAAAAGATCTTACCTCACCCACACTGTCTCTCTAATATCCTGGGACTGACATGGCTACAACAACCCTGCAATAAAGTATTATTCTTATCCAAGATCAAGGGGACCAGAATGTATTCTCTAATAACAATTATGCAGCACAGAGTAATAAACCTATTGTCTAGTCAAATAAACGAGGCTGGTAATTTATCTTAGTATTCCTACTAATGTTTTCTTTGACTTTTTTTATATCTTCAAATGCAGCAATCTTTTCAACAATACAAACAGAGCTGGGCCCTTCATGTCTGCAGTAGTTCACTAATCCATCAGAAAATGGTCTGTCAAAATAATTTACATGTACTGAATTAAAGTTTTCCTGACAAGGATTTTCATAAGATGCAAATAGATGTAGATTGCACCTCCCAGATTGCCTAGCACAAGAACAGATTCAAAGAGACTAATTCATGAAGAAATGTTGCGAAACAGAATGCTGACCTGTGGGATGGGCAGGTTAAAGTTCTAAGTCACAACAGCTAGGAAAATGTAACCTTAATCAAATGGGTTAGCTGGAACTTTGCAAGTCTTTTCTTTAAACATTGCACTCTTGATTGGTTCCCAATAACCATGATGACTTCCCTCTCTGAACTGGCCCTTGATCTTGTGTCTTTTTTGGGGGTTCTCATCCCCAATGTCTTTGCAATATCCAAAATCAATTCCACACCCAGGAAACTATCCAGCACATCCTATGGCTGATACATCAGCCATGCTGGGGTGGTTGTGTGGGTGTGTTCTGGGATGCTGAATGCTTCTTAAAATGTTCCACTTTTTCCAAGCACTTCTCTGAGAGTGCGGACCCTATTAGCCCATGGTAATGAGTGATTTCCATATACTAATGAACACTGGTAGTGGAGACTCAGAGGGTTGTATGCCCAGATCATTTATATATCCTCTTTCAACCATTCATCCACTACATAAGTGCTGTGACCTGCATTGGCCCCATCACAGCCTTTCTACCCTGAAAGTCACCATTGTGGCTTTCTCTTATGCCATGGCAATAGGCTATTATGATAGTTCTCCTTCTGTGGCCAGAGGATGCAGTGCCCCTTATGCCAGCTGCTTGCTTACTTCCTTTGCCCTTAGAGAGTGCCCATCAGTAAGCAAACAGCAGTTGGTGTTCACCTTGGCTGCCCATGAATGTTTATAGTCTTCATGCTCTGTGTGAAGTCTGCATTGCTTCATCTTGTGACCCTTTCCCAGAGTAGGCTGCAGACATCAGTGACCTTGCACTGGGCCCAGGCAGCCTGTGCCGGTAAATGGTAACTTATATTTTCAGGCACAGACTCTGCCCATTACGAGTTCTTAAAAATCCCACAGAAAACCAGTCCAGGTAATTTCCCAACTATGTGTCCATCTCTCTACCTGTGAAAATCCAGGTCTAAGATCATAGCAAACAACTATATGTAACTGAGAGAAAATTACCAGCTAGAGGGGATACAAAGTCATATGAAAGTAACATCTCAAAAAAGTTTGACAAAGTATCTCAGGTGTCAATCACCAGCACGTAATTCTGAATCAGTCCATTAACAGGACGAGGTCCCAGCTTCGTTTCAATAGCACTTTTCTTTGACTTACATTAAACACACACATATACCGTTGCCTCTACATTTCAGTTCAAAAACCACTTGAGATGGAAAAGGTGCATTGATTTAATACCTGCCCCCCAAAAGTCAGCAACACTAACGCTACTTACACATTTTATAGATGTGACCCAAGAATCTTAATGCCAACTTGCAAGGGGCTTACAAGAATGTCCTGATTCTGGTTTATACATTCTGGTTCACTAAAGAATGTCATGTGAGGTCATAAATGAAAGCCCGGGTCACACTGGTCATTAATATTGTTATGCAATATATGTACGCATACTATGTAAGGAGCTCTCTATATACACTGAAAATATATTTGAAAGTCTGTTTCAAGGCAGAGCTGACAAACAAACAGTTTTCTGTCAGGTAAGGGACTTTTATTCTCCTGTCTCTGTTGAAATATACATTAAGAATTGTTTCATTCACAATGGGTCTCCCATCATCTGTCTAACCTCTATACAAGTGAAGGATTGTAAGAATTTTAAAAAGGAATTCACAGCAGGGGAAGAGAACCGTATCTTAAGATATAGCCCAGCAACCTTTCGGAGGATATTTGGGGAACCAAGAAGACACCTCCTCATCCTGCACCTAGGAAGTAAATGGGAAGTGAGGGCATTTACATTCCTGAAAATAGAACCACAACCAGCCTTGGCTGGAAATGCTGCAGAAGACTTTGGGTGAGATAAGACTTCTTTAGACAGGAGTTTAGCCTGTCAAGTTTAGTATCTAGAAAACGTGTTTTCATTGTTTCCATTCTCCTTACTCACTAGCTCTGAAATCTTTGGAAATAAACTTATCCTCGTTTTCACTATAAATATACCTCAGTGCTGCGGTGTTAAACAAAGTGCTGGTTCTGAGCTGACTCTTACAAGGTGGGGTGTGCTCTCTTCCCTTGGGGACAGCTGACCTGGTATTTCTATGAGTGTTCAGTAGATAAAGGGCTGGACACTACAGGGGAACACTTCAAAGGGGCTCAGGGACTGGGTCCACCTATGGTAAACCTGCAAGGCAAAGTAGGGTCTGGCATTGCCCAGAGGAGAGTGTTTGGGTGGCTAATAGACTAGTGGGGTGCTCCCTCACACTGAAGACAGGGAGTTAACAAGGTGACTCTCAGTCCTGGGTGCCCTGAGAACCATCAGACTAGGGACAAACTGTTACTCAATGGAATTCACTCTGCAAGTTAGGGAACCTACGGCAATTCTGCAGTTTCAGGCTCACCTATTTTGCTCTCCTGGTGCTACAGTTGTCAAGCTCTGGAAGAGAATGGTTCTGTGCATTCTTTGATTCCCTTCCTTCTGTCATCTCAGAGGCCCATTCCCAGAAAACATTGTTAAGGCAGACATTCCTATGTGGCACTGTCACACATAGACTTCCAAGTTCTTTCTCTTAGCATGCAAACACGTTTTGACTCTTGGGAAGACATGCTGTGGTGTTACTAGTTTTGGTTATGAAAGGCTGTGTGTAGAGGCAGCATCAGGAGAGACGGAGCTGTGCAAGTAGTCAGAGAGTTTGGTCTCTGATTCGAGTCAGTCTTTGAGGCAGAGTTGCTCCATGGGAACTGGGCATTGGTATTAAACTGGGATGCCTGAAAGAAGTGTTTGCTCTACATGTGGTTGGGCCATCTCCTATCAGGACTAGTGTATGTGTTTAAATAAAGCAAGTTACCTTTACCGTTAGACTATACCCAGACTCTGCATCGCTGATTTCTCGTCCACCAGGAAGTGACCTGCAAAGCACCATCACCTGCTACTGCTCAGCAGAGGGGCAACACTGGTGCCAAGAAAAGGGGCAATAGTATTTTACCCTTAAAAACCCATCCTAACGTCAAGATCACATCTACATCTAGACAGACACAAACACCATTATTTATGACATTACAGTGTAGTATATTGACAGCTAGACTTTAAGATGTAAACAATTTGATTTCAGGGGACATTTAAAAAGCTAAAAATAAAAACAAGCTTTCCAGTGGTGGACTTGCTCACATACCACAAACTTCTGGACAGGGATCAGCAACAGGATTGCAAAGAACACAGGTCTCATGCTCTTATTAACAGGGAACATTTTCCTTCTGGGTATGGTATGTTCCTGCAGATTCCACTGATGGAACTACTATAATGATTTGTGCAGTCATCTAATTTTTACCGCATAAAAATATCATCGCGTTAGGCTGGAAACGCAGCTCCCCTCCAAGTGAATCTGACTGGATACAGAGCATATGAGGCATAGTCCATCCATGGATATGTTAACCCTTTCTTCTAACAGTCATGGTCATTTGAATTTAGCCCAGAGTCTGAAAAATGCTATGGGAGCAGAAAATAAGATCTATGGGGAAAAATAAACAGTATTCCGTGCTCTGTATGAGCATCCACTCATGCTGGCCTACATTTTGTATGGTGTTCTATAGACCCGATACAGACCACAGGCTTACTGTTAGTTAGGAAAAAATATTTTTTAAAGGAACTAGGATCCCAATCCTGCAATTGATCGCAAGCATATGAACCCTGTGCCCAAGTAGAACCAGGTGAAATCAGTGAGGTACCATACAAGTGTAAGCAGAGTCAGGATGAGCTCTACCCTGACATCTGGTGGTGAATTATGGCGAGTGTGGAAAAGAAATCCAGGGGCTGATCTTGTTTGCATAGGCACACCCACCCCGCCTAGCATGAGCCCATGGCAGCCCAAAATGGTCACTTTGGCTGCTGTGGGATCCCCAGTTTCTCTGTTATTGGGGCAGGAGGAATAAAGTATTGTTACCCTGATTATGTGAATCAAGGACAATGAAACTGTTTTATGACAGAGGGTCTCACAATCACCTAAGTAGCACTTGCTAGACAAGGGACATGGGTTCCAACTCCCAGTGAATGGAGAGAGGATGGGTGTTTGTGCTGGATGGTATGGGCCTCTTTTGAGGGCCTGAAACACCAATTCATAGAATATCTGGGTTGGAAGGGACCTCAGGAGATCATCTAGTCCAACCCCCAATTGCACCATCTCCTTTCTCCATTGTTAAATAGCAGAGCTAATTTTGATTCTATTGAGAGTCTAGTTACAGACTGCTATGCGGAATTCACTTTGGGCCAATGGTGCACTAGCACTGGGGCTCTCCTACTATAAGCTGAAATCACTAAAGAGCTGAGATTACTGAGTGCTGTGTTAACTAGTGGGGGAGCCTGAAGCTCTAATGCTAAGCGGCTGGCAGAGCGGAGCAGTTTTGCAGGACGGCTGGTGGAGCGGCTGGCAGAGTGGAGCAGTTTGTGGGACGGTTGGAGCAGCCCACGAAACAGCGAGCGGAGCGGAGCTGAGCAGTTTGCGGGACGGCTGGAGAAGCAGAGTGGAGCGGAGTGGCTGGTAGAGCAGAGCAGTTTGTGGGGCGGCAGGAGCGGCTCATGGGACAGCTGGTGGAGTGGAGCGGCTCGTGGTGAAGGATGCAGCGGAACCCCACGGAGAGGTGGGCAGTCAGCCTTGGACCACGTAAGGTGCCCCTTAACACCCTGTGCGCACCCCTTCCCCCCCCATTTCCACCCAGGCTGGGGGGGTAAAACCCTGCAGATAAACTTTTGAACTCTGGAGCTGCACTGACCAGGGGCAGAGACTTTTGGGTTGTTGGACTTTTGGGACTTTGGGTGATTTTTGGGTTGCTGGATTCAAGAACCAAAGGGAAAGGACATGGCCCAATTTGCTGGGATGGATCTTTTGCTCATGGTTTGTGTTATGAATCCTGTTTGTGATGTTTTTCCAATTTAATGCTGATGTCGTTTACCTCATGTTATTAAACATTTTCTGCTATACTCAGACTCCGTGCTTGCGAGAGGGGAAGTATTGCCTCTTAGAGGCGCCCAGGGGGTGGTATGTAATTGTCCCAGGTCACTGGGTGGGGGCTCGAGCCGGTTTTGCATTGCATTATTGAAACGGAACCCCTAGATACTGAACCCAGCCCTTGTTACTGCCAACTCAGATGGGCAGAAGGGTTACACAAGTGATCTGGCCATATGCAGTCAGTTGTTGGAGTGGGGCATTTTTTTTGCAGTCTGTGAACCCTCAGCCTCCTGAGGGTCACTCATCCCTTCTATTGACTCACTACAGCATGAAAAGCTGGCCAGGAAACTGAGTGTGGAGGAATTTGCATCAAGTCACCAGCAATGTTCCCTCTAACTTTTTAGATTATGCTGAATGAATTTTGTTATGTGCACCAATATGGAGGTGACGTGTGGTGAGGGTGGGGCCAAGGGGTTCAGAGTGTGGGAGGGGGCTCAGGGCTGGGGCAGAAGGTTGGGATGCGGGGGCGGGGGGTGAGGGCTCTGACTGGGGGTGCAGGCTGTAGGGTGGGGCTAGGGCCGAGGGGTTCTGAGTGTGGGAGGGGGTTCAGGGCTGGGGCAGAGGGTTGGGGTGCAGAGGGGTGAGGGCTCTGGCTGGGGGTGCGGGCTCTGGGGTGGGGCCGGGGATGAGGGCAGGGATTTCCCTACACCCCCCCTGAATTTCCCCAATACCCCCCCTCCATTTTGTGAACAAGTTACATGCAGTGTTGCCAATTTAGTGATTGTTTGGAAATCTGAATTGAAATTGAAACATTAATACACACTGTAAAAGCATATACAGTGTATGATAAAATACGTGTATCTGAAAAAGTATAATAGATTTGAAAAGTATGAACATAGACTAGCTTCCTTATACAGCTGTTGTTTTTTAATGACAACGTCAGTGCATTCATTTTGGTGATGTTGGCCAACCTAATAATTTCAAATTATGATTTGTAAGCAAAGTCTAAATGAGCTCTCACTGACAGCTGGGGGAAAGGCTTCAGGACCAGATTGTATTTACAGTCACACCTAATCTACCTAGGTATCCAGCAAACAGAGCTGTGTTGCCCAAGTGATAGATTTTGGCTGGGGTTGGGTTACAAATCACTTGAATGCGGGGGGTAATGAAATGTTGTTATTCTTATTGTATGAGTAAAGGGCAGTAGAACTGTACTTAGCCTGTGCTGATTGAGGGCATCAAGAGAGAGGGTGGGGACAGGTGTTTTGCTTGATAGTCTGCCTGAGTCACAAGTACTATTTGACCTGCCCCTCTCCACTGTTTAAAGACAGAGCTGATTAGGCTCCATAGATAGTCTTTTGTTTTGTTAAGTGACCACTGCAGCTGAAATCACTGATAATCAGGTCTAAATGCTTAGACCTGCTGTGGGACAGTGTTTCTGTGACAGAGACGGCCCAGTCTGCACTAGCAGCAAGGTTCCCCCACTGAGAGCTCAGCTGAAATCACTGAGAGCTGGGTGGAACCTCAAGAGACCAACTCGCAGAGGTCACAGTGGCAGGTGGCAGCAGAAGGTGACGGCGCAGGGCCATTGGTAACAGAGCGATGGAGTGAACAGTGGCACAACAACAAACAGTGGCCAGAGTGAACAGTGAGCAGCTGGAGGAACGAGCAAGGTGCCTTCTTGCCCCCGACCTGGGAGGTGAACTCATGTGAAAGCACCGCTGAACTCTGAGTCTCCACTGACCAAGGACAACACCGGTGAGTGTTAATGAGGCTGTTAAGAATGCTGGAGACACAACATAGTTAATGCAAACAAACATGGCTGTGGCATCATACTTTCTATTTAAGCAAGAGATACCACACACTACAAATTGGAGGCCAATATTAAATGCATTGTCACTTGTTCATCCTGAAGTTGAACACTGGTTCCGAACAAGACCAGCAAATGCTCACTATCTTTCTGCAAGAAATTCAACTGACTGGCTAGAAGCATGTGGTGCAACAGTGAAAGACTCAACAGTTGAAAAAGTGAAGAACTCTCTCACCACATTCAAAAAATTTGCATACATGGCTGATGAATGCACCGATGCAAATGGGCATCAAGTATTAAGTCATTGTGTATGTTATTTTGATGTCAGTGGTAGGCCAGTAGATGCACTTCTAGATGTTCAAGTTATAGAAGACACATTGGCTGCAACTGTGACAACCCACATCTTAGAGTTAAATGCTTGTCAATTGGACCCCAAACAGATGGCTGCTTGTGCATTTGGAGCTGCAAACTTCTCTGGAAGACATGGTGGAGTACAAGCTTTACTCAGAGAAAAGTGTAACCCTAATCTCTCCTATACACACTGCAGAGGCTATCTATTCCAACTAGCGCTAGTACAAGCTGCAGACTCTTCAAAAGACATTTAAAAAGCAATAAATTTAATGTCTTCATTATATTCTTTTTCCAGCAAGAGTCTAAAAATACTGAATATCTTGGAAAATATAGAAGATACACTGGGACTGAAGTTCAAATTAGTCCAACCTGGGAAAACCCTCTGGCTTTCTCATGAGCGATCCTTGGCTGTTGTCTTAAAATTACTCCAGCTGTTATTACTGGCTTTGGAAAGTATCTAGCAAGAGGGATGGATCTAAGTAGTGAGGCTGGTGGATTACTTTTGCTACTACGTTCAGAGAAGACTATTGCCATTCTCTCTTGTAAGTCTACTCTTGAAACCACTTGGGTCATTAAACAATGCCATCCAGGCATCTGCTACAACAGTAGTAGATCTTTGTCCAGCAATAGAAGCTACATTTAGATCAATCAGAGAGCTATCCATTGAAAAAGTACTGGAATAAGCAAAGACTTCAGTCCAGAAGTTGACTAATGAAGGCATTTATATTGAATCCTTAAGTGAAGAGGACAAGAAGTGTTTTTTAAGACAACTGAAAAAGTACACAGATTTGATTCTTAAAAATCTACAACAGCGACTTCTAGATTCTACTCAACCTCTATGTAGCTTTTACAGATCCCTGTCCTATAAAACACCAACAGTTGAGTGGAGTGCGGCACTACCAACAATGGGGCTGCCATTTGCTCAGGACAGAATAGAGAATTTGAACATTAGACGAATGAATGAAGATTTGACTTCAACTTCTTTTTTATCATCACTAGTGGCTCAACCCAATTTTTATGCTATGTTTCCTGGGATGAAAGAAGTAGGAATTCATCTCTTGCTACTCCCAGTCACAACAGCTACAGTTGAGCGTTCTTTTTCATTATTGAATAGAATTTTGTGTTCTGAAAGAAGTCGCCTTCTGCCTGATCACGTGAATGAACTAATGAACATATCAAGTGAAGGAATGGAAGTACCAGACACACGAGAAGCCACCAAAGACGAATGCATTGAATTCAAGAAGTTCATGAACAGAGCTGTGCAAAATTGTAACAAGAAACCAAGAAGGATGTAGATCAGGGGTTCTCAAACTGGGGGTCGGGACCTCTCAGGGGGTCGCGAGGTTATTACATGGGGGGCCGCGAGCTGTCAGCCTGCACCCCAAACTCCTTTGCATCCAGCATTTATAATGGTGTTAAATATTGTGATAGACCCAGGCCAGTTGGGTACAGCAGAATAGCAGAAGGCAGATATACTGGGCAGATATACTGTTCCCTGACTGACCAGAGCAGGGGCTGCTGCAGGATAATGAGAACATCTGACTCCAATTAACCTGCAAAGAGTCAGGTGAGGCCATTAAGCTAATGTGACCACCTGACTCTAATTAAGGCCCCGCTGATACTATAAAAAGGGCTCACTCCAGTCAGGCAGAGGAGAGCCAGGGAGCCAGAGGAGAGGAAGTGCGGCTGAAGGACTGGTTAATGAAGACACCCTCAAGTTATTGATAAGGGAGCCCTAAGGTAAGGGTGAAGAAGGGAGAAGCAGGAGAGCTGTGGGGAAGTGGCCCAGGGAAATGTAGCAACTCTGGCAGTGAAAGGTTGGCTGCCAACAGCTGCTACCATTAGGGTCCCTGGGCCGGAACCCGGAGTAGAGGGCGGGCCTGGGTTCCCCCCAACCCACCACTACAGGAACACCTCCTGGGAGGGGAAGTCAGGCCCCTGTCAGGACAGGAGGCTAAACTGTTCTCAAACAAGCCCTAGGGACAACAGAGACTGTGGGAATTCTCTCACCAACCTCCTTGCTGGCTTATGATGAAAAGGGCTCAGTAGACTGTAACCCTGGCCCTAGAGAGAGAAGGGCTACGTGGAGGGTCACAGAGAGCCACTGAGGCTAGCATATACCGCCTAGAAGCGCAGGACCCACGGGGACAAGGTCAGAGCTCTGCCACAATATATAAAAAAGTGTTTTAATTTATGAGGGCGGTCGCACTCAGAGGTTTGCTATTTGAAAGGGGTCACCAGTACAAAAGTTTGAGAACTACTGGGATGTAGTGCTTCATAGAAGGCTTGAGTAGCCAACTTTAATTTGTGTGATGATTTTAAAACAAGTTAAATCTAATAAAATGGTCATGAAACATTTTTCAGTTTTTACTATGGTGCCATTCAGCCCCCCTTCACCCTCACAGTCTCACCCCTCATCGGCCCTGACCCCCCAATAAATTCGAACCCCCCCCCCCTAATTTTAATTCCTGGGGAAAAACACTGGATGAGGGGTTTGGAGTGCCGGCTGCCCTGGGGCTGCAGTGGGGAAAGAGGACCCCCCCCCCCAGCCCTCTCTTGCTGCAGCAGCCTGGGGCTGGGGGAGAGGCACCTCTCTCTGTCTGTGGCAGCTCCATGGCTGAGGGAGAGGCGCCCCTCCCTGGCCACGGCAGCTCAAGGGCTGGGGCCGGGGGAGAGATGGTGTAGAGTAGCATAAGTACAATGGTGAAAGATCACTGAATTCAGTGGACTAGTTCCTGGTCTGTAATTGGTTTTCCACCATTGGTGTAAATGAGATCATAATCAATGCCAATTCCATTATTCAAAGACTTTGAAAGCAAAGGGGCCAAGGACAGATAGGAAGATGAGCAGCGTGTAATCTTCCTTCTTTTAGTTTTAATAAGCAATAGGTGGGAGAAACATGGAACGATTTGTCAAAGAGCAATAGAAGCAAGTGTAAATAGAATAGGAGTAAACGCATGTGTAAATCTATTTTCAGGAGGACTGATTTGAAGCTGAAGGGGAGAATCTACCACAGACTTCCTGTATGATATTGGGCAAGTCACACTGCATAGTTAACAGGGGCTCTCATCCAGGTGTTGCCCCTACCCCACCGCCCATCCACACAAAATCCTCTTACCTGAATTAATTGGTGCTTTCAATCTGGGATAGTTGGCCTGTCCTTGGCATGTGGGTAAGACTCTAGGTTCTGCTTGTATCCCGGATAGTAACTTACTCTATTTACAGTCAGGATGCAGGCTAAACCATGCGAGTTTAATAATCCTCCAACACCCCACAATTCCCACTGTGTGCCCAGAAGGACAGACAAATTCTCCCACAATTCACTGGGAAAGAATCATAAAGCAGCTCATCTTACTGTAGCACAAAGAACCATGAGATATGCCCCCAGCAGTCCTAGCAACACAGCACCAGTACAGCATCAATGAGAACACAGTAACTTGAGTATGGGTTTGCATTATGGCTGCTCACATCTTGCTAGGCTAGGCTAACCTGGGCTCCAAAAAACAAGTTAACTCTGCAGCAAAGACATACCTTTAGTCTCTCTGGGCCTCAGTTCTTCATCTGTAAAATGGGGATAATACTACTTCTCTATATCACATAGAATGATGTTGTGAGGATAAATCTACTACAGATTGTGATGTGCTCAGATTCTACTGTAATGGAGGCCCTACTGTAAAGGAGTACCTTAGCTAATACAATTATCTCAGTGCATAATGCACCATACAGTATGTAATAAGGCAATTTACTAATTCCTAGAGTTGGCTGATCAGGTGACCTTACACCACCAACCCAATGATTATGAGATAGGAATGATTCCTAATTTTGTTTCATATTTTGTTCCTCTCACCTGACCTGGTTCACTCTGTGTCAGACCTTTCCATCAACAGACCAGAAATAGTTGGCTAATGATTTCATAGATTAATATAATATTTTTTACTCACTGCAGTAATATGAAGAAAATGTAAGACCACCATCTCCATTCCCACAGTGGCAGGTGATTTCTTAAAGCCTCTTGGTTTATTAAGAAAAGTTAAACTATTCTTTGAATGAAAGATGTACTGTGTAAAAGTCAGTATAGGCGTGATTCTCCTCTCACACCAGTAGAAATTAGAATTAACTCTATTAGTCAATGGAGCTACAGCAATTTAAAATGCTGTAACTGAGGGCATGGCTACACTTGCGAGTTAGAGTGCATTAAAGCAGCCCCGGGCGCTCTAACTCCGACGCGTCCACACTAGCAAGGCACGTAGAGCGCCCGGATTCCGTGGCTAGAGCGCTCCTGGTACTCCACCTCAGTGAGTGGAATAATGTTTGATGTGCCCCTGCTGGAGCGCTGCAGTGCCAGTGTAGACGCCCTGGTCTGTTAATGCGCTCTGATCAGCCTCCAGAAGTGTCCCACAATGCCTGTTTTAGCCACTCTGGTCATCACTTTGAACTCTACTGCCCTGCCCTGAAGTGACCAACTGTCAGACCCGCCCTTTAAATTCTCTGGGAATTTTGAAAATCCCCTTCCTGTTTGTTCAACCAGGCGTGGAGTGCTGTCAGCAAATCTTTCCAGATGACCACGCCTCCGCGTGCCAGGCGATCCCCAGTATGGAGCAATGACGAGGTGCTGGACCTCATCAGTGTTTGGGGCGAGGAAGCTGTCCAGTGCCAGCTGCGCTCCAGCCATAGGAATTACGATACCTTCAGGCAGATATCAAGGGACATGATGGATAGGGGCCATGACTGGGATGCACTGCAGTGCAGGGTTAAAGTGAAGGAGCTGTGGAATGCGTACCGCAAAGCCCGCGAGGCAAACCGCCGCTCTGGTGCTGTCCCCACGACCTGCTGTTTCTACAAAGAGCTGGACATGATACTTGGGGGTGACCCCACCTCCACTCCGAGTACCACCATGGACACTTCAGAGCCTAGTTCAACAAGGCAGGAGGAGGAGGAGGAAATTGGGAGCAAGGGTGCTGAGGAGGAGGAAGACACCCCGGAATCCCTAGATGCAGGCAGCCAGGAGCTGTTTTCAAGCCAGAAGGAAGGCAGCCAGTCGTGGCGGCCGGCACTTAGGGAAGGACAGACACCAGAGGAGGTGCCCGGTAAGCAGCTTTTATTTTGGGAAGGAACTTATTCGGTGCGGGCTCTTGGGGCGAGGAGGGTTAGGGCTGCATGCATGCCTAGATGCGGAATAGGGCGTTGATGTGCTCTCTCACATCGCCGTAATCGGCCTCAGTGATCTCTTCAAAGGTCTCATCCAGAACTTGGGCAATGCGCTTACGCAGGTTTCTTGGGAGAGCCACTGTGGTCCTTGTCCCAGTCAGGCTAACATGTCCGCACTACTGTGCCGTGAGGGGTGGGGGGACCATTGCTGCACACAGGCAAGCTGCATATGGGCCAGGGAGGAAGCCGCATTGCAGTAGAAGACCCTCCCTTGCTTCCCAGGTCACCCTCAGCAGCGAGATATCTTCCAGGACAAACTCCTGTGGAAAATGTGGGGACAGTGTTCAGTATAGGGGGCCCCTGCAGCTGTTGGCTCTCCCCAAGACACAGAAATCCAGAGGACAGTACGGCCATGAAACAATCAGTCCCTATTGACCCTGTGCTTACTCACCATTTTGGGGCTCCCGTGAGTTATGTGCACTCACTTTGGGACAGGCAAATTATGCTATTGTGTAAACTGTGCTTGCCCTTAAGTATGGGGGAATTATTGCTCTGTCTGGTGTGAACAATGCTGCCTCTGTTAAGTGTTGCATTTTGCCTTTACAGATGCAACCTTGAGATCTCAGCCGTCCGTGTTATCACCGGCCGAAAGACTGCAAAGAATTAGGAAGAGGCCACTGCATGAAGTAATGCATCAGTATTTAACAAGAATCTAAGAGCGCAGTTGTGGAGGGAGAATGAAAGGAGGATCCGCCAGCAGAATGAGGAGCGTTGGCACAAAAGTGCGGAGCTCCAGCAGCAAAGCACGGATCGGCTGATGAGCATCATGGAGCGCCAAGCGGACTCAATCCAGGTGCTCATAGCCATGCAGGCGGAGCACTACCGTGCCCACCCCACCCCCCTGCAGCCCTTGTCCCAAAACTCTTTCCCTCGTGCCCCCATGTCACCTCCAACCCACTTTCCCCAACACCCAGGCTCTTATCACCACCAGCTGCCTCCAACACCTGTAGCTTCACCACCCAGCCCTGAAAACTACGACCCTTACCCACTGCACTCAACCCCCATCACCATGCAGTATAGCCATCCTGAAGTGCAGCACTCATTGCACAGCACTCCAGACAGGAAGGCTGAGTATGATAACATGACATACGCAAATCTGTGATTGTACCGTTCCCCACCCCATCCCCTTGCCCTTTCTGTTTCCCAAGCAGTTGTGTTTCTTTTCAATAAATGAATTTTCTTTTCAATAAATGGATTTTTTGGCTTTGAAAACATTCTTTATTATTGCATAAAGTAAAAGATACCTTAGCCCAGGATAGCAACAGGCTCTGCAAGTCAGCATAGCAAACACAGATTCCTACTAACATTGGCAACACTGCACTTCACTCCCATGCAGGGCACCAGACATTACTGGTGGCTTTCAGCCTCAAATTGCTCCCTCAAGGCATCCCTAATCCTTGCAACCCCATGCTGGGCCCCTCTAATAGCCCTGCTCTCTGGCTGTTCAAATTCAGCCTCCAGGTATTGAATCTCCGAGGTCCATGCCTGAGTGAATCTTTCACCATTCCCTTCACAAATGTTATGGAGGGTACAGCATGTGGCTATAACCGCAGGGATGCTGTCATCAGCCAGGTCCAGCTTCCGATACAGAGAGTGCCAGTGGCCCTTTAAACGGCCAAAAGCACACTCCACAGTCATTCTGCACCGGCTCAGCCTGTTGTTAAGGCTTGCTGCTGTCAAGGCTCCGTGTAGGGTTTCATGAGCCACAGCATTAAAGGGTAAGCGGGGTCTCCAAGGATCACAATGGGCATTTCGACTTCCCCTACAGTGATCTTCTGGTCTGGGAAAAAAGTCCCGGCTTTCAGCTTCCTGAACAGGCCAGTGTTCCGAAAGGTGCATGCGTTATGCACCTTTCTGGGCCAGCCTGCGTTAATGTCAATGAAACGCCCACGGTGATCCACAAGTGCCTGGAGAACCATAGAGAAATACCCCTTCCGATTAACGTACTCGGAGGCTGGTGCCAGAATTGGAATATGCATCCCATCTATCGCCCCTCCACAGTTAGGGAAACCCATTTGTGCAAAGCCAGCCACAATGTCATGCACGTTACCCAGAGTCATGGATCTTCTGAGCAGGATGCGATTAATGACCCTGCAAACTTGCATCAACATGATTCCAACGGTCAACTTTCCCACTCCAAACTGGTTAGCGACTGATCGGTAGCTGTCTGGAGTTGCCAGCTTCCAGATTGCAATAGCCATCCGCTTCTCCACCGTCAGGGCAACTCTCAATCTCGTGTCCTTGCGCCGCAGGATGGGGGCGAGCTCCTCAGACAGTCCCAAGAAAGTGGCTTTTCTGATCCGAAAGTTCTGCAGCCACTGCTCGTCATCCCAGACTTGCAGGACGATGTGATCCCACCACTCAGTGCTTGTTTCCCGAGCCCAAAAGCGGCGTTCCACAGTGGTGAGCATGTCCGTGAATGCCACAAGCAATCTCATGTCGTATGCATTACTCGAGTCAATATCATCGTTGGAGTCCTCACTGTCGGTTTGGATCTTAAGGAGTAACTCGACTGCCAAACGTGACATGCTGGCGAGACTCGTCAGCATATTCCTCAGTAGCAGGCTTCATTCCCGCAGACCAAAAGGGAAGACAGAGCGCGCAGCACAAAAACCGTTGAAAGATGGCATCACATGTGGACGGAAGCACAGGGATTGCTGGGATGTGAACCGATGCATCACAGGGCATTGGGACAGGACCCAGAATGCCCCGCACCCTCTGCCCCCTTCCCACAAGCCACAGAATGGGAAGAGGTGCTCTGTGGGATAGGTGCCCATAATGCACTGCTCCCAATGCCGCTGCAAGTGCCGCAAATGTGGCCACGCCAGTGCGTTTGCAGCTGTCAGTGGACAGACTGCAGCGCTTTCCCTACTGCGCTATCCGAAGGCTGCTTTAACTCAAAGCGCTCTATGTCTGCAAGTGTTGCCATGCCCTGAGTCGAGAATCAGGTCCTGTGTTTACAAGCTCAAGTAGAAGACAGCTTGAGTAAAAGGTTTGGTTAATGGGAAACATCAGTTCCACTTAGAATCAGCAATATTAAACATAACACATCAGCTTTGACCTAAGTGTCTCCAGAACTTATTGTGTTCCTGCCATTTGGCTAAACCACAATACAGATGTAGGCTGAAAACCCCAACACAGGTGATAGAATCAACATTGCTACAGCTCATCTGAACAAAGCAAACTACTGGAACTTTATTAGCAAAGTGGTGTTGGACTAGCTCCTATTGGATGGGTACAGGTAGGTGTAATTGCTATCCAACAGCACAACTGATAAGGAGGTGAAAGAAGCCTCTGAGAGAAAATAAAACAAAGCCAAAACCAAATGGAAATGGAAGAAATGCTGTTGAGAGACACCATGACTGTACAGTCAGACAGCACTGCCACAGAGAGAACAAAAGGTGCCCCAGTCAGCAAAACACACACACGAATTAATTTTCTTATACTTATTGAGCAAAAGTAGAATTGCATACTCAGTTTCTGCAGCTCCTGAACTTGAAATACGCTGCCCAGTTTTTTTCTTTAAGGACAAAAGAAGACAATATGAAATTAATGGGAGCCATCTTTGTGGTAGGCAAAATAAGCAGACCACTGTAACAGTAAGAGCTGATGGTAGCAGTTAGATTGGAACACTTAACAAAGCTGGCAGCAGTAAAGCTGCATGGAACTGAACAGAAAAATCAGCCAAATATTAAACAAAACAAGCTAATTAAACACCTGAAAAGAATCAGCAGCAAGGTTTGCCATTGCTCCCAGCAGTCAGTATGCATGAGGATAACTTTGCTCAGTGACAGCAAATATGGATAAACAGTGCAGTCCAGTGGCTAGGATAACAGAGCAAGTTCTTTTAGAAGAGCTGGATTCTACTTCCATCTCTGCCAGCAAGGCACTGTGCTACCTTCTCTGTGCTACAGTTCCCCCCTCTGTAATTGCATCTATCCCCCTGGGAAATGCTTTGAGATCGGTGCATGAAAGTCCTAAGCAAGTACTAACTATTGTCATTAAGTATCTTCTGAAATCTGTTTTGACTTGAACTTGAAATGCCAACATGGCAAGTGGCAGTTCCCTGACACCACATGGGCCAGAGGGGGAAAGTATTATTAGTTACTGTTTCTATGTAGTTGTGCTAAAAGGGTGTGGTGAGAAGCAAGGTTGTGCTAGGAGCCAAACAAATGCAGACACCAAGGGGACTCGTCACCTAGGTAAAGTTAATAGATGTGTGTATGGGTCAGGGCCTAAGAAGTCAAGCAATGTATAAAAGGTCAGAAAGAAGGACCCAATCCAAGATGTGCAATACAGTGAAACCTTTGCTATTTTGGTCTGTGTTTTTAGTTTTGTAATTACATAAATATCTACTTTTCTGTAAGTGCTTTGAGCAGCTAGTGCTGCAATCCTGAGTCTACACAGGGTAGCTGTAGAATTTGTGACTCCAGAGACAGTCAAGTCTCCTCTGCAGTGTAAGCGTTCAGCTGTTTCCCAGAAGCAGAGACTAACAAGCAGATGTGTGATATAGGATGTGCTGGGCATTAAGCATTTCTGCTTCATGAGAAGCTCAGGCCAGGGACACAGCGTGTTGGGCGAGTCTGATACAGAGCAGGAGCTGAAAAAGGTGAAACGTTGCCCTGTAAGCTGGTGTTAGGAGGGCAGGCTGAACTGGTGCATGTGTAATGTTAGCAGCTTTCTGTCCCCGGTGGGGAGAAATGAGTGCTGGATGTGTCATTTTCAATCAGATCCAAGCTAAGGACTTTGCCCTAAGTGTATTACCGAAGTCTGTAAAATACCTAGCACGGCTGTTGTGCATGAATGCAAGTATTGCACAGATGTTGTTCCAGCCACTAGTTTGTTGCAACCCTTCCATCTAGTGTAGAAAGGGCATTGGTGGGATTAGAACTCAAATTGGCTAATAGTTCTGCCCTCAGGCTTCTAGACGATCATGTTTCTCTCTTGACTAGTGTTTGTGATGATTAGATTTACTGTTCAGACTCCAGTCCCATACAGTGTCCCAAGGGAGCTGAGTCCGAGTTAGACTCTACTACCTAGACTATTTCCAAACTTTAGATAAATGTGAGATCTCACATTACAAAATAAGGAAAAAGGGATTCCCTTGAAAAGGTCCCATCAGACACGTTTATTGTGTATGGCAAGGCAACACATACAAAAAAAAGAGGGGGAGCTGACATACAGTACTGCCAGAACAAGCCAGCACCACATGTTAAACACATCCAGCATGGCGACTTCAAAATCAACATGTAAGCAAATGCTGCTCTGAATTTTAATGAGTCTCAAAGCAGTAGCATTTCATTGTCAGCATGAGACAAAAAAGGGTGTGTGTCTGTGTGCTGGTCTTGGCAATCGGAAGTAGTTTATGTTACTGAAAGTCAAAGAATGAGCAGTCCTCTGTGAAAGGGGAATAAACCAAGGAGTTCTGTGAAAGTTTATAGAAGGTGACAACATCAGTGGAATAACTGATGACTGAGTCATTGGAGGAGCCTACACAGGCTAGATGAGACTAGACTTACAAGGCAAACAATTAATTTTGAGCAGCACCTTGTAGACAAAAGCTGCCCAAAGAGGTCACAGGCCAAATAAAAGATAAGTACAGGAAAAGCATAATCCAGTTAAAAGTAAAAACATATTTAAAGATAATGGTATGGGTTGGGCTAAAACTCATTGAAACTGGGGGGTGTAACTGTCACCTTTCATTTAAGATAGCTGTAAGAACCAGTGAAGCTCCTTTATGAAACAATAGCAGCCCCCAAACACAGGCACATATCACCACTGCCTCTGCGCCCCCCCCCCCCCCTTCAAAAGGAACAAGTAAGGCTGCTCAGGATTTTAAACTATGTGGGTAGAGGGGCTTGGCTAGAGCTGACTGCTGGCTGAAAGAGGCTTGGAGCTGTGAGCAAAGAAACTATCTCCTGTTCTTTTATTCCTCCTGTGTTCAGGAACACAGGACTTTGCACATTCTTTGTAAATAAACAGGACTGCATCAAAGAGACCCAAACTCTATCATCAATTTCTCCTCTTAACAGAAACAACCCACAAGCCCCTGAACGTGGGCTGTCTGTTCTGCTCCAAAGGAGTAACAGGAATAGCAAGTAAACATCTTCAATAGGATTTGAAATCAGGCAAACAGCAACAGTGGTCAGCTAATGACCAAAAGGCATAATGAGCCATGGGTTCTTCTTTAGTGAATGGAATTCACATTATGTAGTAGCTGAGAAAAACAAGGGTGTGTGTGTGTATATCTTCGAATAAATTCAAGATCTACTTATTGTTAAGTCACAAGGCTGGGACTCAGGAGACAGGAGTTCTGCTCTGCCACTGACTTCCTCTGTGGACTTGAGCAAGTCACATAATCTCCTGTGCCTCCGTTTCCACATGTAAAATAAGTCTAGTAATTTACTTCCCGGGGGCCTTTCTGAGGCTATATTCATTGTTGTTTGGAAATGAGTTTCTAGAAATGGAAATCACCATATCTGAAGTGGAAGTAAAACTTAGAGAGCTTAATGCACTGAAATCAGGGAGACTGGTAGTACTGTATGACTGGAGAATAGCTAACATTGTATAATAGAATAGCTAACTATGTATAAGAAAGGGGGAAATAACGATCCAAAGCAGTGCGCACTGATGCACCTTCATTTTCATCATCTGAATTAGATACCACCAACAGAAGGTTGATTTTATTTTTTGGTGGTTCGGGTTCTGCAGTTTCTGCATCAGAGTGTTGCTGTTTTAAGACTTCTGAAATCATGCTCCGCACCTCGTCCCTCTCAGATTTTGGAAGACACTTCAGATTCTTAAATTTTGGGTTGAATGCTGTAGCTATCTTTAGAAATCTGATATTGGCACCTTCTTTGTGTTTTGTCAAGTCTGCAGTGAAAGTGTTCTTAAATCAAACAGCATATGCTGGGTCATCATCTGAGACTACCATAACACAAAATATATGGCAGAATGTGGGTAAAACCATGGAGCAGGAGACATACAATTCTCCCCCAAGGAGTTCAGTCACAAATGTAATTAATGCATTTTTTTTAAACAAGCATCACCAGCATGGAAGCATGTCCTCTGGAATCGTGGTAGAAGTATGAAGAGGCATATGAATGTTTAGCATATCCAGCACGTAAATACCTTGCAATGCCACTACAAAAATGCCATTCAAACTCCCGTTCTCACTTTCAGGTGACATTGTAAATAAGAAGCAGACAGCAGTATCTCCCGTAAATGTAAACTAACTTGTTTGTCTTAGCAATTGGCTGAACAAGAAGTAGGACTGAGTGGACTTGTAGGCTCTAAAGTTTTAAGTTGTTTTGTTATGGAGTGCAGTTATGTAACAAAAAAAAAATCTACATTTGTAAGTTGCACTTTCACGATAAAGAGATTGCATTACAGTACTTGTATGAGGTGAACTGAAAAATACTATTTCTTTTGTTTGTCATTTTTATAGTGCAAATATTTGTAATCAAAAGTAATATAAGGTGAGCACTGTACACTTTGTATTCTGTGTTGTAATTGAAGTCAATATGTTTGAAAATGTAGAAATACATCCAAAAATATTTAATAAATTTCAATTGGTATTCTATAGTTTAACAGTGCGATTAAAATTGTGATTAAGCGCGATTAATTTTTTTAGTTAATCATGTGAGTTAACTGCGATTAATCGACAGCCCTAATACAATTTAAAAATTGAAAACATTTTAAAAGCTGTGATTTTCTGGGGGGGCGGGGTCACTCTTCCTGTG
Source organism: Emys orbicularis (assembly GCF_028017835.1). NCBI lineage: Eukaryota > Metazoa > Chordata > Testudines > Emydidae > Emys > Emys orbicularis. The sequence continues at coordinate 307,711,872 of NC_088683.1, forward strand.
ACTGTTGTGCACCCACATGAACCACAGTCTTTGTTCAAGTAAGAAAAGCAATTCGGCTCTATGCTAAACAAACTGTCAATTAATACAAAAACACAAAAAAGCACAAAATAAATAAAGCACCAAAGAAGCATTTGACAGGCAGCAAAAATAAAGATGTAAATACAAGTACAGTAAAACCTGCCTCAGCGACCACCTCTGAAGAGAGACCACAAGCGACTGCTTGCAGAGGCCACAGAACTTAATTTAACTGTGAAGAAACTGTGAAGAGCGGCCACTTATCTGCGACTAGGGACCACATTTTCTTACTCACTTCAGAGAGGGTTGCCTGCTCTCTGCTCTGCCTCCTATTCTTCTTATTGAGTCTCATTCCTGAAAACATGCGGCGGTCCATCCAGCTGTTAGCCTTTGGAGGTGGGTGCTTGGGTTCATTGTGAGCTGCGTGATATAGTCTGGGGCTGTTGGAAGAGGGACCTTTTCTGGGTACATTTTTTGAAACTCCGTGAATTATTTCACTATTATGTAAAGAGGTTTCTGGTTTCAATGCAGTAATGAGTTATAATGGTTGAATTTTAAACTCTTTTTATTATGAGACAACAAACAATATAACAAAGCAAAAATAAAGTTTTAATTGAACCAATATTAGTACGGTTATTTGAAAATACATTTAACAAACCAAACTACCAACCACCAACTGTAGAAAAAAACCCATTAAAAATATTGAGAAAGTGCAACTTACTAAAGTAGATTTTTTTTTGTTACATAACTGCACTCCATAACAAAACAAGCAAACATCTCATCCCAAGTCTTCCATTTTCACCCCCACAGGTTGGCCAGATACTCTGCTGTTGACAGAGGTCCTGTCCTTGATGCTCTGGCCATTGCAGGTGCTGTGGCTATGGTAATATGAAATAAAAAAAAAGGCGGGGGGGTTGTGGAATTATTGTTTGTTTTCCAGACAGGCCATGATAGCATTGCTTTAATATGTATTTGTGACTTACCATCTCGGAGGTTCTCCCAGGACTGGGAAGAATCTCGGGGAGGTAAAGTGATGTGCGCAGGGGAAAGGTACTGGGTATATTGGGATGTGTGTGTGTACAGTATATGCTGTCTTGCCTTGCTGCTGTACCTTGGAGGGCTGGGGGAGGGGAATTATGTTCCCAGTCTGTTCCAGCTTTGCAGTATTGTTTGTGCATTGGAAGAGGTTCTGTGCTGTTGAAGGGTTACGGTGGGTAACCAGGGGCTAGCTGGATACTAATCCCCTCTATATCCCCTTTAAGCTGTCCTGACTCTTGACGTTACATGGAGGCAAGTGACTAGGAGGCAGAGAACAGCTTTGTTTAAAAAGGCAAAGGGCAGACCAGCGAGATATGCTGTTAAGTTATTCACCAGGATGCCCCCACTCCCAAAATGCTGCAGGAGCAGAAGGGTCTTACAAGTTATACTAGGAAAGAGACCGCAGAGCTAGCCCCTATAATGAGAACCCAAATGGAACAATTTCTCAGTCTTAAGTTCTGCTTTATCTCCCCTGCACACAGGGAGAATTTTAGAGAACAGGCCAGAGGGTCCTGCAATGATTGTATGGTAGGATACATGTTACAAGGCATTTATACCTCAATCGGGAGCAGTATGTTTTGTAGCTGTACTGGGCATACAATCTGCATTTATACCTCATGTAAACTGAACACTAGCCAAACTTTTCCTCTAATCGGTTTCAATATACTGTTCATTTTTGAGCAAATAAATGTTTCCATTATTTGAATCTCCCACAGGACGGTGTGATGTAGAGGCTATGGCTACACCATGCTGCTGGCTGCCATTCTGAGATGGTGAAGAGGTGCTGCAAGGGGGTGGGAGTTTGCCAAATAGGACAGCTGAGGAAAGGGGAAAGGAAAATGGGTAGATGGGTATGTGCCCTCCATGGAATGGTCCTGAGAACATCTGATGGTTGGGGCTTTAACATGTAGCAGTGGCCAAGTGTCCAGGTGGAGCAGCCACCATCTTGGGAACATGGACCGGGGAGGGCAAGCGGAGAGCGTGGGCAGTGGAAGGGAGAGAGGCAGGGGCTGGAGACTCAGAAAGGCTCCTAGATCACATCCATGTAAAGTGGCTGCAGCCATGGGGCACCCAGAAAAGAAGCCAGCATAGTTAGTACACTAATATAATAATAATAAATAGTAAAGATGGGTACTTTACATGCCAAAGTTCCCTCCAGAGGATCTTCCTCTTTGGTCCTGGCCTCTGTTGTGGGCTGGGACTTGGGTTCAGGCAATGAATGGCAGGAATCGGGTTGGCTTTCAACATGGTCTGCATCAGAGTCCCGAGTCCCAAACGGATCCTGGCCGTAGGAGGACAGCTTTTCTCTGGCCTCGTCTCGCTCATTCTCATATGAGTGGTGCCGCTCATCCTCACGGGAGTGGATGGGAAAGGGAGCTGGCAGCAGGATCCACTAATTGTCTGTGTTGGGCGTCTGTATAATTTGTGTAAAATCCTATCCAGCTCTTCATAAAATGGACAGATAACATGTCCCCTGCCTGATATTTTCCTTGCATCTTTCATTTTAATGTAGACCCTCCTGAGCTGCTGGCTTTTTTTATGGCACTGGTTGGCATTGCAGTCATGACCCTTTGTGGGCATCCTCTTTGCAATGTCCACAAAAAGGTCTTTATTCCAGTGGCTGGCCACAAGTGCTTTTTTCCCCAGATAGTAATGAGATCCAGAGTCTCAGCACAACTCCAAACAGCAGCATGAGGCATATTGTGGGGTCTGTGGAATAGAATCGCTATATTATCACAAGAATACTGCTACACTGGAATTCAGGAGCAAATGGCCAAAATTTTATCCAGTTCTAGCTTTTAACCCGGAGAAGGGTCATCCAGGGAACTTGTCACAGAACAGGGGAGGCCACACAGGTCAGTTCATGGTAAGTCCAGAGTTAAAGTGATGTAATGCATTGCTTCGTGTGCATGCTAACATTTTACAAGAAGATTAACTCAACTTGAACTGGTTCAAAACCCCCGTGTAGATAAGCCCTTAGTCTGATTTTGTAGTGATAGACAGACAGATACTATAAATATGGCCAGATGAGCTTGCAGATTAAAGAAAGATAGGAATTATAGGCAGGGCTGATAGCACCAGCTATTATTTAGGTTTCCTAACACTTCCTATTATAAGACCCTGTTTTCAGTTGTTCATAACTTTGCTAAACTTAAAGTGTTTGGGCTTATATTTTCCATGCTGAGTGTCTGCCTCAGGCTGAATTATCCTGAAAAAATTCAGCCAAAACAGTTCAGGCATTCCTGAGAATTGTTGTTTTGCCCACGTTAAAAAAATTATGGCGACTTTTACTTGAACAGTTGCAGTGCCCCCACCCTTTAGAGTAGTGGCTTGAAATTTGGCAGGAGGGTGACCTTTGTAACAGGAATGTCTTTTGCCATCGTCAAATTTGGCCACGTAATGAGAGCTGTGGGTGCTCAGCACTTCTGAAAAGCAGGCCACTTATTTACTCTCAGTGCCTAACATTAGATATTCACAACTGAATTTTTTGGTTTCCAATATTTGTTGCAAAGCTTTTATCAGGCCAGGCCAGGCCAGCAGGACACAGTACCCTGTCTCCACAACAACAATCACCAGTGAGAATGAGGGCTACAGCTTCAAAACTGACTAGTAACTTTGGGTGTCTCCATTTTTGGGCGCCTAACTTAAGACAACTTAAAGTAGTCTGGCAAGTGTTCAGTACTATCTGAAAATCAAGCTCTTTAAAGGCCCCTGAAGTTGGACACCCAACAATGGAAGCATCCAAAAATCACTAGTCACTTTTGAAAATGGAGGCTCTGATAAAGGAATATTCTAGTTCCACTTCTTATGGAATTTCAGTGTCTCAAAACATCCCCAAGCCATCAGAAATCCCAGCGGCCGTGGGTCTATTGCTATAAAGGGACAGTGATGTGGAACTGCTCTGTAATAATTTATTAATACTGTTTGGCGACCTGGTTATTGGGATGTTTACTGTAGGCAAATATTGGTTTAGTTTAATAGCAGGCTGTAAGGAAAACAAGCAGGAGCAAAACAGAAGGACCCAACATAAGCCACCTCTCAGCAAACTTGAGGGTCGTTAAGAGACAATGGCAGGATAGAAAAAGGCCTGGGAAGCAAAGATCAAAAGGACTATTGCAGTTTAACAAGGATGTGTCCCTCTCTCAGGAGGAGAGCAGTTGTTGGGGAGATGTTCAAGGAAACTAGATGGAGATAGGCACTCACTGGGTCGTCTGGAGAAGCTAGGCCTGCCTAGCCTGCCATCACAGGATGGTAGGACTTTAGGTAAGAGAGACCTATGTAGACTGTTGGTCATTTTAAAATCCTTTTCCTCTAAATGCTTTGTTCGTACTGTTAAATAAGCAATGCTTTGGTTTCAGAAGGCTGCCTATATATACCACTGGTCAGACCCCTGAAGGGGAGAACCATGGTGACTGATCCCAGTTGGACCCGCTGAGGGCGCTGTAGCAGGGGCCTAGGCTAAGACTGGTTCCACCCCAGGAGAGGTGAGGGCACAAGGCCTAACACCTGAGAGGTGCACTCAGTGAGACCGGAAGGGGTGCAGTTAGCCCTGTAACTGTGACAGGGGTAGAAATGGCACATGGACTCCAGTTTAACAATCAGGGCTTCCTTCTTTATCCTGCACAAATACCACACATGGAACCCCGGGACTTACCTAACTGTTATGCATATGTTTAGGCTGCTGTGTGATGAGGTTGCGAAAGTGATGCATCACCAGTCCCAAGACTGCTGGAGTGTTGCTACTTCTAGCTGTGAATTAATTCAAATTAGCACAGGAAATGGCCCTCTCAGACTTCTAGTGCCCTGAAATTGTGCTTCTCAGATGCAGGCATGTTAATTAGCAGCTCACTGTGGTGGCCTTGCCCCCTTGTGCCTAGAGGGGATATAAATACTACAACCTCTGACAGCTATTAGAGATTTGCCTTCAGCTCAAGTAGCAGAGTTATTAATATTGGTTCCCAGGGTCTCTGGCTCATGTCCCTAGATTCCTCACAGACTGAAGCAGCATCACTTATGAGACTAAAGAGATGGATTTGATGCTGTTAGCTTTGGGGGGGGGGGGGAATCTATTACGTTTTCACAAAATTTTTGTGGAAGCAAAAAGATGTGTTGTGTGTCAGAGTCCACTCTTCCCTTATCAAAATCTAGTGAGGCCTCAAAGCCAACCTCTCAAAAAAGAACCAGGCAGGCTGGTGTTTTGTTACCTCATCCTTTACACCCCAGATCCCCTCTTCCGCCATTTCCTGGAGGTTAACTGTGCAATTCTGCTCTGAAAAATTGACTGTTATAATGGTATTGTGCAGTCCCATGGTTAGGTCTTCTCAATCTTTTCAAAATCGAATGTGTTCTCATTGCCAGCAATTCCCCTGCCATCAGCCCTGCAAATTCCATCTGGGATCTGAAAGTGAAGCTGAATTCTTTCAGGTTCCTGTACAACTATGAATAATAAATATTCTGCAAGCCAGATTCTTCCTGCAAGTAGTCCAATGCATTTCTGTTGGCTTCAAACTAAATCAAAACATGGGGGCTGCACGCTTATACCTGTAGGCAGAATTTATCTTTGCAGCTTATACCTAGTGAATCTGTAGATGATGCATGATTGAAAATAGAAGCCCATTCACTCTTTTAGTTGTGTTGCCTCTGCAGGGCCAACAGGAATAACAGGCAATAAAAATTCATTTTTGTCACTAAAGTAAACATGGTACTACGGGAAAAAAACCACATGCTGAGCAGATCTGATGGTTACGAAGGTGCAGTTTGAATATAGTCACTTCAGAGTAGACCCACACTTTTAAGCCACTTTTTAGCTACTTCTTGGGATAGCTACACATGCTGGCAAGGGGACTGACAAAATTATTTGCTGAAAGACTCTGTAACCCATGCCTGCTTGTTGTGGCACCCTGTTCCCCCTCTAGTGGCACCTAAACCAGCTAGAGATTGATAAGCCTTCTACAGCCATATCCTTTAGCTCCTGCAGTAGAGGCTCATGCATTAAGCTCCAGAGGTTTCATCCTGGCCAAGGATGACCAGGGTCTGTCCGCATTACAAGTCTAAGGAACTTCCAAGGGGCTCTGAAATTGCACATGCCACTGTGAGCATTTCTGTACTGGGATTCTAGGGTATTTCTGGATGTGTAGAATCAATTGCAGTTGTATTAACACAATTGACAATAATGCCTACTCAGCACTTCTAAAGTTCTGCTTGTAGGGACTGGTTAGGTTGGGTTCCCTATGGAGCATTTTTTTGAGTCTGGTACTCCCTTGGCACTATAGGAAGGGTATTAACACAACAATGCAGCCACACTTCCAAGAGTACTCTTTGAAACTAAAGCCCCTGTTGAGTAAAACTAGAAGTAGGCCCAGACCAGAACCCCTGATCGGACCAGCCACAAACTTTCGCAAAGTGCACATCCACATCTGGATATCAACTTCACGCCTATGACACTTATTTTCCTGCTATAATGAACAAACCCCCCAGAGCTGGATGACTGAATTGTGCTGTTTGACCTCCATCTCTGAGTAAATCATTCATGCTCAACTTGGAACATATGTTTCCAGAGAGGCAAGCAAAAGAAACATTTTATGCATGCCTGGTTACACCTGCATACATGGACACATGCACGCACAGACACACAGATATAAAATTGATGAGCAGATATTCTACAAGTGAATTAGAGACTTGATAGCATGGTGATGGGCACTTTGGAAATGCAATCTACGGATTATTATTACATCACTGTGGTACCCAAAATGTAGTAGGCTCTCAATCACAAAGAAATAGGCAATCCCTGTCCTAAGGGGCAAACAGTCTAGAGTAGGTTAGATAAAACATTTGCCCTTTCAAACAACCTATATATGTACACTTTTCTGGCTGAAATGCCAGAAAAGGACAGAAATCCTCACAGTGGCACATGAGTATCATTTATGTTGTCCTGTGTGACCTGTCATAACCCAAACATGTATTGAATAAGAGATCTATTGAAACAGCAACAAGTCCCGCCATTTTCCTTTCTAAAACGGTAAGAAAAAATACAGTGTATTCTCCCCATTTCCTATGAACTATTGGAAATCCTTGCTTCCCAGTGACAGTGGTAAGAAAATCTACTAAATATAGTGCCTTTCTGGTACGTCTACACTGCAGCTGGGAGCAAGCCTCCCAATCCTAAACAGACCCACGCTAGCTCAAGTCGAACGAGTGCATCAAAAACTGCAGTGTGGTCATTGCAGCATGGGGGGCAGTTCCAACCCTCTGGGCCAGAGTCTCCGCTGGAGCCCCGACATCCACACTGCTGTTTTTAGCACGCTAGCACAAACCCCACGAGTGTGAACCTGTCTACCCAGGCTGGGAGGATCTCTCCTAGCTGCCATATAGACATAGTCCTTGTGGCATTCTGAAAGCAAAAGAAATAAGTCCCTTCAAAAGGACAATAATGCACAGCATCCAGAATACACTAAGAAACCAAACCTAACAAAATAATAAAGCAAATAAAAATCTTATCCAAATATTATGAAAACCAAATGTTCGTCCTTAGCAACATAATTCAAAGCTGGTGGTAACACTGGAAAAACAACCACAAAAACACACATCAAAGGAACCCCTGGAGCAATTTACACCCATCAATTAACAACACCAGGGAGGCTACATTCAAAAAGTTACCATTCATCACAGTAAAAGGAAAGAGGAGGTTCATGAAAAGGAGAAACCACACCAGGGCCATTACTGCAGAGTAAAAGCAGCAATTGAAGGGCAACATGAGGATATAAAAGACAAACAGAATAATTTATTTCAGAACAATAAAAACCAAGGAGAAAGTCTGACTGTAAGTACATGTGCATGTGTGTGAGATAAATATGTGATGTGGGGTTCTATACAGCTTTTATTGCCACAATTTTGAGGTTACTGCGTTACAAGTTTTCCCACGCTAATGGCAATAAAAATTTTTATAGCACCCCATGCTCTTATACAATCCACTGATAGCATGTGGATCAAATTCCCTTTTAGCATAAATCAGTACAGTCAATGAGGCCTCTGCATTTCATTTGTTTAGCTTAGTTCTTTATTTTCTCCTCTGATTTTCTTTCAAGTTAATCAAAAGTATATGGATATAACAGGGTCATTTGTACCCGGTGAAGCCTAGTGGTGTCCTTCAAAAGCAATGCAATATCAAGTTGATTTATCTACTGGCTTGAAATTTACACCACAGCTTGCAGAATATAGAAATCTGTCTGATGATTTAAGACAGAGAGCACTACCATTCGTATCTGCACAGGGTCCATGCTACCATTGGGATCCATACAAGTAGCACTGTTATCAGTACCTGTATTTTACTAAGTATCAAACTTTATAGACAGCATGTTGGGAAGCTCTTGTTCTCAGTCTTTTATAACTAGTTAAAACACACAGTAAATGATACTGATCTGCATGAAATTTTGCATCATAAATCCATATTGGTCTGAATTAGAGAAGATACTTTGTTTGAAATCCAAAGTCCATTTTGCTCTCTTTTTTCCCCCTTGTACTTTTAAAAAAATGTTCTACTCCTTTAAATTCCCCTGGATTGTGGAGAAAAGATCATGAGGCCTAGCGGAATGGAATTAGGCCCTGATTCAGCAAGGTACTTAAGCATGTGTGACATTACAGTCCATATGCTTTATGAAATTATGCTTATGATATGGATATGACATAACTGAGATGTACTTTATGCAAGATGGCTCATGTAAGATATCATTGGAAAGGTTATGATTTACTGAATGCGATTATCCAATTTGTATGCATGTATCATTTCTGTATCTAAGGTTAGGAATATGGACTATGTAACATTTACAACTGGGTGTGTATTGGGAGGACACCCACCAGATGACAGGCCATCAGATTTGATGAGCCATTAGGAAGGAACAACAAGACTGTGAAGGTACTAATTTCTCTTCCTCCTGGAAGGCATCCTGGGACGTAACTATGAACTACTAGGTCAGGTGGCCTTGTCAACTGATACTAATCATTATCTTGGACTTCTTGTAACTTTCCAATAAAGGGAAAGGGGGGTCAGGTTTGGGAAACAAAGGATGCCCACCTTATGTAAATCTTATTTAAAAGTGGGGAGGAAGGATTCCCACCTTATGCAAATCTTATTTAAGGGTGGGGAGGAAGGCAAACGGGAATCTCTCCTTCATGGCTACCCAAGAGGAAAGACTGCTGAAAGTACCTGAAGGGACAAAGAAATCAACCTGAAAGGAAAGGCAGGGGTGAGTCCAGACTGAGACAAGGGTCCAGTCTGTAAGAAAAATAACTGGAACTCTGAGCTACAGAAACGCCGCATCCTGCCTAAATTCAACATTTAGGGTGAGAAATTACATTTTGTAACCTGTTTATTTAGTGAATCAAGCTTAGTTTGTGTGTTTTGTTTTATTTGCTTAGTAATCTGCTTTGTTCTGTTTGCTGTCTCTTTAAACACTTAAAATTCACCTTTTGTAGTTAATAAACTTATTTCTTGTTTATAATATAACCCTGTTTGTACAATTCCTAATGGGGTGGGGGATAAGAGGCTGTGCATACCTTCGTCCACATTGAGGGAGGAGGGGGATTTCATAATATACCTTTGAGCCTGCACTCCAAGGGAGGTGGACACCTGAGTGCTGGGGCAAGTCCCTTAAGCTAAGTCTTCCCAGAGCTGATCTCAGGGTCTGTGTCATTCTGCGTTGGGTGTGGCCCTGCCTGTGTGTGTGCTGGAGGAGACTTAATAGCTTGGCTCAGCAAGACAGGTAAACAGGGTGCCCAGGCTGACAGAACAGGCGGGTTCAGTGGTATCTCAGCACATCAGGTGGCATCTTAAAGGGGGGCAACCTGTCACAGCATGCATCTAACTTTAAGACCATGTGTATTCCCACTGATCTCAATGGGACCACTCATATACTTAAGAGTGGTCCCATGGAGATCAAAGGGAATGAACTTAAAAGTTAGATCTATACCTAGGTTTCTTGCAGAATAAGGATCAAAATGTCTTCTTTCTAAGCAGGGTAATATGTTCAGATTCTTTGGCAGTTGTATTTTCAGAAGAATTTTGTCATTCAATATCTTTTATCCTCAGAGAGATCAATTTTCAAGTGTGGATGCTTTAATAAAACATTGTTTTTGATAGCACTTAGGCATGTTGGTGAGCGCCAAAACGTAGCTAGATTCAAAAAGGAATTGGATATTTATGTGGATTTTAAGAATATCTAGTTATAATTCTTAATGCGAACATAAAATTTGGAAGGGATATTAAACCTCATGCTCCGGGTCTTAAACCAATCTCTACTAGGGAATACAATGAGATAATTTGTGGGAGCGGGGCGGGTGGACTATCCCATATGCATCTACTGCACGGTGCTTACACCTTCCTCTGATGTGGACCTGATGGGCTAGTGGTAGTGGACTAGATGGACCTCAGATCTGAACCAGTATGGCAATTCCTGGGGTATGTAAATATCTATGAAGGTGTCCACTTCTGCAGATAAGCGAGGTAACTTTGTCAAGAACATAAATTCAATTCTGAACATTTTTTTTTCAGTGATTTATCACTAGTCTTGTTCTTTTATAATTTTAGTAATTTTGAAACTTGTCCACATACGTACAAGGCAAGAACTGTATAAACATAACAAATAAAAATGTATTTGACATATTGTTACTTTTGTATTTCCCATCATCCGATAGGAAGATGTAATAAATTAACATATGCTACATTGCATAATGCAGTAATAAAATGTTGGTTATTTGATTTTTAAGAAAAGAAAAAAGAAAAGAGGAATACAAGTCCTGTTCATCCACCCAAGTATAAAATGTTACACATGTAAAAATTGTGTAGTGTAATTTTGGGTGGGGGAGGGGGAACATTTAGTACTATAAAGAAATAAAAACTACAGAGAAAAGCAGCCCTGTTATGAAAGGTTAGTCACTTAAATAGCCACAAGTTTAACAATTCCACAAGAATGAAAAAAAAGTCTTCTTTAAAAGGGGAATTAGGATTATAGAAGCTTGGAAGAAAAAGTGTTTGCATTTGTTTCTAAATCAGTCTACAATTTATTTTAACGTAAAATGATTCATAACTCAAAATGAACTGACTAGATGAAGTAAATTAGGAATTTTACATTCCTGATCATTAACTGAGAGTTTACTCTGTGCTAACGAGCAACTAAACTGCACAGTCAAGTCAAAATATTTTTTCCATGGTTCCTGGGGAGAGTCAAAACAAATGCAAAGCCCACGTCCTACTGCTCTGCAGGCCATTTGGCCATCTTAACACTAATAATGAGTCCTGCCAGAAAAGCCCACCAGGGCTTTCAGGTTCCCACTGGCAGGAAAAGCTACACGTCCCATTTCATGAACATTTTGAGAACAGAAAATGTGCTGAGCCTCCGTGTCCTTGGAGTCTCCATAAATCACTCATAGAAAAGATGAGAGATTAACTGGGCAGCACATTGTACACCCAAAGTGGAGCTGGAGGACCACCTCCAACATCATGAAAGAGTGAGTTCATCCGGAGGAAGTAAGGCTGAGTGAATGGCAAGGAAGCCCTGGTACAACGATACCCTGTTCTCGTAAAGAGAGCAGCTTTTGAAGAAGTGACAGAGCTTTGGATCTCAGCTTGCCGTGGCAAGTTCAGGCAAGTTAAGACTCATTCCTTTTGTGTGATAGAAGGTTTAAGTTTATTATTAGATCTGACTCAAAACATCCTTGCCAAGTTTGAAAGTTCATGATGTCTCAAAGAAAGAAAGACAGAAAGATTTTCCTCTTATAGAGGTTTCTTTCTTGATTATGAAGGAGGCCAAGGGTTATTTTATTTTCCTTCCCAATGATGTTGACAATAAGAATGGAAGATGTATAAGGAGGATTCAGTTGTGCTACTCAAACCCAAAAGCAGTTTTGTCCTTCACAACTTCTGAATGAGGCTATTGCTGCATTTGTCCCCATAATAAAATCTGTATTTCCCAGGTTTGTTTTTGGTTGTGGATGACACAAGGGTTACATGCAGATCAAGTCAAGGTTCATGCAACAGTACATCAAGTAATAATGTGCACAATATAATAGTAGAGAGACCTATTAAGTTACACGTTGGGTAGTCAGTCTTGTGTCATTCAGGTGGAGCAGATAATGCAGCCACAGCAATGGGTGTTGTTCATCTGCAAAGCCTATAGGAGTTTTTCCCATATGTGCATGTTCAGACCCAGGACTACTCCTGAACAATATCCTCCTGAGTAGTCCTGAAACGGAGGCCACTGCTGGCCATAGTTCTCCACATTCTTCTGAATAGTGGGAATGAGCTTTTCTAGTACTCTGGTGTCTCTCGTTTACATTAGTCACAGATCAGCCTAAGAAGCAGACTTCCAGCGTTGCGTAAATAAGTCCAGCAGTGTGTCTCATCTATCTTACTGAACTCTTCGGTTTGAAGGAACTCTTCTCTGGGCACCAGCCCAGCGACAACACTTTCTGGTCTAAAGCTATGACCCAATCGGTTACTTCTTTATTTATGGGGAACAAATACTTGGAATAATGCCCAGCCTGGGGGCATCTCCACTACACAAAGACGTTTGAGCAGTTTTTTCCTCACAGCCCTGACAACAATAGATAACAAGGGTTAAATAGCCCATAAAAGGACAGGCTAGAATTTGAAAATCAAATGAAAAAATTAGGCCCTGAATTTTTTACCCCCTACGTCCAGGACATCTAATCAGATCCCAATTTCCCTATTATTTTCTATGTTTGATCATTTTTATTGCATATGTACTGTATTTAAAACTTATATGCACATTTTATATTACATTATATTCTTTTATTACTACTCAGCTAATTCTCATGATGTTTAAATGGACACTGCCAATTTCATTCAGTAAAACAGAAATCTCTTCAATGGTCCCATCTAGAAGACCTTCCCTTTGTGCTTCCATGTAATGCAAAAAAGTCTGAAGTTTTTGATCAGGAGTATAATATTAATACTTAAAAAAAAAAAAAAAAAACCAAACCCACACCACCAATGGTGAATTGTGAGGTTTACAGCCGTATTGCATTCCTAGAGTTTCAGACATTAGAAATGGAAAAGACTTATTAAACCATCCAATCCATCTCCCTGCCAACTCAGGACTGTTCCCTATGTTTTATGGTGATGTGTCCAAGCTAATGTGCCTGGAAAAATGCTAATTAATGAAGTTTTAAAAAGCTGCTAGATTTATCACAGCTTGATTGGAACAACTGATCTTCCATAAACACCATGGCCCTCAAGCAACAGGCTACATGATGGGTCGCAAATTCCCACAGTTTCCCCAGGTTTGTAGATCTCTTTGAGCCAGTTTCTGTCTGATTCAAATGCAGGTAAGCCATGGTGGGAGAAGCACAAGAAGCCTTCAGCTCCCCCTGATGCATCCTGCCTAAGACCCAGCAATGGTGGCAGCTCTTGTGCTCTGGGAAGCACAGAGGCTGCTCCCTCCCTGCTTCCTGAAAGGTGCTGCATGCTCCAGAGAGGTTGGGGAGGGGCAGGCAGGAGATGGGACCTATGGAGCTGAGCAGCCATACAGCAAAGAGTAACCTGTGCCCCACAAACGGGTGTAGTAGGGGGCCTGGAGTGTGTGTAGAGCTGGGATCTCTGAAATGAATTCTCTTTTACCAAAGCAGGATTCCTCCCAGTGCTCGTTCTGGGCCGGTACAGCTCTTCCCTGCCCCCAACACAGGGCTGTGCCTGTTTGACACAATCCAGTCTTGTCTGAATCACACTTACAACATACCTGCCAAGGCAGGGATACAAAAAGCCAGAGAACTAATGCGACAGTTTCTTTCCTAGAGGCTGCTCTTTACGATTAAAAAATAATAATCCAGTTATTCTTAGTGCCTTCCTCTATCAGCTCCTCCGAGGAATCCTGTGGGTATGCTCATCTGCATACTCGATTGTTGGAACAACCATTCGCTGACTTCTCCATCCCATGCAATCCCCCACAATGGGGTCCTGTTCTGTGGAGTTTAAGCAACAGCTTGGTCTCTGCTGGGGAGAGTTTCCTTTCCAGAGTGCTAAGTCTGAATGATGATGTGGCAGCAGCCTTGATGTTAGATGCCAGGCGAAATAATGGAAAAGAAATATTTTTTATTGTGAAATGCCAAACTGATTTCACATCCAGCTGGCACTATTTATATATCCTCCTCTTATTTTTTTTTTAAACACTGCCCTAATTTCACAGCCTGCAATTGTTTTTGCAGCCCATTCCAAGGCCAGAGCGTTCAAGAAAACCAAGGGTTCTTTCTCCATTGACAACATTAGCCACCACAGCAATTTCACAGAGAATATACTAGTGCTGTCATAAGGCATACAGTGCGTGTAGGGTTCTCTTGGACCTGCTGGAACAAGGCAGAAATCCTCATGCCTATGACCACCGGCTGGAAATGCACCAGGACAGGTACCAACTCCAAACGCTATATATCTGGAGCACCTTAGAAGTGGCAAATCGTTGAGACTGGAACCAAACCTCTCCAAATAGTATGAAATCCAGTGAAAACAGACCCTAATCTTGAGCATGCCCATTTGGCATTTCAATCTGTCCACTGGCAACAAATACCATCGGTACCTTTTTGCAATGAAATGTCCCAGGAATGTTCATTCTCACAGTATTTCCTGTGAATTACTGTGGAACTAATTGTTTCCAGCCTGTTCCCAGTGCCAGCCAGCCACCTGTCTGGGTGGATTTGAACACACAAAAGGCTGAATATGAAAGAGAGAAATGATAATGAAGAAACAGAAAGGAACAAAAAAAATGAAACAAAAAATCACAGATAACAGGGTTGTAAAGAATCTCCTGAGTCACTGGGTCCAATGTCCTCTCCTCAGACTCCAGGATGGCCGCTGTAATACTGTATATACGGTACTTTCCAAGTGTCTATCTAATCTTGCCTGGAATGCATCTAATGTATGAATCATAATTACCCCACCAGGCAAAGCATTCCATTATCTGATGTCCTTTCTGATAAGTTATTGGGGAAAAATTCTTAAGTTCAACTGATCTTAAGCTGCAGTCATTCATTCCTTGTTTTACTTTATCCAGTGTAAATAGCTCTTTTCTTCCACTTAGATTTTTATAATCCTTGCTTTTATAGATTCTTTTCACTTATGTGCTTATAGCTTACTGTGTTTTAACCCTTTAACAATCACATACTTCTATACACTATCCTTCACAGAATGAGGCTCAGGCACTTTTGAATTCAAAAGCTATAAAAAGTAGCATAACTGTATAACTCTTTTTAGTCTTTAAATACAAAAGTCAAGCCTTCCAATTTTATGAAGGAAGGCGATTTCAGAAGTGTGGAACATAGCTATTAAAAGCTCTCATCCTGAATGCTTTCAAATTATATTCAGCATATAGCCAGACACGAGCAAACTCAAACCTCAAAAGATGACTAGAAAAGAGGCGTGTCATTAAGTCATACTGAGCTATTACTAAAGGTCCTCAAAAATAAACAGAAATACTTTGAAATTAATAGCAGATGTTATTGGTTGTCAGTGAAGCAATATCAAAAGCAAACTAATATGACCAAATAACCTGACTCTATTTGGCCCCTAGCTGTGTCATTCTGTACCAGTTGCA
Organism: Emys orbicularis; assembly: GCF_028017835.1. Classification (NCBI taxonomy): domain Eukaryota; kingdom Metazoa; phylum Chordata; order Testudines; family Emydidae; genus Emys; species Emys orbicularis. The sequence goes on from NC_088683.1 coordinate 307,727,522, forward strand.
ATCTTTTAATAGCACAATCTATTAGGTTCAAAAATAATGCATGACAATTATATACAACACAAACACAAACTCTTATCAGCCAAATCATTCCATAGGAATGATATCTTTAGGCTAAATATATTAATATTTCTTTAATTTTTTTTGTAAGTCATGTAATCTAAAACTTTTGGCATGTTAAAAAAAAGAAGCCAGATAAATTAAGAACACACAAAAATACAAGAGCTACAAAAAGAAGGCTTTTTTTTTTTTAAGGGGCTTGTCAAGACCACGTCTCTTACAGAGCAATGACTAGGACTTCCCCCTTCAAACACTGGCATAGCTGCAACAAATGGAAACACCATGTTCACTTTCAAAGATGTGTGCAGGGAAACAGACCTGCCCAGTGACAAACATACCCACACACAGGCCACTTACAGGTCAGCAGCCATACCCTACAGCTCTAATCCACTGGGGTATATTAGTTTTAGACATTTCCCACTTCATCTTTACAGATTTATCAGATACTGAGAAATCAGGTTCTCATTGGTAGATACCACTTTTATTTATTTTCGGATGTCTTATGTAATTTTTACTAACAATTCATTGCACCTGTTATGACTAGCCTTGACTCCGTTTTGTTATAGTTTTGTTGCTATAGTAACCTCCTGAGGAGGCAATTTAGAAGAATATGTTACATTTTTTTTTTTAACTTTAAGAATGCATAATCTTTGTATTGAGAAAGCTAAGGTTAAATTAGACAAGGACTCTGTGTATTCCATGAAAGAGACATATGCTAATCAGAACTGAAGTGAAGGTTAGGAGTAGCTGCCTCATCCTTGGGACTTGAAATCAATGGGACTTTTTGCAGAATAAGGTCCTACCAGGGCCAATGAGAGGGGCGGGGGCGGGTCAGAAGGGCAATATGGCCTGGACTTCGAGCTCAAAGGGAGCCTCAAATTTAGACACTTGTTAATTTTTTGGCATTTGATAAGTTTCACAACTTGTTTTTATGTGCATCCCTATTGGACCAAAATGTGACACACTCTCTCAGCTTAGAGCTGCAAATTTAAGCAAATAAGAGATGTGATTTGGTAAAAGATAATTTTTTTGTTAACTGATATAGATTTTGTCATATTAAAGAGTTTAAAATGTTCATAAATATTAATAACAATATATCGGTTCTGATGGCACAAGATTAGACTGATGAACGTGACCTCTCAGATCAGCTGATTATATAAACAAGCCACTACTAGTGGCTGGTGCTGGATCAAGTGCGTGTTGAAAGGTAGAGAATTGTTACATTTCAGTTTTAGACCTAGTTGACTAAGGAATTATCTATGTGTGAGAATGCCTCATTATTATCTTCATATGGTAGCTAAAAGAGGTGACTGGTTGGTTGGTTGAGCCCTAGCTTGGCCATCATCATAGGCTTTCATAGTCTATAGGCCCAGATTCAAGGTGAAAATTTGTGAGGACAATCTTGTACGGTGAGTTTCGTGGGGACACACATTTGAAGTTTTTGGGCATTATCCCTCTGTCTGTATCCATGTCTGTGTTTACTATATATATGTCATCACTTTGTCTTCAGCTCAGCCTCTTAGATTATACCTTGTGTGCTTGAGTTTTGACTCAGTGATAAGGATAACAAAATATCTGTCTGTTTCATTTTGTGGTCTTAATTAGTATTCCTTCGTTTTAAGTCTTTTCAGCATTTGTGTACATGTTTACAGTAGAAGATTTCAAGTGTAGATAAGCTACTTATTTACAGCAGAACATTTCAAGTTGTAAAGGCTACTTATTGACACTAGAGCATTTCAAGTGTGGATAAGCTACTAATTTGCTGAATGGTACACAAAGAAGTTTTTTCCAGTTATTAGTTTGTGTAGAGAGTTCAGTCAAGAGTAAATTCTCATCATCCATCTTGTTTTCCTTTTTTTGATTCTAGCTTTGCTGTTTTTTGACCTTACAAATTAACCGTTTTATTATAACGGGCAAATAAATAAATAAATAACAAAATAAAAAACAAAATAAAACACTAAGCATTGTTCTGTAATCTTGAAATCCACCGGATTATTTTTATGAGCTGAGTGGGTTCAATTATTTAGAATTGAAAAGGAGTGAAATGAATGCACTTATTTGGGTAATTTTTTGAGAGGTTCTCTATTTTTATTTTTATTCCATGTTTCAGATAGATCACTATGAAGAGGAGATTTGAAAGTAGTGCAAGCAAGATGGTGAAAACAACTGAGTGAAGCAGCAGCTAAGAGCTCAAAGCCAATAGCTTCATTTCTCAAACCACTGGAAAACACACCTTACCCAACAAACAATGCTACAGATAATGAAAACTCCGCAACTGCAACAGGTGATATTTCAATGCCAATACCTGAACATGAGGATAGTAGTCAAGAAGGACATGTGGCAACCGTAACAGATGCAACAGAAGATCCTGTGTACGATCAAGAAACTCAACAGGAACATGTAGCTCTTACGCAGCAAGAGCAATTCATGAGTACTACAGGTTTGACTGTGACCAGGGCCGGCTCCAGGCACCAGGCAACCAAGCACGTGCTTGGGGCAGCACCTGGTAAGGGGCGGCCAATCTTGGGGTGGCGGGGGGCAGCGTGGCGCTCGGCGGGGGGGGGGGGGTTCCGGCGGCGCAGCGCTCGGCGGAGGGTGTTCGGCGGCGCGGCACTCCCCGGGGAGGGGTTCGACAGCGCAGCGCTCGGCGGGGGGTGTTTGGCGGCGCGGTGCTCCGCAGGGGACGGGGGGTGTTCGGCGGCGCGGCGCTCAGCGGGGGGGTGTTTGGCGGTGCTTGCGGGGGGGGCTTCAGCGGTGCAGCGCTCCGCGGGGGGGGGGGGGGAAGGTGTTTGGCGGCGCGGCGCTCCACGGGGGGCGGGGGTGTTCGGCAGCACAGCGCTCGGCGGGGGGCGAGGGGTGTTCGGCAGCGCGGCGGGGGGCGGGGGCTGTTCGGCAGTGCAGCGGGGGGCGGGGGATGTTCGGCGGCGCAGCGCTCGGCGGGGGTTTTGGCGGCGCGGCGCTCCGCGGGGGGCGAGGGGTGTTCGGCAGCGCGGCGGGGGGCGGGGGGTGTTCGGCGGTGGACGTTCAGCAGCGCTCCGCTTGGCGGGGGATGTTCGGCGGCGCTCCGCTTGGGGTGGGGTTCAGCAGCGCGGCGGGGGGTGTTCGGCAGCGCGGTGGGGAGCGGCGGTTGTTCGGCGGTGATCGGCAGGGGGGTTTCGGCGACACGGCACTCGGTGGGGGGGGTGTTATGGCGGGGCGGCACTTTTTTTTGCTGCTTGGGGTGGCAAAAAAGTTAGAGCCGGCCCTGACTGTGACTGACATTGGAATTATTGACAAGAGCAATGCTGCCCAAATGCAATCTTTTCTTCAAATTACTTGTTTTGAAATTCCAAGTAACATTCCATGAGATGCTGATAATCATGTTTTCCCTACTCGCCTGCTGACAAAATCTCTTCCAAATGGAGAGACCTGCATAAGAGACTGGTTATGCTGGAGTATGGAAAAACAATCTCTGTATTGTGCACCCTACTTCATTTTGAACAAAAGTGCTGCAAATGCATCAGTTCTCTCTGATCAATCAGGATGGAGCATCAACAGAGGTTGGAGGAAGTTGAAAGTCCTAATACCATCACATGAGAGTTCAACGTCACACAAAGAAAACTATGTTGCATGGAAATCAGCCAGTAGGGCAGCATCAGCTGAAAGTTCAGTTGAGAATTTACTCTTGACTGAACTCTCTACACAAACTAATAACTGGAAAAAACTTCTTGTGTGCATCCTGAATGTCATCCTTTTTCCTTCTGAGCGGGGATTGGCTTTCTTTGGTTCCAGTCAACGTATTGGTGATCGTGCAAATGGAAACTTTCTAGGCATAGTTGAGCTCCTCAGCAAATATGACCCACTTTTATCAGAGCATGTTAAATGTGTTTGAGAATCGCAAGAGAGTCAAAAGCGCATGCTAGTCCATTATCTCTCCACACGCATAGAACAAAATGAGTTTATTGAACTATGTGGGTCATTCATACAAACAACAATTCTTGATGAGATTCAAAATGCCAAGTATTTTTCAATCATTGTTGATGCCACTCCAGATTGTTCTCACAAGGAACAGAATACTATGGGTATTTGATATGTTAAGATTGTAGACAGCTCAATATTTTCAATTGAAGAAAAGTTTATTTTGTTTGATAATTTCACGAGAAAAACTGGAAAAGAAATTGCTTCTCGAATACTAGCAATTCTAGAAGGTTTTAAGTTAGATTTTCAAGTCTGCATTGGTCAAGCCTATGACAATGGATCTAATATGGCTGGGAAGTACAAAGGTGTACAAGCAGTTCTGCTTGAGCATAATTCAAACTGTATTTTCTCCAGCTGTGGAAACCACACACTATACCTTCTAGGTGTTGACTGTGCTGAATCATGCAAGGAGGCGGCAATTACTTACTTTGGAACTGTTCAGCAAATGTACAATCTCTTCAGTAGCAGTCCACAAAGGTGGGACTGAAGCAATATCTTCCTATTTCACTGCATGGGATGTCCAAAACTAGATGGTCTGCTCAGATTGATGGTGTTCAACCAGTTACGCAGCGTTTGAATTCAGTGAGAAAGGCTTTAAATGAGCTTGAATCTCTCAATCTCACTGCATAGTCTCGAACTGAACTTCAGTCTATTCAGAAGCACATGTCCGAATTTGAATGCATTCTGATGTCATCTTTGTGGATGAAACTACTTACAATGATTCACTAAACTAATCTGATAACTGAAGCATGCAATGCTACACTTGATGTTGAGAGGGATAACACTGAAAGTCTTATCAATGACATTCAACAGATTCGTGAAAAATGGGATGCGATCCTGACTGAGTCCAAATTAGTAGCACAGAATATTGGCATTTCATCTGAGTTCTCCACCAATCACAACTTACCTACTGAATCCGATGCCAAGCAGCATTATAGGGTTAATGCCTTCCTTGTCATCATTGATTCTATTCAATCAGGTCTTACACATGGATTTGAATCACTGTGACTAATTTGTACCCTTTTGGGGTTTCTTTGGCAGTTCAACAGACTGAGTAATGAAGATCTACTTTCTGCAGCTGAACAATTTCAGCAACAGTACAACAAAGAAATCTCAAAAGATCTCAGTGACGAGGTCATCTTCCTGAAATGAATATATTCCACGAACTTTAAATTGTATTGCAAGCCAAAGGAATTGCTTCAAGAAATACTTGAACTTGGACTCTCTGGGGTTTTTCCTAATATCACAATTGCATTTCGTATTTTTGTCAGTTTGCCTGCATCAGTGGCTTCAGGTGAACGCACCTTCAATGTGTTAAAGCAGGGAAAGAACTATCACCGTTCAACTATGGGACAAGAGCATTTGAATGGACTCACCATGCTTAATATCAACTGTGACATTGCATGAAAGCTAGATTTTTTTTCTCAATAATTAGAACACTCACTTACTTAGTTTTACATTTTAATAGGCATCGTTTTAGTGATTTGTTTATCAAACAAAAAAGAGACAATAGAAGTAAAATACAATTGCACATACCAGTGACAGCAGTAAAAGTCAATGTGTCTTAAACGATCAAGCTACCCAAGGCTTCATGCTCTGAAGACAGGATCTGTGATGCTGACTAATGTCATATTTTTATCATGTTTAATCTCACTAGTCAGGTGACTCACAAAAACAAGAGTGTCTGAAAAGAAGAAAATATTGCTATTTCTTCCTGGAGAAGAGAGTTGTGAGAACTTGGGGAAAGAAATATTTTAATATCCCTGATACTCTGGTCTTCATCATCACCAGATCACTATAAAGCATCAAGAACTTTGTGAGATGATATAGGGAGGATGCTCACTATCCAAGAACAAACTGGGCTGACCGTGACAGGGCAGATCCCACAAGTCAGAACAGTAGCAACACAGCCTGGTAGGAGAGGGTGGTGGCAGCAGCAGTTTGTTAGTCTTTTCATCGAGAAGGAAGTTGTTTATTAACTGCTTATCAGTTGAACTCTTGCCCTATTAGAGTTGTGTCATCATTTCCCCAACACTGCTGAGCCAAAGTGCACTGTTGTTCACCCATCCAAGTCCTGGTATCTCAAACCATGCAGATCAGGAAGGAACCCAAAGGATGGCTCTGAGATTTTAAATTATTTTATTTTAAATTAAAGTTAATTTAGTGTTCAGGAAAAATGCTAGACTGACAGCCTGGAGCCTGAAGGCCTCTGCTGAGCCGTAAGACAGAGGCAGTGCAAGCAGCAGTACTGCACGCTTCCTCACACAGCCTTCCCCATATGCCTCAAACCTGTTCGGGAGTGACCACCTCTAGAATGAGGAGGTAAATTAGTTTCCAAGCCCCATTAAATCCTTGGTTTACATAGGATGGCAAAGCTCCGACCTTGTCTCAGTGGGTCCCGCGCTTCCAGGCAGATTATGCTGGCCTCAGAGACTCACTGTGACCTTCCACATAGTCCTTCTTTCCCTAGGGGCAAGGGTCACAGCCTACTGAGCCATTTTCATCATAAGCCAGCAAGGGAGGTGGGAAGAAACAACCCTCCCTCGCACAGTCTCTGTTGGTTCACAGTCTCTGTGATTAATTGGGGAGAGTGGGGGGGGGGGAGGAGGGAACCCGGCCCACTCTCTACTCTGGGTTCCAGCCCAGGGACCCTAATAGCAGCAACCCTTGGTAGCTGACTTTGAAACAGTACAGGTACAATTCCCTGGGCCACTTCCCCACAGCAGCACCTCCCCCAGCCCACTTCTTCACCATTTACTTCACCCTTACCTCAGGGCCTCCTCCCCTGTGCTGGATAGGGTTTGTGCTGCCTAGTTTCTCCAGCAGCACAGCTTCCTCATACCTCTCCTGACACGCGCCCCCACCTGACTAATTGGGAGGCTTTTAACTAGTTTCAGACAGCCCCTGATTAGCATCAGGTGTCCCAATCAACCTAGCTATCTTCAGTGCTTTCTGGAAGGATCTTAATTGGCCCCAGGTGTCTTAATTGACCTGGAGCAACTGCCATTTGCTTACCCTGGTAACAGGGATTTGTTTAGCCTGGGGCTAATATATCTGTCTCCCACTACTTTCCTATAGCCATCTGGCCTTGCCCCATCACATAAGCAAGACTGCCATCAACAGCCAATATTGAGGGTGGCTTTGGCAAAGTGAATGCCTGATCTCCCAAACTATCACCTGGTCACTTGCTGGAAGATTCTCTGCACCTTGAAGTCTTTAAACCATGATTTGAGGACGTCAATGGCTGAGACACCGGTTTGATACAGGAATGGGTGGATGAGATTCTGTAGTCTGCATTGTGCAGGAGGTCAGACAAGATGCTCATAATGGTCCCTTCTGACCTTAAAGTCTATGATTCTATGATTTCACAGATACTGAAGCGTCATCAAATTATAGTGACTTTTAGTCATTACAAACCTGGGCTGAATGAAAATCAGTAGCCAAGAGGTGAAAGGCTCAGTATCCCCAACCCATCTGCTCCAAGATTACAGGCATTTAAAAGAACTTCTAAGTAACACAGTTCCATTGGCTAGTATACATTAACTACGGAATATTAATTACTGTTACCTTTCTCCTCCCTAAGCCTACAGTTTTGGTCATATTCGCGTCTTGCATTGTCTTAAATTAGATTGTCAGCTCCTTGGGGCAAAACCAGTGTCTTTTATTAATTTTTATAGTGCTTAGCACACTTGAGCCCGCGTGCTAAATTCCCCCCTTATGCATTACCATAATATAAATACTTAAATAGAACCTACTGCTGATTTGACCCAAAACAATCTATGAGGTGGAATATTTCTAATGTAATTAATAAATATAATATGTTCCCTCTTAATCCCCTTCCCACAAAAGGAACAGAAGGCCAAATTGCTGAATAATTTCAATCACTTTTTTCATGAATTGTGGTGATTTTACACTAGCAGAAGCAATTTATCCTACTAAACTTCACTAAAGATAGTTTCCCTCATTGGTTTTTCCAGTGGCATAATGTTTCATATCACTAAAGCCAATGACTAGCTTTAATACTCTCTCTGTCTCTCTCCTTGTCTTATTGAGCTGACTTGTGCTGCTGCTTGGATTTAAGATCAGCTGCAGTTTGAATGTAGATTCTGAGCAAGGAAACCCAGCAGGCACTGTGGGCTGGTGTCTGGCAGGATTCCTGTCATTGTAGTTTGTAGCTGTAGAATGCCCAGTAGGTTTTGCACTCTTAGGGAAAAAAGAATCATAGAATACCAGGGTTGGAAGGGACCTCAGGAGGACATCTAGTCTAACCCTCTGCTCAAAGCAGGACCAATCCCCAGACAGATTTTTGCCCCAGATCTCTAAATGGCCCCCTCAAGGATTGAGCTCATAACGCTGGGTTTAGCAAGCCAATGCTCAAACCACTGAGCTATTCCTCCCCCATATGAAATAGCCAAGAAATAAAGATTTCTGTCTTGGTGGTTTCAGTACGGGCTCAGTTAAGAAGTGAAAGATTTTATTATTCATATTTTCTTCTGATCATTATGGCCAACAATATAAACATTAGCAGCTCAAACCAATGTAGGTGCTAATACCCACTGCTGGACCAGTTGCACTTTGTTTCACTTAACGCTTGGCTTCCTTGTTTGCTTGGCTTCTGTTTAAACACAATGACACTTTTTTCCCTAGCTGCATTCATATGCTATATTGTTATGCTGGTGGGGGAGAGTGAAACAGCTGCCCTTCATTTAGATCAAAGGTAAGAAGCAGTTACTCTGTAAAATATAAAGAGCTTAAGATGGCTGAAACAACAGGAACCATCACCTAAAACACAGGCCACATGCAAGACCGGTCAGAAACTGAGTTATGTGGGCAGAGGAGTTTCACTGGGTATTATTTTGCAGGAGGTGGATGGTGTGGAAGCTGACAGACAAGGCAGCAGAAAGCTAAGGACAACCAGAGAAACACTTATAGCATGATCTGAGAGAAAGCTAAGAGAGAGGGCTTTTTGGGTAGAGCGCTGGCTGGCATAGGCGCTGACTCCATGGGTGCTCCAGCCCTGGAGCACCCAAGGAAAAAAATTAGTGGGTGCTTAGCACCCACCAGCAGCCAAGCTCCCCTTCTCCCCCAGTGCCTCCAGTCTGCTGGCGACCCCACTGATCCCCCCCTCCCTCCCAGCACCTCCTGCACATCGCAGAACAGCTATTCCGTGGCATGCAGGAGGTGCTGGGAGGGAGGGGGAGGAGCGGGGAGGGGGTGTGCTCAAGGGAGGGGGTGGGAAAAGATGGGGTGGGGGCAGGAAGAGGCGGGGGTGGGGACTTGGGGGGCAGGAGTGGAGTGGGCATGGGGCTGGGCATGGATCAGGGGCGGGAAGAGGCAGGGTTCGGGTGGGGGATTGGAGGAAGGCGTGGAGTGGGGGTGGGCCTGGGGTGGGGGGGGGGGGGTTGAGCACACATCCCTCTCCCCGGGTAGAGGAAGTCAGTACCTATGCTGGCTGGAAAAAGAGGCTTGGAATATTGAACAAGGAAACTGCCACCTGTTGGATTCTTACTGCATTCGGGGAAGTGACTTTATGTACTGTGGCAAAGCACCTCCTCCGTTTTGCCAGACTTAGCACTTCCCCCTCTGGTGGTGGCAGGCCTGGAGTAAACCAGCTCCAGTCTGGACAGTATTTGTCTTCCCTCTCTGTGTTCAGGGCCGGCTCTAGGATTTTTGCTGCCCAAAGCAAAAACAATTTTGGCCGTCCCCCCCCCCCGTTTTTTAATTACCCCACCCCCGGCCCCGCCTCAACTCCGCCTGTAGATGTTCCGGGGTGGGGCTCATCCCTTACAGGGGCGGCTGGGAGCCAGGCCGCCCCGCTGCAAAGCCAATAACAGTTTAAGGCTCAGGCCCTTGGGCAGGGACTGAGCACACCAGTAATAGTTCAGAGCTCAGGCCCTGTGGCAAAGGGCTGAGCATACAAGTAATAGTTCAGAGCTCAGGCCCTTAGGCAGGGAGTGAGCACACAAGTAGTGGCAGCCCAGGCCCTAGGTCAGGGCGGGGCAGCAAGCAATCAGTCTCTCAGAGGCCCAGGCCCTTAACCAGGGGCTGGGTCAGTTTGTGGCAGCCCAGGCCCTAGGTCAGGGCGGGGCAGCAAGCAATCAGTCTCTCAGAGGCCCAGGCCCTTAACCAGGGGCTGGGTCAGTTTGTGGCAGCCCAGGCCCTAGGTCAGGGCGGGGCAGCAAGCAATCAGTCTCTCAGAGGCCCAAAGTTAGGGAGGAGGAGAGACTGCCACCCGGCGTGGGGTGGCAGGGGGAAACACAGGCCCACCCACTCCACTGTGTTCCAGCCCGGGGCCCTATCCGCAGCAGTCCGTCTGCCACGGTGTCAGTGGGGATCCTGACCGCAACACACTGACATGGGTTCGGGGTCTGCTATCCCCGGGCCACTTCCCATCTCCTCCTCCATTGGTACCTGCACATCCTGAGCCTCGTCTGCCGTGTCCCAGACCATGGACTCCTCCGGACTCCGAGCACTGGGTAGGTGGGTCGGGTCCTCCGGACTCTCGGCGGGGGTTGGCTCAGGCCGCTCCTCCGGATACGGGGTTCGGGGTCGGCTCGGCCAGTCTTCCTCAGGGTAGCGGGCTCTGGGCAGGCTCGGCCAGTCCTCCTCAGGGTAGCGGGCTCTGGGCAGGCTCGGCCAGTCCTCCTCCGGGTACCGGGCTCTGGGCAGGCTCGGCCAGTCCTCCTCCGGGTACCGGGCTCTGGGCAGGCTCGGCCAGTCCTCCTCCGGGTACCGGGCTCTGGGCAGGCTCGGCCAGTCCTCCTCCGGGTACCGGGCTCTGGGCAGGCTCAGGCCCGCGGGAGCTCGGGCACCAGCGTCTGTCCTCTCCCGCTGCCGCCCAGGTACTGAATGCTGTGGCTTGGCCTTTATACTTCCTGTCCCGCCCCTTGACTTCCGGGGGGCGGGGGCAGGCGGCGGTGGCTCTGCCCACTCTGGCGGCTGTTCTGGCTCGTCCCTTCCAGGGGCGGCTGGGAGCCAGGCCGCCCCGCTACACGGCCCCCCCCTCAAGGCTGGCACCCGGGTACCGGGGCCAGACCCTTCCATACCCCCTAGGCGGGAAAGAAAGTCGGCGTTCGCGTGGTCTTTCCCGGCCCGATGGCGAACGGTGAAGGCATAAGGTTGCAGCACCAAGTACCACCGCTGAAGCCGCATATTATGGTCCTTCATGCGAGCCAACCACTGAAGAGCAGAGTGGTCGGTGACCAAGACGAAAGGGGCTCCTAGGAGGTAGTAGCGCAGGGCGTCACAAGCCCACTTCGCGGCTAGGGCTTCCTTTTCCACCACCGCATAGTTCTTCTCTCGGGGGAACAGCTTCCGACTAATGTAGAGGACCGGATGCTCTTCCCCGCCGACCTCTTGGGAGAGGACCGCCCCGAGTCCCACCTCCGAAGCGTCGGTTTGCAGGACAAAGGCCTGGTTAAAATCGGGGCTGTATAAGACTGGCTCTTGGCAGAGGCTTGCTTTGAGGGTTTGAAAGGCCTCGTCACACTCGCGGGTCCAGACCACTTGTCGGGGGCTTTCCTTCGTCAAGAGCCCTGTTAAGGGGGCGGCAATCGCCACAAATTGGGGGATGAAGCGTCGATAATACCCCGCCAGCCCCAGAAACTGGGTTACCTGCCGTTTCGTGGCGGGCGGGGGGCAGGTCGCGATGGCCTGCACCTTGTCCACCAGCGGTTTTACCTGCCCGTGTCCGATAGCGTACCCCAGATACTTAGTTTCTTGTCGGCCGATGCAGCACTTCTTCGGGTTGGCCGTTAACCCGGCGGCCCGCAGGGACCTCAGGACGGCTGCGACCCTTTCTAGATGGTTTTCCCACTGCGCACTGTAAATGACCACGTCATCCAAATAGGCCGCCGCGTAGTCTTGGTGGGGTTGGAGGAGGCGGTCCATCAGGCGCTGAAACGTGGCCGGGGCCCCGTGGAGGCCGAAGGGCATTCGGGTAAACTGGTATAGGCCTGTAGGGGTGGCGAACGCAGTTTTCTCCCTGGAAGTAGGGTCCAGGGGGATTTGCCAATACCCCTTGCTAAGGTCAAGGGTCGTGATGTAACGAGCTCCTCCTAACCGGGCCAACAGCTCGTCTATCCGGGGCATGGGGTAGGCATCGAACTTGGAGATGGCATTCACGCGCCTAAAGTCGATGCAGAACCGTTGGGAGCCGTCGGGCTTTGGTACCAGCACGACTGGGCTTCGCCACTCGCTGTGCGAGGGTTCAATCACCCCCAGGTCCAGCATCGCCCGTACCTCCTCATCCACGACGCATCTCCGGTGATATGGCAAGGGCCTGGTCGCGCCGCGAATCACCACCCCCGGCTCCGTTTGGATCCTATGGTACACCAGGGTGGTGGTTCCCGGTTGGGCCGTGAAGGTGTGACGGAAGGCTCGTAGGAGGCACCGGGTTTGCTTGAGTTGGTCCTCCGTTAGGGTCTCCCCAAGTTGGGGTTCCTCAGGGTCCTGGGTATGGGCTATCTGGGGCCCTAGCTCGGGTTCTGGTGGGTAGGGGTTAATCAAAAGCCCTTCCCGTTCTCGCCAGGGCTTGAGCAGGTTGATGTGGTACCGCTGTATCCTCTTCTTTCGATCGGGCTGGTCGATCTCATATGTAACCGGGCCCACCTTCTGGACCACCTCATACGGCCCTTGCCAGCAAGCCAGAATCTTCAACTCACTGGAGGGGAGGAGTAATACCCGGTCTCCGGGTAAAAAGTCCCGTGTTTGGGCGTCCCGGTTGTAGGCCTGGGCTTGCGCCTCCTGGGCGGCTTTCAAATTCTCTCGGGCCCGGTTTCCCGCCTGCTTAAGACGCTCCTGGAGCTGGATCACGTACTTTAAGAGGCCCTGGGCCGGTGAGGGGGTTTGCTCCCAAGTTTCCCTCATTAGGTCCAATAGGCCTTGCGGTCGACGGCCGTACAGCAGTTCGAACGGTGAGAAGTTCGTCAACGACTGGAGGACCTCTCGGACTGCCAGGAGCAAGGGTGGGAGTAGCTGGTCCCATCGGCGAAGGTCCTCCGGGGGGAACTTACGGAGCATGTCTTTTAGGGTCCGGTTAAACCTCTCGACCAGCCCGTCCGTCTGGGGATGATAGACTGACGTTCGCAGTTGCTTGACCCCCAGAAGCTCACACACCTGCCGGAGCAACCGCGAAGTAAAGTTTGTCCCTTGATCCGTAAGGATCTCGCGGGGTAGGCCGACGCGGGCAAAAACCTTCACCAGCTCATCGGCGATGGTGCGGGCTGTAATGTTCCGGAGGGGAATTGCCTCGGGGAACCGGGTAGCATAGTCTAACATCACTAAGATGTATTGAAACCCCGCACTGCTCTTGGGAAGAGGCCCCACCAGGTCCATGGCCACGCGCTCGAAGGGGGTCTCAATTAGGGGCATCGGAATCAACGGGGCCTTGGGAGTCCGTGCCGGGGCGGCCAACTGGCAGCCCGGGCAGGAATTACAGTAATTCTTGACCTCCTGGTACAGCCCCGGCCAGAAGAAGCGTCCCAAAATCCGGGCCAGGGTCTTCTCGTGACCGAGGTGTCCAGCCGCGGGGACGTCGTGGGCCAACTTCATGACGGACTGTCGATGGCACCGGGGAACGAGGAGTTGGGTCCGGGTCTCCCCCGTGTGGGGGTCCTGTTCGACCCGATACAGGCGCTCCTGCCGCAACTCAAAGTGTGGCCACTGGGCCGCTCGACCGGGGTCGAGGACAGTCCCGTCCGTCACGGCCAATTGTTCGTATACCCGCTGAAGTGTGGGGTCGGCCCGCTGGTCCCGGCAAAAGTCCGTGGTGGGCGAGGGAGCCTTCCCCACCCCTGGGAGAGCGTTCTGTGGTCCTCCCATCGAGCTGGTTGTCTCGCGGGCTTCTCTTTCCTCTCCCTCGCTCTCGGGGGTCTCCCCTTCTAAGGCTGGCATGGCCCGTGGGTCGTCTCCTGCGTGGCGGCGGAGGATTGCTGGAAACTCCGGCCAGTCCCGACCCAGGATCACTGGGTATGTCAGTCGCGGGGCAAGTCCTACCACCATTGATCGGGTGACCCCCCCAATCGTCAGTTGGGCCCGGGTACTCTGGTAGGGCCGTATGTCTCCATGGATGCACTGTAGCCGAATTTCACCCAGTCGGGCGTCAGCCGGGGGACCGAAGTGTCGGCGGACTAGCGTCTGTCCGCAGCCCGAGTCGAGGAGGGCCACCGTCGGGTATCCTTCAAGGACCACCGGTACGGTGATCTTAGCCGCTTGGGAAGGACGGGCACGAGCCTCCCCTGCAGAGACCTGCCCAAAGGTACACTCCAGTCCCGGGCAATCCCACTGGAGATGGCCGTACTCCCCGCAGGAGAAACAGGGCCCCAGGGTTGCCCGTCCCGTCCGGAGCCGAGTCCCAGGGTGAGGTCCAGGCGGACTTCGGTGGTCTCTTCGCCCTGTGGGGATCGGGATCCGAGCGGGTCGCCCGGGTACCACCGGGGCACGAGTCCAATCCTCGGTTTCCCGGGAGGAGACCCGTGAACCCGCTCGAGCGGGCGCCCCTTTCTTCTCGGAGTTAGGGCGCTCCGCCCCTGGTGGGGCTACTCGGAGTCCTGGGCCTATCGGCGTTTCAGCCGCGAGGAAGTCCTCCATTAGTGACACGGCGGCGGCCAGGGTCGCTGGCCGGTGGCGGAGGACCCAGGCCCGTCCCCGTGGTGGAAGAACGTGGGTGAACTGCTCTAGCAGCACCTGCTCCATTACCTCTTCCGACGTTCGGCGCTCGGGCTGCAACCACCGCTTGCAGGTTTCCCGGAGTTCCTGGGCCACCCGCCGAGGCCGGGCCCCCGTGGGGTAGGTCAGAGTCCTAAACCGCTGGCGGAAAGTCTCAGGACTCACATCCAGGGCGTCCAGAATGGCAGCCTTTACTTGGCTGTAGTCTTGGGCTGCTTCCACCGACAGGCCTCGATAGACCGTCTGTGCAGTCCCAGTCAGGTACGGGGCCAAGTTGGAAGCCCATAGCTCCGGGGCCCAGCCGGCGACGACGGCCACCTGCTCGAAGGTGACGAGAAAGGCTTCAGGGTCATCGCCGGGTACCATCTTCGTCAGCCGGATCGGGGGGCTGGGCCGTGTGGTCCCGGCTGCGCCTCCCAGCTGTGCCTCTCCAGGTTGGGCCAGTGCTGCTGCGAGCTGCTGAAGACATTGCCGCTGGAAGTCCTGGTGCTGGGTGACTAGGTCTTGAACGAGCTGGTTCTGTTGCGTTCCCAGCTGCTCCACGAGCTGCTGCTGCAGCTGTGCGGCCTGCTGCTCCTTTTGCTGTTGCGACTGGGCCGCCTGCTGCCGCTCCTGGGTTTCCGTCACCAGGGCCAAGAGCTGGGACAGATCCATCTCTCGGGAGGGGGACCTTTCTCCCCCGGCCCCTCTCTCCCCGGAGTCGAGAGTTCGCGCCCACATCCTGGGCGGAACTCCTCAGAGAAGGCACCACGTGTAGACGTTCCGGGGTGGGGCTCGTCCCTTACAGGGGCGGCTGGGAGCCAGGCCGCCCCGCTGCAAAGCCAATAACAGTTTAAGGCTCAGGCCCTTGGGCAGGGACTGAGCACACAAGTAGTAGTTCAAAGCTCAGGCCCTTAGGCAGGGGGCTGACCACACCAGTAATAGTTCAGAGCTCAGGCCCTTAGGCAGGGAGTGAGCACACAAGTAATAGTTCAGAGCTCAGGCCCTTAGGCAGGGAGTGAGCACACAAGTAGTGGCAGCCCAGGCCCTAGGTCAGGGCGGGGCAGCAAGCAATCAGTCTCTCAGAGGCCCAGGCCCTTAACCAGGGGCTGGGTCAGTTTGTGGCAGCCCAGGCCCTAGGTCAGGGCGGGGCAGCAAGCAATCAGTCTCTCAGAGGCCCAGGCCCTTAACCAGGGGCTGGGTCAGTTTGTGGCAGCCCAGGCCCTAGGTCAGGGCGGGGCAGCAAGCAATCAGTCTCTCAGAGGCCCAAAGTTAGGGAGGAGGAGAGACTACCACCCGGCGTGGGGTGGCAGGGGGGAACACAGGCCCACCCACTCCACTGTGTTCCAGCCCGGGGCCCTATCCGCAGCAGTCCGTCTGCCGCGGTGTCAGTGGGGATCCTGACCGCAACACACTGACATGGGTTCGGGGTCTGCTATCCCCGGGCCACTTCCCATCTCCTCCTCCATTGGTACCTGCACATCCTGAGCCTCGTCTGCCGTGTCCCAGACCATGGGCTCCTCCGGACTCCGAGCACTGGGTAGGTGGGTCGGGTCCTCCGGACTCTCGGCGGGGGTTGGCTCAGGCCGCTCCTCCGGATACGGGGTTCGGGGTCGGCTCGGCCAGTCCTCCTCAGGGTAGCGGGCTCTGGGCAGGCTCGGCCAGTCCTCCTCCGGGTACCGGGCTCTGGGCAGGCTCGGCCAGTCCTCCTCCGGGTACCGGGCTCTGGGCAGGCTCGGCCAGTCCTCCTCCGGGTACCGGGCTCTGGGCAGGCTCAGGCCCGCGGGAGCTCGGGCACCAGCGTCTGTCCTCTCCCGCTGCCGCCGAGGTACTGAGCGCTGTGGCTTGGCCTTTATACTTCCTGTCCCATCCCTTGACTTCCGGGGGGCGGGGACAGGCGGCGGTGGCTCCGCCCACTCTGGCGGCTGTTCTGGCTCGTCCCTTCCAGGGGCGGCTTGGAGCCAGGCCGCCCCGCTACACCGCCCCTTCCCCAAATCCCCAGCCCTGTCTCCTCTCCCCAGGCTCTCAAGCCTGGGAGGGAGGGGGAGATCCCGAGCGGCGCACGAAACAGTTGTTTCGCGCGCCGCAGCCGCTCAGGATCTCCCCCTCCCTCCCAGGTTTGAGAGCCTGGGAGGGAGGGGGAGACTCCGAGTGGCCGCGGCGCAGGCGCCGCTTTTCCCCCTCCCTCCTTCCCTCCCAGGCTCTCAAGCCTGGGAGGGGAGGGGGAGCAGCGGCGCGCGAAACAGCTGTTTCGTGCGCCGCTCGGGATCTCCCCCTCCCTCCCAGGCTTGAGAGCCTGGGAGGGAGGGCGAGTAGCGGCGCGCGAGCGGCTGCGGAGGTGAGCTAGGGCGGCCGGGGCACATTTTTAGGGGCAGCATTCTGGCGCCGGCCATGCCGCCCCTAAAAATGTGCCGCCCCAAGCACCAGCTTGTTTTGCTGGTGCCTAGAGCTGGCCCTGGGTGAGGCCCCAGCTGGAATCCTGTGTCCAGTTCTGGGCAACACAATTTAAGAAAGATGTGGACAAACAGGAAAGAGCCTAGAGGAGAGCAACAAAAATGATAAAAGGACCTATGAGGAAAGGTTTAAAAAAAAAGGGCATGTTTAGTCTCAAGAAAAGAAGATTAAAGAGGGACCTGATAACAGTCTTCCAGCCTGTTAAAGGCTGTTATGAAGAGGACAGTAATCAATTATTCACTGAAGGGAGGACAAGAACTAATGGGCTTAATCTGCAGCAAGGGAGATTTAGATTAGATAGTAGGAAAAGTTTTCTAACTATAAGGGTAGTGAAGCTCTGGAATAGGCTTCAAAGGGAGATTGTGGAATCCGCATCCTTGGAAGCTTTTAAAAACAAGTTGGACAAACACCTGTCAGGGATGGTCTAGGTTTACTTGGTCTTGTCACAGCGCAGGGGGCTGGACTTGATGACTTCTTGAGGTCCCTTCTAGCCCTACATTTCAATTTTATTTTTTCAATCTCAGATTTTTTTAAAATTCCTCCGGGTGGGGGGGGGGGGGGTTTCAGGCTCAGGAGGAAATAATGGGTTTTACTTTTGATGATTTTCATCTAGGAGATGTGTCATCAAAGGATTTCCAAGTCTGGATCTCAATAAATGTGCACTTTACAATCAACACCAGTGCTAGGAAATTTACACACTAGAGCCACCAGCCTGTTAATTAAGGCTTCTTTCACAACAAAGAAATAATGTAATTAAGTCACTGCTTTTATTGTTGGCATTTCCAATAGTGCACTACTAAGCATCTTGTAAGAGAAAAGACACATTTGCTGCAGACTCATTAACACTTCAAAATTCATTTCATTTGAATGGGCAACATTTTTCAATGTATAGGCAGTATAGATGTTCATTGAGTCATTGTGATGTCAAACAGTTTCAATGTATTATTAAAATCCAATTTAAACTTCATATCACCTCTGAAGCCAACTGATTGATTTATGTTTTACTGGCATTATGCATTAATCTGTCACAATTATAGGATATCACTAGGGTGGGGTTGAGATTATAGCTACCCAAGTTTAAAAATAAGTCAATACTTGCATTTTGATAGCAACTTCCATCCTAGGGTCTCAAAGTGCTTTACTGGCATTTGTTACATTTCACAACACTCCAGTGAATATGGAGTACTATTGTACTGACTAGCTAATTCTCAGAGTTTAGGTGATCACCCAACAAATCAATGGTAGAACCAGGACTAGAAGCTAGGAATCCTTGCTCCTAATCACCTGCTGTATTCACTAGGCGACACAAAACCATTAGTGTCTCACCAAAGAAAATGCACAAACAATGAGACCGTACTTTCAAGGCCTTAACAGACCTTTGAGTTACCAGGTGCAGATGAATTTCTCATGGCTCTTCTGGGAACCCTCTCCAATTTATCAACATTCTTCTTGCATTATGGGCACCAGAACTGGACACAATATTCCAGCAGCGGTCACACCCATGCCAAATACAAAGATAAAATACTTTTCTACTCCTTAATCAAGATTCCCTTGTTTATGCATCCCAGGATCGCATTAGCTGTAGATGTGTGGGTCTAGAAAAACCTGTAAGATTTCAGAAAAACAAACAAACTTTTTTCCCATTCCGCTCCCACCCCCTCATCCCTCAAGGCCTGGTATGGAAAAATTGGAAATTTTGGGAAAGGTTTAAAAGAAACTTTTATGTGAAGAATTTTATCTCAGAATGAACAGTGAAATAATTTTTAGAGTTACTTTTAAGTATTACTGCTGCACTCGAGTCCTTCAGAATGCTAATAATTAAGACTACGTTTTAGTCAGAGGTATTTTTAGTAAAAGTCATGGATAGGTAACAAAAATTCATGGCCCATGACCTGTCCATAACTTTTACTATATACCCCTGACTAAAACTGGTGGGGGAGGGCGCGGCTCGGGAGGGCGACCCTGGGGGTGCCGCAGGTGCTGGGGGGAATGGCCTGGGGGGCGCGGCCCAGGGGTTGCGGCCTGGGATGTGTGAGCCACAGGTTCTGGGGAGGCGGTCGCGGCCTGGGGGGGTGCTCGGAGGGGGGTGTCACGGCCCAGAGGGGCACCGTGGGTGCTCAGGGGAAGTGCGGGTGCTGTGGGGGGTTGCGACCTAGAGGGGGCGCAGGTGTTCGGGGGGGGGCATGGGTGCTGGGGGGCGGGGGGGCGGGGCTGAGGCAGGCTCCTTATCTGGCTCCTGGGAAGCGGGGACCCCAGCTCCTAGCTCCACGTGCTGCCTCCGCTCCACCCCAAGCCCCAGTTCTGCAGCTCCCGTTGGCTGGGAACCGCAGCCAATGGGAGCTGCAGGGGCGGTGCCTGCAGGCAGAGGCAGCACGTGGAGTTAGGAGCTGAGGGAGGGGAGTTCCTGTCGCCCTTCCGGGACGCCCCCCCCCCCCAGGTAAGCACTGCCCTGAGCCCCAACCACAGCCCTGAGGCCCCCCCCCCAAACTCCTGCTGCTGGGGAATGAGGGGGGGCCGTGACTGCCCTAGCCACGACTGATGTGCCTGGCCCAGGGGCTGCCCGAGGTGATCAGGTGACCCCTGGGCCAGGCGCTCTGGCTGCTGCAGAAGTCACGGAGTTCATGGAAAGTCACAGAAGCTGTGACTTCTGTGACAAACACGGAGCCTTACTAATAACTAATAAGTATTTCAAATGAAGTCACATTATTTCAAAACTTATAATATTAGCCAATTACAAGTTCCTATATTCTGAAGATCTATATACCATATATTTATCAGTGTAAACCCCTGGGGCATATTCTTACAGCCCCAATCAGCAGAGGGCACTGCCATCTCTACTAGAGAATAGGAGTGAGTACAAGGGTCCTTTTTGTGGATTGCTGCCTGCCGTCCTCTGGTGACTTCTGTCCTAGAAGTGGAGTTTGGTGTAGGACAGCTGCTACCCTGAAGCTGCTGTCCTCCAGACTTGTCCCAGTGAGCAGGCCACTCATCCCAGAGACATCACTTCTCCTCAGTGGACTGGGAGGTTGACACCTTCTGTCAGAATAAAATGATAACTTTAAAACTCTCTAGCAGAACAAGATGGGTAAGTGTGGTGATGTCATTTGAAAGTTTATTTAAAAACAAATAAGTTCTTCATGAACCAGTGCTAACTGAATATCTTAAAGTAGTTAAAGGTGTACGACACACTGTACTTGGTTCACCTGCAGAACTCTCTGAAGATTCAACAGCCAATTGTGTCTGCAATCACTCTAGCTGAATCAGACAAACCACTTTTGTCAGACATTCCTCAACGTATGGCCAAGACAAAGTCAACTGGTTTTGACAATCTACATGCATCTGCACTCACAAATCAGGATGTAATAAAAGTGAAGGACTTTATTTATAGGTGAGAAGAATTTTGCTGCAAGCCAATACAACCTGCTGTAAACCTTTTAGATTAAAGGTAGTAATGTTAGTGATGACAGCATTTTACAGTATCTGACTAAACTATTAAATAAGCAACATGCTTAGGACTAAATATTGGCAAAGTACCTTCGAATGTTGCAGAATACAGAATCTCTTCAGGTGTTTGGTCCAACAATGCAATCTGTGAATCTGCCAAGCACGTTGCTCCTACAACATGGTGGCAACACAACCACTGGCTCCTCTTGCTTCCCAATTGCTTCAGATTCCTCCGTCTTCTGCAGCATGTGAAAGAAACTGGTCAATGTTTGGAAATATACACACAAAAATCAAGAAACAGACTAACATATGAAAGACTTGAGAAACTTGTTTCAATTCATGAAAATCATCAGTTTAATTAAGTACATAGTGAAAGCTCAGAATCAGAAGTTGTGGATCTTTCACACGCAGATTCTGATTAGAGAAGTCACAAGTTAAAATTTAAGCTAGCATTTCCATGATTATATTAGTAACTAAACTGTTTAAGTTATACTACACTTGTTTATAGGATGGCTAATTTTGCCTACTGTTGTGACACTTACAATGATAATGCTCTACTAAAGAGCCTGGTGTTTACTATAAAGTTTGGATGTTTACCCAGATTCATTGCTGGTCCTTAATATTGTGCTGTGTTAACAACATTACACTGAATATATATAGGATGTTCATTTTCTGAGCTTTTTCTCTAGAAACACGAGTGTTTTCTGTATCTGCATTATAAATCAAGTCTCTTTTTACTTACTGTTTCTGGGCCTTGTGGATATAATCTTCCTTTTTGTTTACAAGTCAAAGTATTGATGCTTTCTATTTTCAAAAAATTATTTCCCCCCCTAGTTTAAAGATATGTCAACAGGCAACAAAATACACTGAAGTACCTGAGCATGAAGCTCCATCTCTAATACTAGGTATATTTGTTGTTATTCAAAAGTAAAGAATGTATACTTATTTCATAAATATACCTAGCAGTACTTTATGTTCTAACTAAATTATGCATAACACATTCCTCATTCTTAAAGAAGTAATTAATGTTTACCTTAGATAAGCAAATAAGTACTGCAGATATTTCTATTTTTTTTGCCAAATTTCCATTTTTTTTCTGAAAAAAATTTAAAAGGCTGTTTTTTTCTGCATGCCTTCAAAATTTTCAGAAATTTTACTTCTCTCTTTTGGCCACAGTACATATAGGGGAGCTCATGTTCAGCTGATTATCCAACATGCCCCCCAAATCTTTTTCAGAGTCACTGCTTCCCAGCATAGTTTTCCCCTCCTATAAGTATGGCCTACATTCTTTGTTCCTATATGCTTACATTTACATTTAGCTGTATTAAAATGCTTCGTGTTTGCTTGCATCCACTTTACCAAGTGATCCAGATCGCTCTGTCCTTCATTATTTACCACTCCCCCAATTTTTGGGTCATCTGCAAACTTTGTCAGTGATGATTTTATGGGTTAAGGTCTTTTCTGCCAGGAAACATTTCTCTCTCAAACTCTTTTTCTATATCTATTGCTCCATTATATTGTCTATGCTCCGTTACATTTCCTATTGCATTGTAATGGAGTATAAAAAACAAGTAACCTTTCCAAGCTGGAAAGGTTGTTGGAAATGTGTTGGATGCTCCCCTCTAATTGTGTTGACTGAGGGGGAAATAAAGGGGCCATAGAAGGGAAGGAATAGACTGCACACTGCATGCTCCAAATGCTCCCCTAGCCAGTCAAAGCCCCAGGCAGACATACCATGGAGTAGAGTCTGTGCAAGTTGGCATGGGGAATATTGGGCCTAGAAGTGGGTGAAGCCAGGAGAGTAGCCACTCTCTATGGTCTGCTTTCCTAGGATCCAGTGGATTTCTGAGTGAAAATTCCTACAAAGGGCCCAGAAACATCCACATTGACAGTACTGAAGGGCTTCAGCTCCCTGAATGTTGTAAATAAGGCATGAGATGTTTCCATTTTAACCACTTGAGAGCAACTGGGAAACTTGGCAAATGCAAAATGAAATGAGGAAAAACAAATTGTGTAGCAAAATTGTCAACACATTTTCCTTCATGCTTTCCAGAGACCACGGCTCCACTCCTCTGAGTCAGGTTCTGCATAGCATACATTAATCTAGCCTAAATACGATCCTGTTAATTCCACTGCCAAGTGTTTACTTTTGAAGGCCAAATTCTTTCATCATAAATGACTTTGGATGACACTTGTCACCATGATACCTATTCTTGAAAATATGCATTGTGAAGTGCATTGGCATTCTACAGGATTTTCTGTGCTCGTGTACAAAGAAAGCAGTTTAAAGGTTTTGGTCATGAGAATATTGATAATTCCCCCAAACCAAAACTTGGTTAAAAGCTATTTTAGGCTGCTACTGCCCAATGTCACCCAATTCAAAATCAATACTGAAATTTGTATGAATATGTATTGTATGGATTGCCCATCGGTCCACTTCTCCCACAAAAAACCCTCTACACCGTACTGCCCTCTGAATGAGAACCACACTCTCCATCAAGATTACACCTACTTCGGTATTACAGCCTTTCTTCAAATCTGCTTTTGCTGTGATGCCTGCAAATCACTCTCCTTTGGCATCAGTTAGGCAAGCGGTGAGCTGAGATGTCTGCTTTTCTGCTCAATTGTTTTACCTATCTTCCCAACCCGCACCTTCCCAACCCCATATTCCTGTTAATCTCTTTCCTCTTCCTGCTGCATCTGATGAGAGTGACATTTTCTAAATGGTTGTGTAAGTCCAATGGGGCCTAAATTGGAAACACATTAGTCCACTGTTCTGACTCCGTGTGGCAAAGTCAGGAGTAAAATAGGCTGATGTTGAAGCTTGAGACATGACAGCCTCAATGTCGTCTGATATTTGCAGGTAGATGACAGTGCATAATGCTCAGATATGATCAATGTTAGGTAGTACATCTATTCAGTGCAGCTGTCCAGTGTGTATGAAAATGGAAAGCAGATGAGGCCAAAGGGGGAGTCATGGCTGCCAAGGTGGTCAAGTCATAGAATCATAGACTTGTAGGATTGGAAGGGACCTCGAGAGGTCATCTAGCCCAGTCCCCTGCACTCATGGCAGGACTAAGTATTATCTAGACCACCCCTGACAGGTGTTTGTCTAACCTGTTCTTAAAAACTCCAATGATGGAGATTCCGCAACCTCCCTAGGCAATTTATTCCAGTGCTTAACCACCCTGACAGGAAGTTTTTCCTAATGTCCAACCTAAACCTCCCTTGCTGCAAATTAAGCCCATTGCTTCTTGTCCTACCCTCAGAGGTAAAGAAGAACAATTTTTCTCCCTCCTCCTTGTAACAACCTTTTACATACTTGAAAACTGTTATCATGTCCCGCCTCAGTCTTCTCTTCTCCAGACTAAACAAACCCATTTTTTTCAATCTTCCCTCATAGGTCATATTTTCTAGACCTTTAATCATTTTTGTTGCTTTTCTCTGGAATTTCTCCAATTTGTCCACATCTTTCCTGAAATGTGGTGCCCAGAAGTGGACACAATACTCCAGCTGAGGCCTAATTAGTACAGAGTAGAGCAGATGAATTACTTCTTATGTCTTGCTTACAATACTCCTGCTAATACATCCCAGAATGATGTTTGCTTTTTTTCAATGGTGTTACATTGTTTACTCATATTTATCTCGTGATCCACTATGACCCCCAGATCCCTTTCTGCAGTGTTCCTTCCTAGGCAGTCATTTCCAATTTTGTACGTGTGCAACTGATTGTTCCTTCCTAAGTGGAGTACTTTGCATTTTTCCTTATTGAATTTCATCTTATTTACGTCAGACCATTTCTCCAGTTTGCCCAGATCATTTTGAATTTTAATCCTATTCTCCAAAGCACTTGCAACCCCTCCCAGCTTGGTATCATGCACAAACTTTATAAGTGTACTCTCTATGCCATTATCTAAATCATTGATGAAGATATTGAACAGAACCAGACCCGGAACTGATCCCTGCGAGACCCCACTCGTTATGCCCTTCCAGCAAGACTGTGAACCACTGATAACTACTCTTGGGGATGTTTTCCCAACAATTTATGCACCCCCTTATAGTGGCTCCATCTAGGTTGTATTTCCCTAGTTTGTTTATGAGTAGATCATGTGAGACAGTATCAAAAGCCTTACTAAAGTCAAGATATAACACATCTACCGCTTCCCCCCATCCACAAGTCTTGTTACATGACATGACACCCAACATTATTGTTAGAAGAAAACCACGTGTCCCAAAGTGTTGTCAATATTGCTGCCTCCTCCCCAGAGTTTCAATCCATGTACCACGCCTATCTATTACAACATCAGCCACCAAACTTCTGAGCACATCTGTGCTAGGGAATCGGTTACTGCTATCTTTTGCTAATTTTTATATAGCAACTGTGAAAGCTTCCCAAATAAGATGCAATGCCACAATTAAATTGAATGCATTTAATAGCCAAATGCTTTGAAAATTGTAAAGTGATACCACTTCTTATTTCCCTGGGGCTTGCTAGAAAAATAGCTACTATTAATGAGCCATATTCTGCACTCATTTACATTCAGTCAATTCCAGTGAAAGCAACAAATTTGTCTGGGTGTAAATGAGAACTAAATTAGGCCTATAATTTTCCATTTAGCCCTATTTTACAGCCTGCCTTGTTTCACTGAACCAATCAATTAATCATTATAAAAGCTCCATTTATATTTCACTCTTCGCCCTGGTACTTCAAAGCACTTTGCAAATATTGCCCAAATAACAGATGTGCAGCCACATCTGGGCTAGAACAAGCTTGCAGCTTCAAGGACAACAGCCAGCTGCTTTCTGACTCTTCTGACTTATTTTTTCCGGACATATTAACTGGAAAATAGATGAAGCTCTGGGCCACAGAAGCATAGACCAGCACAACTCATTTCACACAAGTGTTCCAGCCCAAAACCAAATCAGGGTCCCAGAGATTAAAGGTAAACATGTGAATCATTCCACCCTCTGCCCCTAAACTTTAATGGGGAAGCATTCCTCAAATATTCAGAAACAGTTTAAATAGGGCACAGATGTAGCGATGGATCACCACACAAAGCTCCGGAGCTCTCACTATTCTTATGGTTTAACTCACAGCCACCAGCAACAGTTCCATCCACGCCACAGTCCTCCTCCGGGTACCGGGCTCTGGGCAGGCTCGGCCAGTCCTCCTCCGGGTACCGGGCTCTGGGCAGGCTCGGCCAGTCCTCCTCCGGGTACCGGGCTCTGGGCAGGCTCGGCCAGTCCTCCTCCGGGTACCGGGCTCTGGGCAGGCTCAGGCCCGCGGGAGCTCGGGCACCAGCGTCTGTCCTCTCCCGCTGCCGCCCAGGTACTGAGCGCTGTGGCTTGGCCTTTATACTTCCTGTCCCGCCCCTTGACTTCCGGGGGGCGGGGACAGGCGGCGGTGGCTCCGCCCACTCTGGCGGCTGTTCTGGCTCGTCCCTTCCAGGGGCGGCTGGGAGCCAGGCCGCCCCGCTACACGGCCCCCCCCTCAAGGCTGGCACCCGGGTACCGGGGCCAGACCCTTCCATACCCCCTAGGCGGGAAAGAAAGTCGGCGTTCGCGTGGTCTTTCCCGGCCCGATGGCGAACGGTGAAGGCATAAGGTTGCAGTGCCAAGTACCACCGCTGCAGCCGCATATTATGGTCCTTCATGCGAGCCAACCACTGAAGAGCAGAGTGGTCGGTGACCAAGACGAAAGGGGCTCCTAGGAGGTAGTAGCGCAGGGCGTCACAAGCCCACTTCGCGGCTAGGGCTTCCTTTTCCACCACCGCATAGTTCTTCTCTCGGGGGAACAGCTTCCGACTAATGTAGAGGACCGGATGCTCTTCCCCGCCGACCTCTTGGGAGAGGACCGCCCCGAGTCCCACCTCCGAAGCGTCGGTTTGCAGGACAAAGGCCTGGTTAAAATCGGGGCTGTATAAGACTGGCTCTTGGCAGAGGCTTGCTTTGAGGGTTTGAAAGGCCTCATCACACTCGCGGGTCCAGACCACTTGTCGGGGGCTTTCCTTCGTCAAGAGCCCTGTTAAGGGGGCAGCAATCGCCGCAAATTGGGGGATGAAGCGTCGATAATACCCCGCCAGCCCCAGAAACTGGTGTACCTGCCATTTCGTGGCGGGCGGGGGGCAGGTCGCGATGGCCTGCACCATGTCCACCAGCGGTTTTACCTGCCCGTGTCCGATAGCGTACCCCAGATACTTAGTTTCTTGTCGGCCGATGCAGCACTTCTTCGGGTTGGCCGTTAACCCGGCGGCCCGCAGGGACCTTAGGACGGCTGCGACCCTTTCTAGATGGTTTTCCCACTGCGCACTGTAGTGCCGCCGCGTAGTCTTGGTGGGGTTGGAGGAGGCGGTCCATCAGGCGCTGAAACGTGGCCGGGGCCCCGTGGAGGCCGAAGGGCATTCGGGTAAACTGGTATAGGCCTGTAGGGGTGGCGAACGCAGTTTTCTCCCTGGAAGTAGGGTCCAGGGGGATTTGCCAATACCCCTTGCTAAGGTCAAGGGTCGTGATGTAACGAGCTCCTCCTAACCGGGCCAACAGCTCGTCTATCCGGGGCATGGGGTAGGCATCGAACTTGGAGATGGCATTCACGCGCCTAAAGTCGATGCAGAACCGTTGGGAGCCGTCGGGCTTTGGTACTGTGGGCCTGGATTAGGACAAGTGTCACCACCAGCTGTGAGGCAGAGGCACAGACGAGGGAAATATTAGGTACTACACCTCTACCTCGATATAACGCTGTCCTCGGGAGCCAAAAAATCTTACCGCGTTATAGGTGAAACCGTGTTATATCGAACTTGCTTTGATCCGCTGGAGCACGCAGCCCCACCCCCCCGGAGCACTGCTTTATCGCGTTATATCCAAATTCGTGTTATATCGGGTCGCGTTATACGGGGGTAGAGGTGTATATAAGTAATATCGACAACTTAATGCTCAACTGTCAAGTGTCTCTCTTCCCTTCCCTGCACTTCGGAAAGTTCCTCCCAAAAGAAAGATTCAGACCCGCCCTTCTCATGGACACGGATTTCTCTGACAGAACCCAGCCCTCAGTTGCAAGCACACTGATGTACAAGGTAAGAGAGCAGTTCCATAGCAGACCTGCATTTAGAAGCTGTATAAACAGGAGCCAAATATTCTGACCAGTAACACACAATATAAAAGATATTCCTCCGTCCTCCCCAGAAAAATCAAAAACAAATTTGTGGTGGCAGAACTCCACTTGTCACACAAATTGTATTTGGCCTCATCCCTAGTGATTCCGAGCACTCTGGTAAGGAAATTTAAAGTAATCATGTGGGTGGGAGGTGGAAACAGACTCAAGAATTCACCACATATCCCATTTCCTTGGGGAATAGCATTACAGTTAGACCTTGGTAAGTCCATATGTCGGAGGATGGAGCCAAGTCATGAGGTCTAGCTTGAATCTGTAATCGAAAACATGAGCCAAACCATTGCAGCTGACTATACACATCTGAGAAAGTAAAAATACCCTATAAAAGGTCCCTGTGGCCACCTTTTAGATAATGCCAGAATAGTCTTATTGGGTTGAATCTTTGTCAACCACAGACAAAAGGTCAGCCAGAAACATGAGCTGAATCCAAGCTTCGCTTAAGCCTCCACTGCTTTAGCCATTTTAAGTGATGCTAGCAGCAAGATGGAAACTTTACTGTACTAGCACGCAGTCTATAATATATACCATATTGATAGTCACTTTTACTTCCAGAATATTAAATCACAGACAACTAATCATTAGTTAGTTGCCATCATACTAAACAAAGAAACAAAACAAAAATCACACAAAGCATCTATTTCTCTTTCCCAGTACAATCTGAAAGCACTTTAAAGTGTGACACTGACACCCTCTGGGGAAAACTTTCCAATTAGAAGCATATCTGCTGATACAAATTCCCCCTCTTCTTTTTAAATCTGCGCCTATATATTTATCAACTGGAATAATAATCGTCTCCAGTGGTAATCAGTTGTGATGTCACAAATAAAGGATTCTAACTTCAGGCGATGTCTCAGGAAGCGCTGATCAATAAAGAGTGTTTTCATGCAAAAATAATAAATAAAACCCAGTAGTGAGGGGAAGATTTGTGCAGTATAAGACTGATCTACAATACTGTATCTCAATAGAAGGATTTTCTATCTACCTTAAGAAAATCCAGAGAGCCCATAACTGTAGAATATAGGCATTAATCTTTCTCAAAATTTCACGAGACATCACTGGCTCTTTAAAGACTTATTAAAACAAAATGAGGACGGTTATACTGTTGTGTTGAATGGTCAAAAGAAGATTACCAAATACTGTACTGTTTTTCTGGAGTGGGTTTTCTCCCTGCACTGAATTGTACGTCTCATCTAGTAAAACTACAGTTGATAACATGGCAATCAGATTGTTTCGCATGGGTTCTACTGGCCTTTTGTTAAAATTTCAACCGGAAAGTGCATTTACATTTGTAATGTGTGTCGTGCTGCCATGTCAGTGCTGCCCTTTGGGATAATCAGGATTTGAGGAGAGCGGTAATAGATGGATGGGGAAGAGAAATAATTCCCCTTGTTAAAATAAACGAATTAGTTTAATATAAACATGAAAAGGACCAAAGGGAAAGGAAACTACCATTGTTCAATGTTTTATTACTTGAGCAGTGGGCAAGAAGCCATTAAAAATAAACTGCCAACCTGTTCTAGAAAGCCTTATAAATTTAATCAGACCTTTGGGATGTCTTCCTTCTTATGAATTACAGCTTTCTACAAAATCTCACTTTTGCAGAGAAATACAACCCATGGAAGGGTTGGCAAAAATGAATGGAAAAAAATATTGCTTTTCACTGCTGATGTGATGCTTTACAAAATACTCAACCGCTTGTGTGTATACAGCAATTAAGCAATAACATTAATGGAATTCAATCCGCACCAGTAACAAAAATAGTCTAATACCAACTGATAAATACTGAGACACAAATCAAAAAGCTTTATTTTTAGCAACTTACACACCTCAGAAAACATCACTATTATTACACCTCATGGGGGGAAAGGAAGCTTGTAAACGGAATGAAGCAGTTACTTGGACCCTATCCTCCAGCAGAGCTAATCCAGGATGGTTGCTGTAATTGAATCCCTTGTGGCCATTGTAGATGCTCTGAAAGCTCATTCTGGTTCCAAACAGTCTTTGTGAGTGGTGTACTTGCCCCCCAAAAAATATTTTAGAATTCTTTACAATGGGCTTGATCATCTCAATGCCAACATGGAATCCAGACAGCTGTTTTAGAACTTTTATAAATGTTGTAAAGAGTAAATAAGTGGTCCCCAAACCACGGTCCCTGGGCAGCTGGCTGCTCATATGGTTCTGGCTCTCCTCTGCTTCCAGCTCTATACACTGTTACTTTTCCATGTATACTGCTACTATAATTGTTCCAGGGATGTTACCCAATGGAATTACGAGCAGGAGAGGTGGTGGCCCACCAGATCATCTCTCTGTCAAGAAGAGATCCACATGCTGAGGAAGTTTGAGAAGCCCTGGAGTGACTCCATTAGAGTAAATAATGATGTGCTATTTCAGACCTGCAAGTTATAAATGATGATGATACTGTCCAGACAAAGAAATGGTAGCCACTGACACCATTATGTGAAAACTGCAGGAAAATGCCGCATTTTAATGGCAATCGCCATCAGTGTATTGGACAGGAAAACCTTCTTGCCTCCTTTTGCAATTGATACCTTTCAGGGAAAAGCCTCGTGAGAATTTGTTCTCTACGACTCAGTTGTAATAAGTAATTTTTTTCTAAGAAATCCACCACCAACAAAAAGACACATTGACATCAACCCTAAATCCTAATTATATTCTGTTTAGAAGGGCGAGCAGCTGAGAAAGCAGTAGAGCAACTTACTATTTTACTGTGCTTTGTGCCTTGTTTTTCTTTATCATACCTACTTGGGAAGCTTAGAGAATTCATATTTGTGAAGTGCTTAGAGATCCTTGTATGAAAGAGCCGAAACAGAGAGAGAGCACAGCAATTGAGTGAGCTGCCAAAGTGAGGCGATTTGGCTGCAGGGGGAGGAAGATGAGGGATTAGACCAATTTAAAAAGACACCAACTCCTCAAGCAAAGTAACTGACAAGAAAAATTAATACACCTAAACTTAGCCCTGGTCTACACTACAAAATTACTTCGGTATAACGACGTCGCTCAGGGGCATGAATAATCCACACCCCTGAGCGACGTCGTTATACC
The DNA here is from genome assembly GCF_028017835.1 of Emys orbicularis. Classification (NCBI taxonomy): domain Eukaryota; kingdom Metazoa; phylum Chordata; order Testudines; family Emydidae; genus Emys; species Emys orbicularis. Next base: position 307,758,312 of record NC_088683.1, read on the forward strand.
CACCTAAGCACCGGTGTAGACGGCGCTATGTGGCAGGAGAGCTTCTCGCACTGACATAGCATCTGCCTCTTGCAGATGCGGATTAACTAAACCAATGGGAGAAGCTCTCACCTGTCAGTTTAGAGCATCTTCATTAAAGCGCTACAGCGGTGCAGCTGCATCAGTGTGATGCAGCATTTTAGGTGTAGACCTGCCCTCAGGCCACATCATAAAAAGCCACAGGCATGAAAAAATGCAGCCAGAAGACCAGCAGAGGGTGGGGGCTGGTGTGTGTGTGTGTGTGTGTGTGTGTGTGTGTGTGTGTGTGTGTGTGTGTGTGTGTGTGTGTGTGTGTGTGTGTGTGTGTGCGTGCATGCAGTGCAAGCTATTCACAATCCTCAGAGACAGCGTATGGGCTCTGGGGGCCAAAGTGGCTGAACTGGAGTATCAAAGGGAGACAGAAAAGTAGAGGAGACTTTTGAGGATGCAGTAGAATAGTCCCACGTCCTGTCCAACAGCTCCTATGCTGTTAAGGAGGAGGAAAGTCTCAGGGGCTAGAGAACATCAAGCTGGAGTGGAGGCAAATGATCCCATAGTTGGGTCCCACCTTCCAGATGTCATGATATCCTCTCACACAGATGATATCCCTCTGGGGACAGGGACCCCAATTACTAGGAAGAGACCTGGCAATAGTAGTGGGGGATTTGATTATTAGAAATATAAATAGTTGGGTTTATGATGACCAAGATTTTGCATCGTGAAGTGCCTGACGGGTGTGAAGATAGCGGATCTCATGAGACATCTAGATAGCTTTATAGGTAGTGCTGGGGAGGAGCTGGTGGTCATAGTACATGTAAGTACCAATGACATACAGAAAGGTACGAGAGGTCCTGAAGGCTAAAGTTAGGCTGCCAGGTAAGAGATTAAAGTCCAGGACTTTCACGGTAACATTCTCTGAAATGCTTCCAGTTCCATGAGCAGTGACAGTTAGCTAGGCAGAGCTGCAGGGTCTCAATGCGTGGATGAGACCGTGGTGTAAGGAAGAGGGATTTAGGTTTATCAGGAACTGGGGAATCTTTGGGGGAAAGAGTGGCCTATGTAGGAAGAATCAGCTCCACCTTAACCAAAATGGAACCAGACTGATGGCACATAGAATTAAAAAGGTAGAGAATTTTTAAACTGAAGGCTGGGGGAAAACCAACAGCTGCGGAGGAGCACACAGCTTGGGTGGAGACATTCCTTAGGGCTGAATGTATTGAAGGAGGAACTCTATATCCAGGGCCAAAGACTGTATACCAGAAGCATTGCTGCCCCATGTCCAGGCAACCCTCCGTTAAGCAGAGAGGAGGCAGGAGGGAGGGAACTAAACAGCAGCCTCAGATGTCATAAAAAAAGGAGAGCTCTGATTGGTTTTTTACCCCAGCGACCAGATGCCTGGGAGAGAGGAGGTCCCTCCTGCTCCCCAGGTGTCAGCTTGAAGGGAAGAGAGAGGGCCAGAGAAGAAGTATCCAGCTCCCCCATAGATTGTTTTTCCAGTTTTCCCAATCCTCAGTTGGGAAACTCCTTCGAGTTAGGCCCTGTGGGAAACTATCACACCACTGCGATGGAAGTGAGTGCCCGACACACCATACGGTTTGCCTTTTTGACCGCTGCTGCACATTGTGTGGAAGTTTTCAGAGAACTATCCACGGCAATGGTGGGCTGCGAGACAGTTTGTTTACATTAACCATCCGTAGGCACGGCCGCCCGCAGCTCCCAGTGGCCGTGGTTTGCCATTCCCAGCCAATGGGAGCTGCTGGAAGCGGCGCAGGCGCCGTGCCTATGGATGGTCAGCGTAAACAAACTGTCTCGCAGCCCACCAGTGGATTACCCTATCTGAAAACTTCCACACAATGTGCATCAGCAGTCAAAAAGGCAAACCAGGCATGCCAGATATGCTAAACATTCATATGCCCCTTCATGCTTTAGCTACCATTTTGGAGGACATGCTTCCATGCTGAAGACGCTCATTAAAAAAAATGCATTAATTAAATTTTTGACTGAACTCCTTGGGGGAGAATTGTATGTCTCCTGGTCTGTGTTTTACCCGCATTCTGCCATATATTTCATGTTATAGCAGTCTCGAATGATGACCCAACGTGTTGTTCATTTTAAGAACACTTTCACTGCAGATTTGACAAAATGCAAAGAAGGTACCATGCGAGATTTCTAAAGATAGCTACAGCACTCGACCCAAGGTTTAAGAGTCTGAAGTGCCTTACAAAATCTGAGAGGGATGAGGTGTGGCGCTTGCTTTCAGAGGTCTTAAAAGAGCAACACTCCAATGCAGAAACTACAGAACCCGAACCACCAAAAAAGAAAATCAACCTTCTGCTGGTGGCATCTGACTCAGATGATGAAAATGAATATGTGTCGGTCTGCTCTGCTTTGGATCGTTATTGAGCAGAACCCGTCATCAGCATGGACACATGTCCTCTGGAATGGGGTTTGAAGCATGAAGGGACATATGAATCTTTAGCACATCTGGCACGTAAATATCTTGAGGCGCCGGCTACAACAATGCCATGCAAACGCCTGTTCTCACTTTCAGGTGACACTATAAACAAGAAGCAGGCAGCATTGTCTCCTGCACATGTAAACAAACTTGTTTGTCTGAAAAACAACAACAAGGAGTCCGGTGGCACCTTAAAGACTAACAGATTTATTTGGACATAAGCTTTCATGGGTGAAAAACCTCACTTCTTCAGATGCATGGAGTCAAAGTTACAGATGCAGGCATTATATACTGACACATGGAGAGCAGGGAGTTACTTCGCAAGTGGAGAACCAGTGTTGACAGGGCCAATTCAATCAGGGTGGATGTAGTCCACTCTCAATAATAGATGAGGAGGTGTCAATTCCAGGAGAGGCAAAGCTGCTTTTGTAATGAGCCAGCCACTCCCAGTCCCTATTCAAGCCCAAATTAATTGTGTTAAATTTGCAAATGAATTTTAGTTCTCCTGTTTCTCTTTGAAATCTGTTTCTAAAGTTTTTTTTGTTCAAGAATAGTTACTTTTAAATCTGTTATAGAATGTCCAGGGAGATTGAAGTGTTCACCTACTGGCTTTTGTATGTTACCATTCCTGATGTCCGATTTGTGTCCATTTATTCTTTTATGTAGGGACTGTCTGGTTTGGCTAATGTACATGGCAGAGGGGCATTGCTGGTGCATGATGGCATATATAACATTAGTAGACGTGCAGGTGAATGAGCCCTTGATGATGTGGCTGATGTGGTTGGGTCCTCTGATGGTGTCACTAGAGTAGATATAGGGACAGAGTAGGCAACGAGGTTTGCTACAGGGATTGGTTCCTGGGTTGGTGTTTCTGTGGTGTGGTGTGTAGTTGCTGGTGAGTATTTGCTTCAGGTTGGGGGGTTGTCTGTAAGTGAGGACTGGCCTGTCTCCTAAGATCTGTGAGAGTGAGGGATCGTTTTCCACCACTTGCCACACCAACAGGCCAGCAAGTCCCCTTTAATTTGAATGCGAGTGGCTGCATTTACCTCCCACTGATAAGTAAGAGCAGTGTTTTATACTAGTTCTGTGAACAACTATTTGATAATCCTACATTTGTGAAGGTCTAATGATTGTTGTGCAGTAACCCTGACAGGGGGTTGGGATTGCTGAAATGGATTAACCTATTGTTTAAAAAACAAAAGACAGTACCCAAAGCTAAGAGATGGACCGAGGATGATCGGTTCATATTTTGGGGCGGGTTTTTTAAATTCATTCAGCAAAGCCTTCTTACCACAAAAGCTATGTAAATATAGATATTGGAACTTCTTTGGTGCCTTGTTTCAGCTATTACCCTAATTTTTGAAGTCACCAGCTTGCTGTGCAGTAAGAACACGTTTAGCTGAATGCCGTCATGGCATATGGTGCAGTGTAAGCACAAAACTTGGAATACAATCTACCGATGTTCCTAAACCACATCCCATAACCTACTTCCTAGGCCTGCCGCCAGTGTTGTGCTATGAGTCACGAAGGGAAACAAATAGAATGTGAAATGAAATAGGACAAAGCCCCTTTGCAGCATTTCAAAGCAGGACAATCATTGCACTGCAACATACAAATTAAGCCAGGTCTGAGTGACTCTTCTCCAACAGATCCTCATGTTTGTAATAAGAAACATCTCTTTAATTAGTTTCACCTAATGAAATTTGTGTACTGTAAAGTGGGAGTTTTGCTCCTGGGCAGAAACTAAAAACTTCTCTCAGCTCAATTGGGCCATTTTTTTGTAGCAGTCATTAGCAAATTTTATTGAATCCTTGTGTCAAAACAGTAACAACTATTGTTTGCCTAGAACACAGGTCCATTTATAAGCTGCAATATGACACATCTTGGAAACCCCCCACTGAAAAGCACTTCTACAAAATCCATTACTGGCAAAAAAGAGTAATTTCAGATTCTCCAAAACACACAATAGAGAAACTTCAACCTGATTTTTAGTTTGCTGTGATCCGACATTCATTTATCTGTGCCATCTTTCCAGGCATGGCTAAAAAAAACTTTTAAAAAATGAAATAAAAAGGAGAAGGGAAAGGAGGCACCTCATTTTTCATCTCTCCAACTGAAAGTTCGGGGTTGCTCATTTTCATTACATCAAGGCTCTGTAAAATGAGTAGAATTCCTAAGATGTACATTTGCTCTTATGGAAATATTGACCCATAAGTTTCTGTTTAAATCCTCTCTGATGGCCTCCAGAGACAAAGCAATATCCATGGTAACAAACAACTTCACTGCAGAACAGAGAATACATCCAGAAAGGGTATAATAGCTCTGTGTATTGATGACTAAAAGTCTGAAAGCTTTAAGTCTGAAGCATAATGGAAGAGGACTCATATTCAGCTGAATCGCAGAGCTTTTATATCAGGATGCTGTTTTGCAAACATGTCAGAGAGAACCTAAAGAAAAATCAGAGTTTTGCCCAATAGTTTGATTTCACAACTATTTTAGAGAAGGAGCAAGAAAAGGTGGTGCTCCATTCTGAGTTTATGGTTCTCCATTGAGCAGCTAAAGAAAAAAAAATGGATCAGAATGAACTACAATGGAGAGGCGGCACAATGCGCAAGAATAAATCGCCAATAAAGACAAAGTGTTCAGATCAATAGTTCTTATTGAAATCCTGTTTTCTGCATATATTCACTCCCTTCAGGGGGTTTGTAAACTTTGGCCAAAAGGCCATGGTTCAACATTTCAGACTCTGCTGTTCCACCTTAGGCACTTAAATCCACATGTAGGTACCTTAATGAAAGTAGTCTAATTTTCAGAGCTACCGTGCTATCGTGTGTGTAGGTGCTGCTCTGAGAAGCCACGATACTGTGGGCTGGGAAATGTAAGTGGCAATGGTCAAGCTCTGAGCAGTGGCTCAGACCATTGCTGCTGCTTGGCCCTGTAGCCCAATGAGTGAAATCCTGGCCCCAATGAAGTCAATGACAGTTTTGCAAGCGACTTCAAGAAAACCAGGGTTTCACCTAATGAGTCTATCTTCTCAATGGACTGACGTCTGGCAACCAACTGGGAGATGCAACAGGCTTTCCTGTAGCCCAAATGGCCCACTCTGTTTCCCTGAGGTTAACTGTACAGTGTAGTGTAGCTTTGTCAATAGGCCACTACCCCACTGCCTGTCTCACTGAGCCATGCTTCAAACGGGACCCAGCAGCACTCACTTCTAGACCAGAAAGGATCAAAGCATTGGACCTTAAAAACAAGCCTTAATGTTAGGTTTAGGAAAATGGTGATTTTAGATCATTTTAAAAACATTTTTCACTTCTCGGTCCCCAAGAGCCCAGCACAGTTAGGCTGCTGGTAAATAAGACAGCAGACACTGCAGGTAGAGAACATAAAAAATAGTCCCAGTAATTTCATTTAAAAACAAAAAAAACCTAAGCTAACCCCTTCCAAAAAAAGACCTACCTATTATCTGTGACAAACCCAAAATACACAATGGGATAGGGTAAAAACTATCAATGTTCCTTTGGAATGATTTGCCTAGCACATAATTTGGCTGCTTGTGGGTAATGCGACCATCCCAAACTCATGCCGATACCGCACCACACTGACCTGTACTCCCCATCTAGAGTGTTATTTCCAGGAGTGTCTCAGCTGTTATTATTGCAAATCAGATGACTATGTCAGAATCAGAAGAGCATCACCCATATGTTAGACAGGAGGAGAGGTCTTTAGTTTTGGAGACAGTTTGAATTCCTAATGCTGATGTGCTGCAAAGGAACATTTACCACCGCCCACAAGATGTTTTAGGACTATCGTACTTACCACAACTAGTAATGCCATTGGGCATGGGCTATGTGCCACACCGCATGGAAAGATGATGCCACACCAGACACACCCCTCCTTCTCTATACATGCCTTCTCATACTAGGGCTTCCTGTACTTCCAGTAAATGTTTTTGTCGCATAGATCTCTGGAGGAATGAGATGGTCTGTAATCAAGAGCTAGTTATTTGAAAATTAACACTCAACATAGCATCTCTAATGATTTTGTCAGGACAATGGCTTTCTATCTTGACAGTAATGCAGTGTCTCCTGTCACTATGCAGGGGTACTGGTTCATTATCCATGTAAGTACTAATCAGCCCCTGCTGGCTTAGCTTCGAAGGTCTGAAACACATGACCCTTTGTCCCTGTTACCCTACTGACTTTATGTCTTCCCAGATGCATCCCTGTTTGAAGATGAAGCCAATGCCATAATTACCAGTGTTGCAGTTCATACTGCAAGGGAGTCCAAAATTGTGTCTCACTTCACTAAAATGGACTTTGAAAGAGACACTGTCCTCTAGCAACACAGTAAAGTATTAATTGATCAAAGTGTTTTAAAAAAACAGAACTTTTCATCCATATTTGCAAGAATAACAAGGAATCCAGCATACACCCAGGACGACGCCGGCACAGATCCAAAAGGCGTGAAAGTGATTGGAGCTCAAATGCATAATATAAAACAGACCAAAAATCTCCTCCTCAATTATTCTCAGTCAAAAGACATGTGGGAGGCAGGCACTATTTTCCCATTGTGCCATTGAAAAATTCTCCCTTAAATTCCACAGAAACTGGTGTTACTGAATGATTAAAGAACGAGAAACAGGATGACTTCCTCCCGCCCAGTAAAACTTGACAGTGATGCACTGTGCAAAGGGCAACAGAGATTCAGATTCTGTCACAGATTAAGCCACAGGCTGCCAGTCCACACCATTTCTGAAACTTACCTCTTTAAAAACAGAACATGTTGCTTTTCTAGGCTTTAATCGGTTATCTGGAATTTATTAAGGGAGAGCCAGTGAACCAAAATTTGCTTCCCATCAAGCACACACACAAAAAAGCCACCAAATAGCTTTTGATTAATGCCAAACGAGGTTTTCATAAAGGCCAACATTTTCAAACCTGGATGACTGGAATTAGGTTCCTAAATCCATATTTAGGTACCTAACTAGAAGTGACTTGATTTTCAGGTGTGCTCAGTAACCCTCGCTCCCAGAGGAGCAAAGAAGCTAGCTGGAGAAGAGTTGTACTTCTTTTAGCTTATCAGTGCAGCTACTAACAAACAAGACATGGTAACCATTCCCCATAAACATAAATGGACAGTTCAAATGAATGACCATTGGACCCTATACTTGAATACGATCAGTGACTAGAGAATATTATGATTTTTCACTGAATGGTGCAGGATAAAACATATAAACACTGAGGGTCAGAGTGCTCAAGATTCTCTAGTTCCTGTTCACCAGCAGTTGCAGATGTGGATCAGACTGTATTGGACACTGACGCAATACAGTAGCACATTGAACTTTTCCTCATTAGCTAATTACAGAGAAACTTAGATGACCTTATTATATAAAAATAGACACAAAAATAATACGGTAATTCAGAGGACATAAGTCCAGATCTTCATCAAACAGTAGTGATGTTAATGAATGCAAAATCCTTCCGACAAAACGGCAGTTCTACTGAAGTAGAAATCAAAGCTCTCTCTTACACACACTATGCTGGAATTAAGTGTTTCCATATTCCGAGTTAGAGCATACTGTGAAAACAAAACAAAAAAACCCACAACCTTCAGACCAAGTGGAAGCCTGATTATTTTTCATGCACCCAGAATGCATGAGTCCACATAGAAACCCAATTATGCTCTGCTGCATCTGATCTCCTTTGGCTCATCCCTAGTTTCAAGGCTTGTTCGGCAGACCTGAAAAGAAGCATATGCATTTCTTCCACCAAGGCCAAGGCATGCATCAGACAGAAGGGAGGGATGGTGTGGGCTCCCTACAAGCTGTGAATGTGTGTGTTCATGCATTTACAAGAACTCTCACATCGTGACCGGGTGGAACAGACTCCTAGTGATTCAGCAGTTAAATGCACCCAGTACATGCAATCAGCAAGAATTATAAATAGAAATGCTGGGTGATTGGATGGCTCAGGCAGCCTGATGAGGTAGATTATAAACAGAGATCCTGCAGTTATGCTCATGACTGGAACAGGACAACTTTGAATGCTAGGCAATTTTAGTATCTGTCATCCCATTTATATCCTGAATTCCCTTATTAACACTTAGGCTAGGTCTACACCATAGTCTATGTTGGCAGAACTTATGTCACTCAGGGGTGTGAATAAACCACCCCCCTGAGTGACATAAGTTACACCAACATAAGTGCTCGTGTGCACAGTGCTATGTTGGCAGGAGAGCTTCTCCCACCGACACAGCTTCTGCCGATCGCGGAGGTGGGTTTTTATGGCGGCGGGAGAGCTCTCTCCCGTTGACACACAGCATCTTCACCAGACGTGCTGCACGAGCGCCACTACATCGGTACAGCTGCGCCACTGCAGTGCAGTACGTGTAGACATGGCCTTAGATTGTAAGAAAGACACTGGGACAAATTCCTCATCCAGCTCCATGAAGTCCATGGAGTTGCACCCAGGACCGATGTAACCATTAGGCAAACTAGGCAGCCACCTAGGGCGCCAAGATTTGGGGGCACCAGAAAGCGACGCCAACTCCAGCAGCTCCCTGACCCGCCCCAGCTCACCTCCACCTCCTCCCCTGAGTGGGCTGCCGATTCCTGCTTCTCCCCCCTCCCTCCCAGTGCTTGCGCCACAAAACAGCTGATTCGCGTGGCAAGCCTCGGAGGGAGGGGGGAGCAGGAGGAATGCATGCGCTTGGGGAAGAGGCAGGGCCAGGGCGGGGCTTTGGGGAGGGATCCAATGGGGCAGGGAGGAGGCGGAGTCAGGGCGGGGCCAGGGCCAGGGGGAGGGGGGAGGAGGAGGAACGCACGCACTTGGGGAAGAGGTGGGGCCAGGGTGGGGATTTGGGGAGGGATCCAATGGGGAGGGAGGGGGCGGAGTCGGGGCGGGGCCAGGGGGATGGAGAGGCACAAGGTGGAAGTTGCACTATGGGCACAAAATATCCTTGCACCGGCCTTGGTTGCACCTGAGTTAGGCTTTGCATATAACTGAGCAGAAGTGATGGCTTAGTATCAATGCTAATAACTAAATATCTATCAATACGATATACAGCAGTGAGACAGACATGGCATGGTGGTCTGAACACAGGACTTGTGGGGGACAAAAACTATTGAGTTGAAATCCCAGCTCTAGACAGAGATTCTAGCTGTGGGCGGGAATCCAAGTCACTTAATGGGTGACTATCCTCAGATTGTATCTGGCCCTTGAGGGTCAGGATTAGCAAATCATCCAGTAAGGGTATAATTTTAAAACTATGATTTTGTGGGGGTGGAGTATTGAGAGTTCCTTCCAGAAGCCTTGACTCTACACCGGCGATAAGCCCCCACTAAGTTGACTGAAAGGAATGACTCCTCTCCGACTCCCACAAGGCAACAATGGGGACACTCAGGACTAGGCAGCGGAACAAGTGGATCTCTAGGATATACTGCAGTTGACAAAGGGTGGGAAGGAGCAAAAAGCACCATCAGGAGCCTTTATTAGACTGTGGGCATCAGCAGGGAAGGGATGTCCAGATCATAGGGACGCCTCCTCCTCCAATGATGCCTGATATGGGGCAGGACACAATAGGTGCTAGCATTCTGAAAACCTGTTTGGATAAGTACTGCAACGTTCCATTTAATCACTTATCAAAGCCTTTTAGTCATGGAATTTTGCAATACTACTCATGATATGTATTTCCACTACTTCTGGGTTTTAGCTGGGCCAGAAATTCCATTCCAAAATCTTGGTAGCATCTATAGATGCCAACAGAATTCAGGACCCATTGTCCCAGGCACAGATGAAGTCACAGTGACTGTCCTTGCCCTGAGGCGTCAACAGTCTAAATAGACAATATGCAAAAAGGATGGGAGAAAGGAAGTATTTTAGGAGGAATTTCTGTGCCTCAATTTCTTGTGTATAAAATCAGGATAACACTTCCCTACCTCACAGTAATCTTATGAAAGGTAAATTAGTGTATGCAAGGGGCTTTGAGCTCTGGATGCTATTTAAGGGCATTGCATTTTTGCCATTATGAAATTATACAGACCTCTGAACCATGCTGCATTATTCTAGTAACAAACAGGAGAACTTGGTTGTTGACTTTTGTACATCACATCGAATGAGTGAATTTTCCTTCGTTCCTAGTTAGCACGGTACAGTCAATTAAACAGCATTTCCCCCTTTGTATTCTTTGCTACAAGTATGAAGCTTATTGTCCTATTTATCACCACTGAACTGCATTTAGATGAGTTATTTATAGGCTTGAAAAAGATGAATCTAAGTGGTGAACTCAAACTGGGTCAAACAAATGTCTCTTTGGTCTCGTGGCTCAGCTTGTGTTAATGGTCTTGGCCTTTTAGTTAGTTTAATGCAGCCAGACTGAAAAACTACAGTCTCTCCTAAATACTTGCAGTAGAAAGTGCTCACTGGTTGTGTGTTAGAGGGACACGTGGTGGGTAGCAACTCTCTACATTTACACTTCCCTAGACCAGTGGTCTCCAAAGTGGGGTGCATGCACCCCAGGGGGTGCGTAAGAGCATCGTTCGGGGTGCGCGGCAGGAGGAGCACCACCAGAGCAGCACCGCTTTTTTTCCCCCCCCTTCGGCAGTTCGGCCGGGAGTCTGAGCGGCTATTTTTTTTTTTTTTTTTTTTTTTTGCTTCGACCGGGAGCAGGGGGTGCATGCTCAAAATTTTTTTACTGATCAAAAAAGTTTGGAGATCACTGCCCTAGACAACCTGCTTTTGTTTTTTTCCATTTATCTTTAATATTTCAGCTAGCCAGATCAGTGCAGTGAGGAAGAGATATTAGTCAACTATGGAATTTCTTGGAGGGGTATATAAGGTTAGTTATTATAATTGCAAAGAACACACAAGTGACATGAGGTGTTAATATGGAAATGACTTTGTTACTGCCTGCATTAAGCTTCAGAGCATGTCCAGTGCAAAACTAGAAGTTTCCAGAAGCCTGAGCAGACTCAGGTTTGACGGGAAAGAGTGAGAAACTCATTAACTGTGTGGATACACCTCTTGGCCTAACTGCGGAGTCTTTGCTAAACATTTCAGGGCACATCTGCATCGCAGTTTAAAGCACCACTGTACGTTGTAGGCTCCTCTTCTATTCCTTTTTGTCTGTTTTTCCTTTATGGTCACAATGACAAGGTTGCCAAAAAACTAGACCAACCAAGTACCACATATCCAGCTTGACAGCATCTCTAAAGGTAGGACTACACTGCATTGTAAAGTCAGGTCTGTGGGACCTACACTTGTGGACTCTGTTTCTGAGCCCCTGCTTGAGTGTCCATACTACATTGTAAACCTGAACCTGGGGCTCACAGCCGTGCTAATACATCCATATTGGACTATGCAGATCTTCTGACTCGGAACTGTGGCTTGAGCGCCATCCACACTGGAAAGTGACAGATTTTGGACTGGAGTTTCAATGAGACTCGGGCTTTGACTTGGGTTCTGAGTGCTTGCTGACCCAAGTCACAAAGGTGTATGGTAGTGGGGGTTGAGCTCCAACCTGAACCTCAGCCCAGGTTGACAATGCAGTACAGATGTACTCTAGGTCTGTATTCAGTTTGCACAAATGAAGAGACTGAAGCAACCCCGCTGTTTATGGAGCTCTGGCCCAGAGACTACAGATCCAAGGTTGCTCATTTCAAGATGGAGCACAGAATGCTAAACCCTGTAGTATTCAGAGTGCTCTGTGGCTCAAAAGCTTGTCTCTCTCACCAACAGAAGTTGGTCCAATAAAAGATATTACCTCAGCCACCTTGTCTCGCTACAGCCCTGCAGTGAGATGTCTCTCCATGTTAATAATGAAGGCAGCAATAGGCCACATTGCCAAATTAGAGTCATGCAATCTCTTTACAAAGAGCGAAGATACACATTGAAGAAGTACAAGAGTCAACACCACTGTTGGCTGAACATTTCAAATAAAAAGTAGATCCAGGGGGTTGGGGGAAGAGTGAGTCACTTAAACAGATGACATACTAGCTTGTGACTCTAGCTTTTAACACAGAAAGCAACTGCTACTTAAGCATTAGTTTTAAAAAGGAAATCCTAAATGTATTTCCTTACTGAAGTCCCAACTGAATTTACTAATCCCATGTTGGGAACAATTTGTAGTTCATCTATACACTAATTTTGAAAAAGACAATGATTCAAATGTTTAAAATAGAATGAGAGAGACAACTTTATATTACCAATTTTCTCATGATGTGTCACATTGCATCAGGCTTTATTAAAATGGTTACATTTTGGGTTTCACACATCAGAATTGTGACGGGTTGGATCACAGAACCCCCTTTGGAAGCTGCCAAGACCACTTCTGCCCCTGCTGTCCTGCCATGTCAGCTTAGGACTTCAGTGCCCTGCCCGGTTTGAGCCGGACTCGCTAGCCTGCTGCAAACTCAGACCCAGGTCTGAACCACGTCCCCTAACAGCTGTAGGCTTCACTGAAAGCAGCTTACAGAAGTGTTCTTGTCTTTAACACTCAGATGCCCAACTCCCAGTGGGGTCTAATCCCAAATAGATCCGTTTTACCCTGTATAAAGCTTATTTTACAACTCATCAATTGTTCACCCTCTATAACATTGATAGAGAGATATGCCCAGCTGTTTGCCACTCCCAACCTCCTAGGTATTAATATATACTCTGGGTTAATTAATAAGTAAAAAGTGATTTTATTAAATACAGAAAGTAGGATTTAAGTGACTCCAAGTAGTGACAGACAGAACAAAGTGAATTACCAAGCAAAATAAAATATGCAAGTCTATGTCTAATACAGTAAGAAACGGAATACAGATAAGATCTCACCAGTTCCAGTAAGCTTCCTTTTACAGACTAGTCTCCTGCTAATCTGGGTCCAGCAATCACTCACACCCCCCTGTGGTGACTGTCCTTTGTTCCAGTTTCTTTCAGATATCCTTGGGGTGAAGAGGCTCTCTCTTTAGCCAGCTAAAGACAAAATGGAGGGGTCTCCCACAGGTTTAAATAGACTTTCTCTTGTGGGTGGAGACCCTCTCCTCTCTCCTATGCTAAGTCCAGCTCCAATATGGAGTTTTGGAGTCACATGGGCAAGCCACATGTTCATGCATGACTCAGAACTACACGTAGCAGCCATTGTTCACATGCTACCTTGAACGTCCTCAAGTAGACTTCTTATGTGGATTGGAGCATTCCAAGATCCATTGTTCCTTAAGTGCTTCTTGATTGGGCACTTAACTTTGCAAATTCCTTTCTAAAGAAGCTGACCAAATGCCTTACAAAGCTTACTTAGAAATCAAGCAAGTATACAGCCAATATTCATAACTTCAAGTACAAAAATGATATATGTGTACAAATAGGATGAATAGATTCAGTAGACCATAACCTTTACAGAGCTATGTTACATGGCACATGTAGCATAAAACATACTCCAGTTATGTCATATTCCATAAAGCATTATGGGATACATTGTCACAAAAATTATAATGATCTTCGTGTCCAGCCAAATTTTGATTGCCCTTCCAAGTCACAGCCACCATCCAATTTACTGACAGAGACTGTACTTGACTTCCTTCAAAGGCTATTAGAATGGCCTTAATTCCTCAGAAAGGGGTTCCATTTATTGAAGTCCTTCCATGGCCTTCACTTGAAGGCCTTGCAAACAAACACCCCCAGGAGATCAGGAATTAGTAGTATTTGCATGGGGAACTCAGGCAAAAGATTAAGTGACTTGCCCATAATCAAACAGGAAGCCTGTGGCAAAGTCAGGGTTTGAACCCAGATCTAAGTCCCAGTCTAGTGTCTTAAGCACAAGACCATTCTCTCTCACTTGCAACAAGGCACCCACAATTGAAAGTGTACTTAGCCCATCAGTCCAGAGTCAAACAATGCAACCCAAGACTCTTACCTGGCAAGGTTGAGAATTAACACTAGGCTATGGGCTCAGTCTCCTCTGAAGACATTTTTACAGACCCTTTTATGCAGGCATTACTCCTGGGGGAATTCTGCGCCACTGCACGTGTGCATAATTAATGAGCCACGCATATTTTTAATTTTTTGCACAGAAAAAAGCTTCTGCTGAAAAGTTGCTGCAGTTCTGCCTTTTGCCCACCAGGGGGCGCTGTGGCGATAGAACACAGCAGCCGCTCCCAGGCAGCTAGGGAAGAAAAAGAGCCTGCCTTCTTCACAGCGCCTGTTGGGCCAGATCAGGAGACAGGGGCAATGGGGAGACTGACAGTGTGGGGTGCTGGAGGGTTGTCAGACAGGGGCTCAGGGCTAATGGGGGAGGACAGACTGTGGCAGGGGCTGAATGGGAGTGGAGGCACAGGGCTACAGGGGGAGGGAGGTGCAGGGCCAGATGGTGATGGAGGAGGGGATGCAGAGCTACATAGGGACAGCAGGTGGCTGTGTGGTGGCACAGACACATGGGGACAGGGGGCGGGGGAACAGGGACAGGGGAGTGGCTGGGTGGGGGCACAGAGACATGGGGAGTGGGGAGGGGTGCAGGGCCACACGGGGATTGGGAAGCAGGTGTCTGAGTGGGGGTGGAGAGGCTAGGGGTCAGCCAGGGTCTGCTGGGGGAAGCTCCCTAACAATCCCTCCAGCCCCCCCAAAAACCTGTTCCATACTTTTCCCACCCATACCCAACAACCCTCCAAGTTCACACCCTTCCTTCCCATCAATTATTTCCCTCTCCCTCAGCTCCTCCATTACCCCTGACTTCCCCCAGCCTTTGCACTGCTTCTGGGGGGTGCAGGAAATATGGCCTGTATTGTAGTTCAAATGAATTATTACTCAGAGTTCTCTACTAATATGCCTAGTAAGGAATCTATTTGTCAGAAAACATTTTCTGAATCTTTTTTGTTGTTTGTATTGTTACCGACATATTTGCTGACAGGTATTTTGAAATAAATGACCAAAAATAATTGAAACTGGTGTGATTATATTGTGTTATTTTAACAAATAAAATATGTAGAATTTTGCAGAATTTGAAAATAGTGTGCGCAGAATTTTTAATTTTTTGTTGCCAATTTTTAATTTTTTTTCACGGAATTCCCCTAGGAGTAAAGCATGCATGTGGCATACTATAGCTCTTGTACGTAAATGATCAGAGATTCATATTCTCTCTAACTTCAGAGATGCAGCCCAGAGACCATGGTTACTGCACGAGGGGAAATCACACATCCTCCCACAAAGGACAGAAACCTTTTCAATCTGAATAGCCCATCTAAGAATCTGTTAAATATGGGCCAGCTTAATCACTGGTGTAACTGTTAGAGGCAATGGAACTACCCCAAGGATGAATTTGGCCCACCACCTTTGCCTCAACAATCTCTCATTAAAACTAGAAATTTAAAACAAAGCCCCTTGCCCTTAAAGCTGATAGAGGTGCTTAGCCTGCTCCTCTTCCATACACCAAATCACAGCATAATGAAATGCTAAGTTTCTGCTTTAATTGGTCCCATAAATATCAGGTACTACACCTTTATGACACCATTACATTTATTCAATTCTATGCAAAAAGCAAACATTTTTTTGAAACTGGGTTTATACTCTTTCTTCTTCTTCAAAAAGAAAGCCTGAAATGTTGCTGCTCCAGCCCCATCCCACCTAAGTTAAGGTATTTTTTACTTCAGAAAGAAACAGAAGTGTCAATTCTGGTCTTCCTTGACTTTGCTAGACAATGCCAAGGCAGTCTCAGGCATGGATTAGGAGCTCTCACACCTTAACTAAATGGGTAAACGGCACTGCAAAAATCTTACAGACATGGTGTCTCTCAGAAATGTGAATTAGAAACTGAAGTTAAATAGGTGCCAGCAAAATCAAGGGGGTGAAAAATAGGATTTTTTAAAAAAAACCCTAATATTTACTATGTCTTCACAATATAAGGCAGGCAAATTTCAGGACCTGTTTAGAGTAGATCTAGAGAGACAATACCTACATAGTGATTAAAAAAAATAATTAAAATTTAGAATTAATTAGCCTTAATTGAAAAGCGAGGCACGCAGTTTGGGAGACCAAAAAGGCTCCAAAATGTGGTACTGAGCAATTGTATCATATTTGTGACTCAACATTAGGAAATAACCTTAACTACAGAATTGCCTTGGACAATGTACTAGCATCCTCCCTTTCACATCCGAAACCTTCCCCATTTCATTTGGTCTTTTGACCAACCATGCTATCAAATCACAGTTCATTCTGCAAGTCTTCTTAACGGGAGAGCTATTTATTTCCCCACATTAAGTTGGCGTAGGAAGCAGAGTTAAAAATACACCTAACACGCGCATAGGGCAAAGGGGTTGTCCTCCAGTAACAATAAGTAGATTAGTACAGACAAGTAAATGCTGACATTGCTAGCTAAATACATTATGATCCTGTCCAAAACCAGGATCTTAACTTACCTAATTCAGATAGACCAGCGGGGCACACTTGAAAGAGGTTTCAACAGCCTGATTCATGCAAAGCGCATACTCTTTTACGATGACAGAAAGGTAACAGTCCCATCACCAATGTAGAGAGAACTATTTCTGTGAGTTCTTTTTATGACACAAGTAATATTCCCACTACCTGAGAGGAAACCCCACCTCTCCCCATCCCCCTTTTAATCTAAACATTAGTCCACATTGGTTAAGGAGCACATGCAACTGCAAACTAGGTTTGCATGCATAACAACAACTATGCCACAAGTGGCCAGTTAAATTCAGAACTGACAGTTTGCCTATATAAATACTCAACTTGCATACAGAATCACAACTGTGCACATACCAAATAGCTATATATGCATTTTCAAAGAGAGTCAGACACTTAATCTTATGGACTGGGAGCACAATTCCAAGAGACACTCTGGCTAATGGGGTTAATTGTTAGTTGCACATTCATCTTGTTTTATTTTTTTCTTTCCTGTGATCTTACATTGCTTTTCTTTCGATTCTTTGGTCTCCCTTGTCAGTGAGGAGTCCTTAGTTCAAACCCTTACAAATTAATCAGTCTCAACAGGAACAGTTTTTCCTGATGAAATCTACAGTTAAAAAAAAAAAAATGTTTTTTAAAACCTACTACTGTGCTTTGGAACGTCTTTCAGCGTGTCACATTCTCCTGGATGTTAGTTTTGTTTTACTGGGCTGGTATTTGTTTTAAATGACAGGAACCTATACAGACAGACCGTATAAAAGTCTATATAGCATGTACAATAGAGAAGAGATGGAAAAATTGTACTCTGCCAAGAACCATCACATCTTATCAGCTACAGACAGAAGACTCTGCCTGAAGAATCCATTTAAGGACAGTCACAGGAGCAGCAGATGGGACGGGGCAAATCACCCCCACAAAAAAAGCAGGGAAGTGAGGGAATATTTACAAGTTATTAAATGCTTCTAGATTGTATCAATACAGGAATATTGAAGACTGATACCACTCTGGTTCACTAGCCCCAGTGCCCTTCCAAGGAACAATGCTTAACACGTAGGTACTTTTCATTCATCTCTCTCAAAATTACAAGGGTAATTAAGCATTCCCCTTGCTTTACAGATAGGGAAACTGCGGCAGCAAGGTTAAATCAATAGCCCAAGGTGATACAAAGTCAAAGAGCTGGTAATGAACCCGGCTCTTTGACTCAAGAGTTTGGATCCCACTGCCTTCTCTTTCAAACACGTGTAGATATGGAATTTTAAACATTTAGCTTCTTACTATAATCTTCTTTCTTTAGTGTTCTCCTCTCTTTGGCTCTCCAAGATCAGCTGCAGTACCTGGTCTTAGCTTTGCTTGGGTACTCATGGAGTCCTAGGACATTCTTCATCCTTCCCTCATGCCATTTAAAATGTTCCAAGAGGAACTGGAACTTGCAGAGAACCACAAAAGATTCTTCTACCCTAACAAATATCTATCTTTAAAAATAAATGGCAGACACACTTCAGTCAATGGTAGCCAATGTAGCCCATCCTGGGTAACCCACTTAGATACTGGTACTAGTTTTGTGTGTGTAAAACCCAATGAAGGCTGGGTTTCTACATGTGTAACAGGACAAATCACCAACATATTCTACACTAGGTCTAAAAAAAAAAAATTAATGAGGTTATGAGACCTGCATTTTTGTCCATAAAAGATTTTATAACTAAGTTCAATGGACATCTTGTGAATAATGGGATTTAGATGATGAACAGAGGTGAGCACACACGCATTGTTGTGGATAGGCAACGCGGTGGTAATGAGAAGGTCTTGATATATATCTTTCTAAGTAGGGTCAGCTTATCCCAGTTTTTAGCTCCAATTCTCTGAATTATGCCACAGTATTTTGGTTTGTGATGAGGTCCCCGTGGGCCAAGCCGGGCTGCCCCCGTTGGCCCAGTGTGGGGTTGGTACACCCTGTCACCCAGCTCTCAGTATTCCTTGCTAATTCAGGGAGTTGCAGCCAGGTGGGCTCTGGTTCCCTGGCAGGGCTGCGTAAACAAATGGTCTATGGTCCCTGAGCCCACGGGCTGGGGCAAGAGCAAACAGCAGCCACGCCTAGTGACCCATGGAGTGTGGTAGGGGAACCCAGCCCCTCCAGCTTCACCGGGTTCCGACCCAGGGCCCTAGGAAGCCGGGGACTTCCTCGCTAAGGATTTAGGCATCGGCTTCTACTACCTCCCCTGGGTCACTTCCTATCACAAATTGCACCAGGCATCTCCTCCGCTGGTGGTGGCCTGGCGTCCCCGTCAGTCTCCGCAGTCCGTGAGTCATCTGCCCTGTAGTCTGCGTCCATGGGCTCTGCTGCTTGGAGCATCCTCGGCATCTCTGGAGCAGCCTGCAGTATACATCCTTCCTCCTCAGCAGCCAGCCCCGACTGAGCTGGGCTGCCTCTTCCACCTGGAGCATGCACAGCAGGGGAAAGGGGGCATGGCCTCCTGGACCACAATGATTGGCCAGTCCCCATTGGCTGAGTGCAGGGTTGGTACACCCCTTCACATGGCTCTGTACCATTTTTGATCCTATTTTTTAATTCTGAAGTCTGCAACTTTAGAATGCTACAACACAAGTACAGACGAGCTGCAAGAACCTTCATGTAAACACAAAATCACAAGGAGATGCTTACAGTTCAGTAATACAAGGCCACAAAGTTCATTTCTTTATACCCGTCACAGACAGAAGCCATCCCATAAATGAGCAGCATTGTTCAAACAAAACAGAGTTGTCTGTTAAGTCACATCACCATTCACAAACTTGACTAAGGTTTAGACAGCTATAAAAACGGACTTCAGTTTTTCTGGATTAATAAGTGAAACATGGAATTTTAAAAGAAGAGTAATGAATTTAAATCAGACATCTTCTGTTGCTAAGTTACCAAAGCTGAAGGGAGGGAGTGAAATGTTGAGTATTTTTATCCAAAGCTGAAAGCTCCATTTTTCAAACAGTAATGCCATAATCCAACCAAAATCAATAATGAAACAATTAAAGGCCATGCATAGCATAATAAAGAAATCAGCTGCTGTGGATTCAAAATGCAACTGCTTATTTCTTACACAGCCACAGACAGGCATCTTAATGCAAGTGGGAGGAAAAAACCCATAGTCATACTCGGATACAAAAAGAAAAGGCAAAGCCTCAGAAGCAAAACTGCAGCTGCTTGACATAAGCAAGACAGGAAATTACAGCATTAACATTCCAATGTTAATTGATAAAGGTATTAGGAAAGCGAATTCTGGAACGTCAGGGGAAACTCCCTGCTGACTTACAAAAGGAACCAAAGTGAAAAAGTTGGGTTTTTTGTATGCAGATCAAGGCTGCTATTCCTGGTTTAATGCAACCTACATGTCTTCCCTAGATTAAGCAGAAGCAGTTCGTTCCTGGAGCACAAAAGGCAGTTTTAAATATATGCAGTACAAACACCACAAAAGCAAAATGAATGATTGATTGAAGACAGGTAGTCCTTCTATGTTAAATGTTTTTCCCAGAAAGGCCCCCAAGCCCACCACAACTGGGGGAAGGGGGGGGGGGGGGAGAGAGAGAGACTTCTAATGGGTCTACATTTTGTAGAATTTTAATAATCTTAGATCAGGGAACAGAAGTACAAGCAATTCATAGCAGAGCCTTCCTCACCCAGGACCTCCCTCTGCAAAAGGAGATTTGCCACAAACTTCAATAGGAACAAGAGCAGGACCTTAAGGGGTGGATTAGTTACAAAAAAAAGAAGTGCAATTCTGTAGTAATCCTAACTTGCTCATTTTTGTTTACTACACTGATACAACTGTTGATTTGACACCCCTCCTCCCCCCCCCACACCCAGACTGAATACAAGTGTATCCAGAAACCAAATTCTGTAAAAGTTCCAATCTCCTTAGCTAAATTTTCGCTGTTTATTTTTCACTGCAGTAAACTGGGTAACAGCCACACTCAAGGTAATAAAATGAAGTGATGGTATGTGGGACCACCATGGGAAGGATGAGTCATCTGGCTTGCAAGTACATATATAACAAGTTTATGATTGCTGTATTTAATAATCTATTACATATACACATTCCTAGGACTCACCACCCTCTTACATGAGTGCCAATATTTATATAATTCCATAAATGTACACAGTATCTTACAAACATAGTATACAGTGTAGCTATATATAGTAGAGCAATAAAGATGGAATTTTCAGCTATTCCCTGCCTCCTGTACTCCACGAACAAGATTTATTTCCACAAAACTGGCAAGTGTTTTAAAAACTGAACAAGATAACTTAATACATACAGCTATTGGAGAATACAAAAACCCCTACAGTCCTTAGTATTCTGCAGGTTACATACAGGGGTGTACTTGTACCTGAATGAGTAAAGCAAAGAAAGATCAATGCATTTCCTGAGAAGGCAATTTAATTTAGAAACTGAGCCTACAATATGTAATAATTGTGGCTAAAATACAGAATATGGGGAACTATTTTTAAGCAGACTAAGTCACTTTCATATCATATTTCCACTGGGAGTGAGACAAACTGACAGTTGAACTTCACAAGAAGGTGCCTGACAAATGTATACACAATTTAACCAAAAGGTGGTGAACTTATTTTTAAATCCTCAACTAATGCAACTTTAAAGCTCATGAAAGCTTGTATGAGATTTATAACTTCAGGCACCACAGAAAAGAATGAACATTTTGTATGAGTGACATTAATAGCACAATTCCAAGGAAATCCACGGGATGTGTCACTGGCATTTTAAAAATGAATCAGAAAAAATAGGTTATAGAATGCCAGATAACAGTCTTACTTTTATATTAACTAGGGGAGATAAACAGAAACTCATCCTAGGAAGTTTCCTTAACTCCAAAATTAAAATCTAAGGGCTTTGGAGCGGAGCCCAGAGATGAAGGGCGGAGCAGCTCTGGAGCAGTGGAGCTGCAGGTTTTTGCCTGGAGCTTGCTCCGGAGCTGGAGCACAGCTCCAAAGCCCTTAATTTATAGCACTCATTCCTACAAGCAATAAGGATCCATTTCAAGAGCTAGTTCAGCCAAGCAATGACCAGCTACAGCAGTTAAGGCTTGAGGTGAAGCTATGTCTACAGTTACAGGCAGCTATTAAAGGATGGATAAAAGGTAGCAGTAGCTACTGGTTTGTCACTTAAAGAATGATTTCAAACAACTTTCTACTCTCTACTTAACTCCCCACCTAAAGCTGCCACCACCTTAACTGTGCTTCCATTCTCTCTGATCAACTGATTTATTGTACTAGTGGTAGATTTCAGTGTGAAAGTTTTAGAGCCAAACCAACTATTTTGTAAATTTTATATTTTAAACCAACAACAGCTGAGAGATGTATTAAAAATTTATTTCAAAACATTCAGAGGCCCACTAACCCTCCAGTGACAACTGGTTGTCTGAGCAAGTTAGAGAGCACCATTATCAACAGCATAATTTTGCTCTGATTATGGTTTTAAAACACTGGCATATTCTGTAATGAAGAGTCCTCAATTCAAACCCATGGGCAAACAAACACTGCTACTGAAGAAAGATGTAACTATGCTCCACTACTGAGCTTTTCAAGTAGAAGGCAAAGAGCCATCTGAAATGGATGTAATTTCCACAAGGAAAGGGTCACTTCTGGCAGTGTGTTCAGAAAAGTGATTTTAATGGTTCTTAAAATACAAAAGATATGATTTATTTTTTTCTATTCTACTGTCTTTCAAAAAATATTTCAGTGAAGTACAAAAGTTGAGCCTTTGGTTCACCCTCCATGACACAGGCATACCGTAACAAATGTCAGTTTTCTTCACATTGACTCGCTGGGGTTTCCCATGTCTCCTCATCTATATAGTGAATCATCTGTGATGCCTGACCTATAGCTGCTTTTTCACTTTGAGATATAAATAATGCATCTTGTTCTCCTTCTGCTAATTGAAGGTCAGAGCTACAAGAAACATTAGATCCATCAGGTCTGTCTGTCAAAAACTCCGCTGCAGCTCTAGAAGCCTGTCCACTGTCAGTTTCAGCTACTGGTTCTGTTTTTAAGTGAAGTCCAAACATGTCATTTCGGATGATGTATCGAACACACTGCAGAATCACATTCCTTTCGTGTCGTATGTCCTGGGCTAATAACTGGAATGAAAAAGAGAAAGTGATGCAGGTTTCTGTCTCCTAATCAGTAACAGATGCAAAGTAAACACGGTATGGTGACACAGTTAATTTAGATGTATTTGCAAATGTATATAATAGGTTTGCAAGCAAGACCTGGAAGCAAAGAGGCAGGAGAAACTACCCTATTAGATTGAATTCAGGACTTGGAGCCAATCTCAGCTCTACCACTGATTTACTGTGGGGTGCTGGCAAAGTCGGAGTCTCATCTGTAAAATGGGATTATTTTCCAGGGATGCTGCAAGGCTTGTAACAGCGATACACTGCTTTGGAAGATGTGAAGTTTTAATTAGTATGTGAACATTATGACCCTGCACCTTTGTCCCATTGACTTCAAATTGGATAACTCACATGCTTTAGCTCTTTGCTGAATCAGGGGGCTATAGTTTTATCACTGCATTAGAGCTGGTTGAATTTGACAAAATCCTTTTGAATGAGCTGTCATTCCCAGTTTAACCTACCTGGCAGAAAAATTAATACATCCAAATGCCATTAATTTTTCCATGAAAAAAGATACACAACGTTTCTTCACTAGACTGCTAAAGACATTATTTTCTTTGAACTCCTACTAATGCTTCGAGAAAGTTACACTAGTATTTCTACAACAGTTGGAAGACTGCAGGACGTTTTTGGCGTTGTGAACGCTAAAAGTAAATGGACTTTGCTGAATAAGATGTGAGTATAAAGTAGGGGGTTAAATCTGTGACTATCATTTACAAGAGAACTACTGTAAAAAGTTGCACTCAGCTGAACTTGGCATGTAAGATCTGATGGGAAGCAATTTTTTGTTATAAATTTATTTCCAACAAAGAAATCTATTTAGCCATTTAAAAGGGTGCTTGCTATCCATAATAGCTTTTTAAAAGAGTTGCAGGCAGTTAGTCCATAAAATGAACTAGTTACACTTTTTGATATTTACCTATACATAAAATGATTGAAGGCAGTTCAGCTAGTGGAGCTTATTGTAATCATTACACACACACACACACACACACACAGTGTGAGGACAGTGTAACAACATTCTTGTTGCTGTAGTTGGGGTAACTGCAGAATTCCCAAGTGGTGGCATGAAGAAGCAGATGGGATGCACAATCATCCTTTAATAAAGTTGGTTAATTGGCCATCTGTCATTATATTTAAACCATATGAGCAACTAGGTGCACAACACCTTTTTATCCTGCTGTATGTATTGACAAATATTGGAAGAAATATGACGTATGGGTTTTGTTATTCTCAGTCAGTCTGTATGCTATAAATGTAGCTAAACATACATGGTCATATGTGGGACTATGATAAACATCCTGGGTGTACTGAAGCTGATTTAATGAACGCCAACAGAGAGCTCTGCAGCACCACCACAAGATCTGCTTTTAAAAAACCACATCATTTCACACACAGCCCGTTCTTTCAATAAGCAAATCCCTTCGGAGGGAAGGAGAAGGGTGGACAGGTTTTCCACAGACTTTCTGACTTGGTTTCTCAGAATTTTCACACCACAGACCACTTCCTACAGTGGCAATCCTCTTCTGGATGCCTCCCATCACAAACACCCACTCCAATCTACATTTTTCCTGCTACAACCATAGTGATTAGCATATGAACAAGTAATGTTAGGACAATATGAAAGTGAGAAGACAAAAATAAATATGCTTTACAATTCAACATCTGTTGCATCCACCTAAGATCCCCAGCCCACATATTATATCTATGCAATTTATTCCTTCTCTCTGGCGGCAGAACTTGACATTAGTAGGCAGTCCTTTTTTAGGCACAGTTCTGATCCCCAACGTTGCTTTATAGATTGGTTCCATCCTTAGCATTGCCACACCTCCAATTTCAGTATTGCTTGAAAGGAACCAGGGTTGGGTTTTTTCCAACCTTCCTCTGCCGCATGGGGCAATGATCGCCTGTTATGTCCAGATGATCCTATCTCACCTCATCTATTCCCTGCCACTGCAGAGGCCTTGGGCATTGGTGGCACCTCAGTCTCTCCTGTTTCTCTCTGCCTCTGGCACACAACAATTTAGTACCTGTAATACACAGGAGGACAGACTAGATGATATAATGGTCCTTCCTGGCCTTAAATTCTATGAAATGACAGCTGAATCTGCCAGAGAAATTTAAAGAGCAACTGTGCTGGATGGAAGTTGTTGTTGGTTTATTTTGCTTAAGTTTAGTTGGTCAGAATAGCCTCTGCATACCCCAGACTCATCCTCAGCTAGAAAGAAAAGTCACAACATGAAGACTGACTGCTTTGGTCAAGGAGGCTTCACCTAAATCTTCACAACACCAGTGATATACAGGCCAGTTTGCGAACCAGTGAAAAGTATATTTCTACATAGAAGAGGCCTGTGTATGCGGGAGGGAACCATAGAATCATAGGACTGGAAGGGACCTTGAGAGGCCATCTAGTCCAGTTCCCTGCACTCATAGCAGGACTAAGTATTATCTAGACCATCCCTGACAGGTGTTTGTCTAATCTGCTCTTAAAAACCTCCAATGACAGAGATTCCACAACCCCCCTAGGAAATTTATTCCAGTGCTTAACCACCCTGACAGTCAGAAAGTTTTTTCTAATGTCCAAATGGGGAAGAAGGAGAGAAGAGGGTTGGATAGGATGCTTGATGTTCCCTGACAACCGTTCTAGCTGATTAGAGATAGGTGTTGATGGGGCACAAGGCCACCATCCAGTCTGTCTCAGCCAGAAGCCTGGTACTCACATCCTCACTCAATGTAGGGCCTCACATCAAGGGGGCAGAGGGAGGGGAGAAGAAGGGAATCCGAATAATGACTGTACCACATAAAAGCAAGCATGATTTATAATGTGAATCTTTAGAGCAAAAAAAAAATTATAATAATAATAATTTTTTTTGTCCTCAGTGTAGCTTCCTAACTATGTGATTAAGTTTTCAATTCTGGCTCACCAGAGCAAGCCATAATCTGAACAGTACCATGCAGTAATCTGTTTACATATTTGTGCAACGTTTTTGCTGAACTGTATGTTCATCCAGCCACCACCTTAAAAGAGCTGCTACTAATATAGACAGCTTTATACTGTAATATGACTCAAGTATAGTTAAAGTAAGACCCCTGTGTGGCAGGCAGCCATTATTTAAGAGAGAGGGAGAGGTCCTTTACCATTTCCAGCAGTGTTGGACGACGTTTGGGCAATACAGGGAGCGACTTCTTCCTCCGTCTGTTAGAACCTCTGCAATGCCCTGTGTTTGTATTTGAGCTCACCAACGTTGCACTTGTAAATTCTGCACGTTCCTTGCGGTTTATGCTATTTGGACTTTGAGGGATATTTGAAGCCTGAGGAATATTTTGGAGGATAGTCTGATTTTCCTTAAGAGCTTTTGCTACAATCTTGGCAGGAACTTCTAAAAAAAGAAAGAACAAAACTGTAAACTCTCAAAGTCCTAAATAACAATCACATATCTCCATACTGACAGCTCACCTAGTTACTACTACTGGTACTAGCATGCCCTGTTTTAATGATCATGGAGTTCTACAGAGGAGGGGATCTTATCACCATTCCCATAAGAGAAAACAAGCACACAGAAGTTAAGTGATTTGCCCAATATCAGAGAGGCAGTAGAGAGAGTCTGGATCAGAACTCAGGTCTCTGTCTTGCAATCAGTCCCATGTTCCATACATCAGAGCACACTGCTTTCACATTATAACCCAGTTTGCAGTGAAATACATGGACAAGAAGGATGGCTCCGTGGTTAGGTGCTAGCCTGTGACTTTCAAGATCCAAATTCAATTCCCTGCTCTGCCACATACTTCCTCTATGACCTTGGGCAAGTCACTCAGTCTCCGTATCTCAGTTCCCGGTATGTAAAATGGGAGGTAATAGCACTTACCTCCCTCGCCGGGGTGTTGTGAGGATAACTACATTAAAGATTGTGACATGCTCAGATATTACTGTAATGGTGATCATGGAAGGAATGAGCTCTGCATTAAATCAGAATGTGCACTCAGTCTCCAAGCACTACAAGAATCTCTAGTGGTAGCACACTTATGTAGAAAGTACTAGAAGCTTGGATATTAGCTCACAGGGTGAGTGACAGCACATTCCTGGCCCTCTTCACCAAACACAATTTTAGGATAAGGGTTTTAAGGATGTTTTTTTCACTCACATACATTTCTCCAAAAGTTATACATTCTCTTTTTGGATAGGATGTATCCCCACCTTTATCTCAGAACAAGGTGGTAGGACATGGCACGTAACATAGGGGGAAAGAAACAAAACAAGAAAAACAACATTGTGAACCTGCCACCCTTTGAGGAAACTCTGGAATGTAGTATAAAAAAAGAGAATGATTATTAATAGACAGGCTATGAACTAGATAAATCAGAGGTCTGATCTTGTAGGCAATTCTAATGTTCTACACTCAGTGAATCCTGGGTATACAAATGGTACATTGTGGTTGCTACTGCAATATAAATAATGAGTGGTCTCTCCTCCAGGGAGCAACAGTTGCTCTTAGAGTAGCCTCAGTGCAGTCTGCTGGGTTTTCCCATCCTTCCATTCATCCCATGTTACCTTTTTCATCCTCCATTTGTGTCTGTGTTCGTATGACGTACACTGAACGCTGCAAGCATAACAGCAGAAAACCATCCCCCTCGAGATACAAAACATTCTACCTTTAACACACATGGTCCCTCACTGCCTAACAAGCTAGAGTGGCAGATCCAAGGCTGCTCTCAATTACTCCACCAGCAACCAGAGGTGCCAGGAACCAGGATGTTTTCCCACTCATGAATATCCTGGAAGTAGAGCCAGTAAATATTGTGTTTATGTCTTTGGTTAGATCTAAGAATGTAAGTCTCCGAATATAAAAAGCTGCAAATTTACATATTCATAAATGAGGACAAAACTATGGGAAGAGGGATGGCAGGAGGGGGACAGAAAGGCGGGAGAGGCAAGGTGCCCACACTGCATGCCACCTTCCTTCTCAGATTGATTTTTATACGGAGACAAAGGGTCTTTTCTGGTACACTTCGAAAGCTTTTGCTGTTCATAAGACAGAAAAAAGCTAGTTAGACCCCAACTCACCCTCTGGCTCGTTCTCGCTATCTGATGTGCTGCCATAGTTGGTCACCAGTGAACTCAGGGCAGAGGTTACCTGCTTCGGAATGACAGTCAATCCCAACTTTCCATCCTCTGCAGTTGCTCCATCCTTGTCCGACTCTGCAAAGAGAGTACCAAGACCTTTCAATGCTCCTATATGTTGACAGCCAGCTTTGTCACTAGACCTTCTCCTGGAGAATATGCATCTGACACTGGACAAGGTTATTCAACACCATTGCTTGATAAAATGCTTGCTACTTTCTTTCCATTAACATTCAGGGGCAGGAGTTGTCTAAACACCGATTTATAGCCCTGACAAAGGCTGTAGGGGAAAAAGCAGTTTGATTTCTCTGAACAAGGACTTGGGCTTTTGGCTCCATCTTCATATAGTAAATTTAATTACAGTCTTTGCTATTAATTGCAAATAGCAGAGAGGGAGAAACTTGTTTAGATTTCCCGGATGTAGTCGAGTGATAAATATGTGCAGAAATTAATCTTTTACAGGGGGAGAATTATTTACATTTAAAATTAGAATTTCCAAGGGGAAGAAATTTTGAGATCCCATTGTGAAATCACTTTAAGGGACATTCAAATCAAGCTTATAAGACTACGGCAATGAGATCTCGGAGAACTTGATTACTTAAAAATATGTATTTAGCGCCATCTGTATGCATGAGTGAGTAAAGAGTTTATAATCCAAGTTGTTCACGATAACACAGAATGGCAGGGAGCTAAGGTACAAGATAAATGGACCAATGACTTATGAATAGCTGCTAGTGGGCAAAAGGGAAAAATCTACAAAAAGCAACCCAAAGTAAACAATTAAAATCACAGATAGATTTAATGGGATGCAAAGCTATATGTACCAAGACGCACCATTTCCTTTGGAGGCATCACAGATATACTCAAATGCTGGCATTTAACCAGAAGGCTAATACATGTCAGTTCTTTTGCATGGAACCTACATGGAAATTTGGGGGGGGAAAACATGCAAAACCCCCTATTAGTAACATTATTAGAAAGGTGTCTGTTAAAAGTTTTTGTGGAAGCTGGTTCAATTACAAGAATTAAAGAAACACTACCTGAAATCAGGATTTTGTAACAATTGTATTGCCTATGTATTAACCCCATATTAGATTATTAAACATGAAAATTAAAAAAAACAATTTGTCACTAGTTTTGTTTTACTTTTTACATTTCACTCACCTTAAAACAATGAAGTCAGTTTCACTTTTAGGTTCTCAGAACAGCAGAATTTGGTTTCAAGCATAAAGGGACTTTCTTTTTTTTTTTAAAGCAATTTTTTTGGATGGAAACATTTCTACTCCTTTGTTTTTAAATCAAAGTTTGTTTTTACAATAGTTAATTCTGGACCAAATTTAAGTTAACACTGTCCCTTTAATCTATTTATTGTAGAACACGTAATACTGTACACAAACTTCTCCTTGGCAGGGTTTCCTAATCGCTGACCAGGAGGAAAAAGTTTCAGATTTCTTCTATCAACATTTTATGTTCTTAGCAGGAATTTCCATTCAAAAGGAAATTCTAACGAAAATCTGGGTACAAGGGTCTTCAGTGAAGCTGGCAGCAACAAATCTATGACCTACTAACCTTTGAACTGCCTTGGCCGTAGTGCAAGAAAGTCCTAACAATGTTTTAAGTGGCAGATAGAAGAGTTGTCAAGTATGACAGAGCACTTATCAATGGCATCTTCCAAACCAAGTATAAAGTCTTTGAAAAGACAAGCTCTTTCCAAGTCGCCAGCTCTCCTAAAAAGCTGTTACCTACGTAACATTAATTCCCCCTAAAGTAAAAGATTTCTCCAAGCTCCTTCCCTCATCTTACCAGCATCACTATTTGCCAGAATGCCAAGTGGATCCACATCCTTCCTATAGGTCTGTGCATCTGAAACAGATTGTTTTTCAGATTCCTTAACAAACGTATGATTTTCTGGTCCACCAGCTGAATTCTGAGCTTTCAGCGGAGATGCATCATCTCCATCACCTTTCTTAAACTTCTTCCAGAACTGACGCTTCTGCTTCTTCTTCTGTCTTCCTTGCCACCCATAAGTCTCTTCATCTTGTGGAGCTTTCCACATTCCCTTCATTTTGCTAGAGGAAAGAAAATGTAAAATTCTTAAACAAATACCACCACACAAAATAAATGAAACTAATCAAGGTAAACACCCGCTCCCCCCCAACAAAATTAAAAAACCCTGTGCCCTATAGCAGCCAAGAGAGTAGAGGAATATTTATCCTTCAATACAACATTTTTCAGCTCTCCCTGTCTTACATTGCTCTGCCCTGCTTCAATACTTTAATCTGCCAGTTTCAGCATATTAGTAGCCAAATGCAGTTTACTAGAACACCCATCTACAAGTGCTTTATTTGGGGTTAATAAGTCTCATTTGGCTATTGGCACAATGAACTGAGACATGACAGAAGGAAGAGGAAGCTATGCCAGACACAAACATGAAAAAAAAAAAAAAAAAGACTACAAAGAAAGCGAGACAGAGAAATGGAGAGACACACACGATCATGGGGTGGGACAAGGTATGACCTTGGTGAGAGAAGAACAAAACTAGGCAAGCTTCTTAATCCCCAACACAGTGGTCGAAACAGAGTCCTAGATTTTTCGCTTCACATTACAAAATCAACATTCTCTTCATTCAGAGAAATAAGGCCATTCAAAGGCAGAAAAACAGAAAGGAAAGTATCTCTCATCAGCATATGCTATTATTGAAGTCACCTTAGTTTTAGCATATACTGCTACAGCACTTTGCTGAATATTGAAGCCTCAGACACATCAGACCAACCTATCACTCCAATTGCAATGACTGCTTACACATGTGGGTAGGGGAGGGGAAAGGGTGCAGAGGTAGAAAAAGGTAGAATGGACTGCTAGTGAGGGAAGGGGAAAACAATTTTCCTCCTTTAGAGCAGGATATTTCAAGTTATATCAGGGAAACATGGAACTGTGTTTTTAATAAAAGTAAGTTAAAGATAGAGCTATAGTATGCTAATTCTACAAATCACAAATGAGCCTCCAATCTACATATTTGAGATTATGGTGAAATGCTGGAAATGTGTTTAGACCACGGTTACAGTGAGAAGAGCACCTATAAAAATGTTAATCCATGCCTGCTGAGAATGGGTCTTCTAAGTGATAATTTACTTAGCGTTTTGACAAAAGCTTAATTGCACCTCCAGACTGTTATATTAACATAAGAATTCCCATACCAGAGTGGACCAAATGGTTTATTTTATTCACTACCATCGCTCCAACAGTTGAATACACAGAGCACATTAGAGGAACCTTTCTAATACCTGACAAATTTTGAAATACCATACTAAGGGCAAAAATTTCTCCCTAAAACCAGCTGATTAAGGCAATTTGAGTTCAATTCCAGCTGTGCCACATTCGTCCTTTGACCTTAGGCAAGTCATTTCACCTCTTTGCGCACCAGTTCCCCATCCACTAAATGGAGATAACACTTTCTCCCACACTTTGCCTTTATTTAGACTGTAAACTCATTGGGGCAGGAACTGTCTCTTACTATGTGTTTGTATAGTGGCTAGCAGAATGGGGCCATGAACTCAGTTTGGGGTGTCTAGGCGCTCCTCTAACATAAATAGCAATACTTAACCAATGTTTCACAGGTTAAGGGAAGCTGTGATGCTGGAGGTGCTGTCTTTTGACCAAGACATAAAACCAAGGCCCTGACCACTTGTGGTCACTAAAAACCCAGGGCACTTCTCAAGAACCAGAATTGGATGTCCCAGTCAAATTCCAATTTGGAAACTGCATTCTGCCCTCCTCTGCTGGTTCTATTAGCAAATGCATTCTTCACTTCCTGTTCAGAACTACAGCATAACGGTGCAGTATTAACCAGCTGCTACATTCCACCCTGCAGGTAGCTACATTTAAGTGACAGGTGAAGTGGTCCTTCTGTATCTCTAATCTACTCCATAGGGATGTTGAGAATTAACATTTGTAAAGTACTTCAGAGGGCCAGAATTCAAGGGTGGTATAGAAGTATTAAATGCTTTTGAAAAATCTTACTTAGCTATTTGCCCCAATAGGAAAGCTTCCAGAGAGCAAGCTGAATTCTCTTATGTCTCACACAACAGTAAATTTGCAAGATTAAGCACCAGTGCCAGATTTTTATTGTTGACACTCATACCAAAAATTACAGCTTTTTGGGCAGCAGATTGAGTTTATAGTACTAACAGTTAGGAAAGAGGCTTTTTAAGAAAGCCAGGGTTATAGAGATCACTTAGTAAGAACAAACAGGAAACCGTTTACATCATATTTCTGATCACTCTTCTGACCAGAAGAAAGATTTAAGTATAATTGCTGAGTGACACCTAAGGGCTGCTGCGGAGTCACAGCTCACTAGTGAAGCCACATGCGTTAAAACAAAAATGATTAAATACCACTGATTTTGTTACTTTGACAAGCCAGATTCACTTTTAACTTTAGTTACTAAACAAGTAGGAGCGTCTCTCAATGTCTGCTTTCATGCATTCAATGCTTTAAATTCACAACTAGTACTGAGAATCAAGCACTTGTTGAAGTGCCCCTGCAACTGCAAACCCCTCCTCCCCATGCAAGGAGAATCCCATCTTATTTCTTTAAAAGCAGGGGGCTTTCCTATGGGCCAGAAGAGATGAGTAAAGGCAATCTGAGATGCTACCAGAGATATAAGTGACGGGAGTGGCTTCTGAAGCTTTGTCTACATCAGGGGTAGGCAACCTATGGCACGCGTGCCAAAGGCGGCACGCGAGCTGATTTTCAGTGGCACTCACACTGCCCAGGTCCTGGCCACCGGTCTGGGGGGCTCTGCATTTTAATTTAATTTTAAATGAAGCTTCTTAAACATTTTAAAAAACTTATTTACTTTCATACAACAATAGTTTAGTTATATATTACAGACTTATAGAAAGAGACCTTCTAAAAACGTTAAAATGTATGACTGGCACGCGAAACCTTAAATCAGAGTGAATAAATGAAGACTCGGCACACTTCTGAAAGGTTGCCGACCCTGGTCTACATTAAGAATATTTGCAACAGTCGACATTACCAAATTAGGTTACATTGGTATAAATCCACTTAGCATTTGTGCAGCCCATCTATCTGAGGGATTTGCACTGGCATAACCAAATCAATGTAGTTACACTGGTGCAAGATTTTTTAAGTGTAGACAACTTCAAGGCCCAAGCCCACTTTCCCACAGCAGAAAGAAAGGTCCACAAAGAGGCAGGAAGGAGTCTGACATAACAAGCTGGGAACATTCTTGCTACCCCCACTCAGATCCTCTGGTCCACTAAACCAGACCCTGGAGGTTTGGGAGATTATAACACCTTTAAAAAAAATCCCTCCCTACAGCAGTATTCAAGTAAAGCCACTGATGAAGCTCAACATGAGGCAGACAGTATGCAAAAAGGTGGGGTGGGGGGGAGGAAAAGAGCAGAGGCCACACATATGGAGGTATGGAGGGGGGGGAAAAATAGATCAGAGTACATGATGGGAGTGAACAAATAAAATCCAAGAGGAACAAAAAAAGAGCCCCAGAGGAGAAATCAAGATGAGGCAGGGTGGAAGAGATGAAAATAAGAGTATTGAAGGTACTTTCAGCTACCAAAGCAGTTTACAGTGACAATTAGATAGCTTATAAACTCAGACATATAATTCCTTCTTAAGTTTGTTATTATTGCTCTGACCCCACCATTTGAAAAAATGAAGGGGAGTGGTGGAGGGAGGGGGAGAGAAATATAATCTAGAATCATAAACCAACTCACTTTTTTGTTTGTTTTTCCCCCCTCTTTTTTGCAAGGGGGGAGTGAATTAGACCGGTCAGATTCAGGCAGGAGGCAAAGTCACACAATGCAACTTCTCTTTCAAAGATTCAGCGTCTATTACTTTAGCCTAATGGCTATTCTGCAATTTGGTTTTCTTAAACAAGCCAGAGAGTTGAACTCTGCGAGCACATCAAAGTTGCAAACGTATTGTTTCAACCAGATCAGACTCACTACAATCCACTGTAGAATACTGTGAACAACATATTAAATTTGTAACATGTTGGTGGGTTAAATGAAGGATACAAGTCCACTCAGTTTATATAAGTGTACAGTGAAAGTTACAAGTATTTGCACAATAGGTAAAAAGAATCAAAGATAGTATTTTTGGACTAACTACTAGAGTGAACAAAATTGTCAGAAAAAGCTTACCCAAACTGTGTAGTTGTCAGCACTTCTCCTCTCTCCTCTTTTTCTATCTGTAATGCTTTCTTCTTTTCAATGTTTGCCAACGTAGGAAAGTTTCTAGAGCAAATAAATATATATGTTTTTAAAATGTTTAACACACCCCTGCTCTAACCCACATTTGCATTATGAACAGCACAGTAAAGATTTAGTTGCACACACAAAAAAATGAAATATTAAAATCAAATTGTTTCCTCCTGAAGCAGGGATTGGTAAGAAAAATACATATACCTCTACTCCTACATATGTAGGTGCAGATGGACCTTGAAGTGCAGAAGCTTTTTACACACACGCCCTCTATGATAGCATAGGATTATGCCCTACAATTTTTTATTTTAAGTGTTTCATCCAATCTAGTTTTAACTGTCTTAAAGGTACAATATATGTGTAGCAAGATAGTCTCATCCTCCATGTGAAAGAGTTTCTGCTTATCAGTCTCATTGACGTTGGGTTTTGAGATGAAATAAAAAACAAAAGTGTATCACAAAAACAGTCTCTGGATGCATATTCAGCCACAACACTTTCAGTATCTAGATGTCATTGCTCTGTCAAGCACTTTGAGACAGCAAAAGGCTATACACAGTAATCTAATTCTATTCTGTTCTTTAGGAGAGTAATTCAGGTCATTAATATTTTATAAGTCTATTAAGATGGACGAGTGAGAAGCCTAGAACAGCTATACATATATATTATCAAAAACAGTCTTCAGACCTAAATATTTAGTCTTGTCACACTCAACTTCCTTTTATTTTATAACAGCAGAAGTTAAGTGCTAAAAAGTCACACTGATGCAAGACAAGCTGAAGGACAAGGATGGAAAAAGCAGAAGTGGTTTTTGAAACACCTGTCTTGAACAGAAACTCTGGTATTAGGAGGTTTTCACAGATCACGGTTAGATTCATTTTTTCATAGATTCCAAGGCCAAAAGGGACCACAGTGATCATCTAGTCTAATTTCCTCTATAACACAGGCCATAGAACTCCCCCAAATAATCCCTCTTTGAACTAGAAACTTTCTTTCAGAGAAGCATCGAGTCTTGATTTAAAAGTTGCCAGTGATGGAGAATCCACCAAAATCCTTGGTAAGTTGTTCCAGTGTTAATTACCCTCACTCACGTACACCTTATTGTCAGTCTGAATTTGTCTAGCTTCAACTGCCAGCCATTGGACCTTGTTATACCTTTGCTAGATTGATGAGCCATTCAAAACACATTCACTGTGCCATTTATTTTATTATGAAGAGATGATTTTTAAAAAATCTTTCAAAGTATTGACTGGTAATAGGATATGAAGCCTGTTACCTTCAGGTCACCAGTTCAAGTGCAGCCGAGATTGCTAGTCACCAGAAGTCACAATATGATGGCTATTTAGTAGCCTATATGCAAAGTAGGCAACATCAGTCCAGACCCTAGTGGGAAGGTGCCCACATTTCAAAAACTACAGTCACAATTAGCTTCTTTTTTGGCAGAGAGATCAAGAAATGAAAAAGCATAGATAACTACACGCTTACGGAGACAATCTTTCCACGTCAGGGCTGGGGCACATTTCTGGGAAAGCTTAAACTTTTGCACATGCCATACAGATTCTGAAAACTTCAGTGCCCAAGCTTGTCCACAAAGTACCCAAACTACAGAAAAACAAATCTTTCTGGCACAGATCTTAAGAACATGAGAACGGCCATACTGAGTCAAACCAATGGTCCATCTAGCCCAACATTGTGTCTTCCAAAAGTGGCTGGTGCCAGATGCTTCAGAGGGAGTGAACAGAACAGGACAATTTATTGAGTAATCCATCCCCTATCATCCAGTCACAGCTTCTAGCAGTCAAAGGTGTAGGGATATCCAGAGCATGGGGTAGTGTCCCTGACCATCTTGGCTAATAGTCCCTGGTGAACCTATCATCTGTAAACTTACCTAATTCTTTTTTTAACCCAGTTATACTTTTGTCCTTTACAGCATCCCCTGCAACAAATTCCACAGGTTGATTGTGCGCTGGGTGAAGAAAAACTTCCTTTTGTTTGTTTTAAACCTGCTGCCTATTCATTTCATTGGGTAATGTCTGGTTCTTGTGTTATGTGATGGGATAAATAACACTTTTCTATTCACTTTCTCCTCACCATTCATGATTTTTTAGACCTCTATCATATCCCCCCTTTAGTCTGTTTTAGCAGCTGAACAGCCCCAGTCTTTTCAATCTCTCCTCACATGTTCAATACCCATAATAATTTTTGTTGCCCTTCTTTGTATTTTTTCCAATTCTAATATATTGTTTTTTTGAGATGAGTAGACCAGAACTGCATTCAGTATTCGAAGTGTGAGCATACCATGGATTTATATAGTGGCATTATATTTTCTGTCTTATTTTCTATCCCTTTCCTAATGGTTCCTAACACTGTTAGCTTTTTTGACTGCTACTGCACATTGAGCAGATTTTTCAGAGCACTAACTCACTCCAAGATCTCTCTTGAGTGGTAACAGCTAATTTAGACCCCATCATTTTGTATGTATAGTTGGGATAATGTTTTCCAATGTGCATTACTTTGCATTTATCAATATTGAATTTCATCTGTCATTTTGTTGCCCTGTCACCCAGTTTTGTGAAATCCCTCTAACTCCTTACAATCAGCTTTGGACTTAACTATCTTGCATAATTTTGTATCATCTGCAAACATAGCCACCTCACTGTTTACCCCCTTTTCCAGATCATTTATGAATATGTTGAACAGAACTGGTCCCAATACAGATCCTTGGGGGACCCCACTATTTACCCCTCTTCAGTGTGAAAACTGACCATGTATTCTTACCCTTTGTTTCCTATCTTTTAACCAGTTAATGATCCATGAGAGGACCTTTCCTCTTATCCCATGACTCCTTACTTTGCTTACGAGCCTTTGGTGTGAAACCTTGTGAAAAGCTTTCAGAAAAATCGAAGTATACTATATCCACTGGATCACCCTTGTCCACATGTTTGTTGACACCCTCAAAAAATTCTAATGAATTGGTGAGGCATGATTTCCCATTATAAAAGCTATGTTGACTCTTCACCAACATATTGTGTTCATCTGTGTGTCTGATAAATGTGTTTTTTCCTATAGTTTCATCCAATTTGCCTGGTACTGAAGGTAGGCTTACCAGCCTGTAATTGCCAGGATTGCCTATGGAGCCTTTAAAAAAAAAAAAAAAAAAAAATCTGGTGTTACCTTAGCTATCCACCAGTCATCTGGTACAGAGGCTAATTTAAGCGATAGGTTACATATCATACTTAGTAGTGCTGCAATTTCATATCTTAGTTCCATTAGAACTCTTGGGTAAATACACTCAGGTCCTGGTGATGTATTACTGTTTAAATTTATCAATTTGTTCGAAAACCTCCTCTGACAACGCCTCAATTTGGGTCAGTTCTTCAGATTTTTCACCTAAAAAGAATCTTGTAAAGAAGTTCAAGTTAAGGAAGACTGCTTCCTGTATAAGCATAAATGCCCTATCAAGTCAAGAAAAGGGTGGTTGGGGAGGGGGGCGGGGAGAAACACTCCTCTAAGCAGAGAGAGTATCTGCACTATGGAGGCATCTCTTCTCTTTTCCCAAGATGAACTTGTTTTTGATTTACAGACTGTTAACATTTCTCAGGGCATATGTCCAAAAATTTGGACAAAAAACAAAACAGTTTTTGCCTCTTTTTCAAAGGGTAGTAGGACAAGGGCATTCCCCCCCCCCCCCCCCCCCAAACTAATCAACCAGTCAAAGAGAGAC
Source organism: Emys orbicularis (assembly GCF_028017835.1). Lineage (NCBI taxonomy): Eukaryota > Metazoa > Chordata > Testudines > Emydidae > Emys > Emys orbicularis. The sequence goes on from NC_088683.1 coordinate 307,796,449, forward strand.
TCAAAAAAACAAGGAAGGGCTTTAAAAAGGTCAGGTATAGGCTCTGTCCAAGCAGTGGAGAAAAAGCAAATTCCAGTATCTAAGCGCCTAAAAATACCCTGTCCATCACTTGGAAAAGAACTGGTCTCGGTAGATAGATTTAAATCAAAGCAATTGAAATCACTGATTTTAATCATTATTTAAATCTGCAAGCAGGAAGCCTTGATTTAAATAATTGATTTTAATCTTGTTTTGCATTTGTACTTTTTACCTATTTTCCTAAAGATGGGCTGATCCTCATTGGTTGGTAAGCATTAAAATATACTGATTTGCAACTACACCGCTACCTCGATATAAGGCGAATTCGGATATAACGCGGTAAAGCAGTGCTCCGGGGGGGGAGGGGGGGGAGAGAGGGGGGCTGCGCACTCCGGTGGATCAAAGCAAGTTCAATATAATGCAGTTTCACCTATAACGCGGTAAGATTTTTTGGCTCCCGAGGACAGCGTTATATTGAGGTAGAGGTGTATATATAGTCTTTACACTAAATTTGGTGCTTTTTACTAACAAGGAGGAAACACCATACCTACATACATTTTTTAAGCAATTATGTAGCTTACGGACATTTGTTCAGATTCTTAATTTTTTCCTTTTACATTATGTAGAAAATGGTGAATTATCCATTTCTTACTTCTTAGATTAATTTTTACTTGTGATTGTAAATTTAAATCCAATTGAAAAAACCCCACAAAGACAGCATTTTAAAATAGTTTAATGAAAAACAATCTTAAATGTGCTGGATTCATAAAAAAAATTAATGAAAACATGTTTTGCATTTAGAATTAACTGATCAAACAAAATAACTGTAGTTAGTGAATTTAACTATTGTTTCTGGTCACTAGGTCCTTCAAGGTTTCAAAACTAGCAGATCTCAGCCTCTCACACATCATTTTCATTCATAGACTGGAAAAAGGAAACAAGCTTCCCTGCTTTTTCAACTCCCAATTAGTTTCTTAACTTTGAAAGAACTAATCATTAAACTGAACTAGTTGAATAAACTAAAGAAAATATTCTCTCTGCACCTGCAGAAGTGACTATTGCTGTCAAAAGCTGGTTTAGCCCTTTAACAAACTCTGGGTACTGTTTAGCCAGTGATTTCCATAGGTTCAGTGCTTTGGCTTTCTTTAAAACTTTAACAGCAAACACACACTGCTTAATAGTACTTTTAAAAATTATTTAAATAAAATTAATAGATTAGCTTAGGCCTTTACATATAGGCTGTCAATTTTAAATACAGATTTATTTATTTTTTAAAATTGAAGTATTTAATTAAAATAAAATCAATGGTCTCAAGTTGCAGTGGGGGAGGCCTCGGTCTAGATTGGATATTAGGAAAAATTATTTCACTAGGAGGGTGGTGAAGCACTGGAATGGGTTACCTAGGGAGGTGGTGGAATCTCCATCTTTAGAGGTTTTGAAGGCCCCGTGGGGCTTGACAAAGCCCTGGCTGGGATGATTTAGTTGGGGTTGGTCCTGCTTTCAGCAGGGGATTGGACTAGATGAACTCCTGAGATCCCTTCCAACCCTAATCTTCCATGATTCTAACATGTGCTAGCAGGTTAGCAAGTTGTGGCATGCCGTATACCCCCCGTACTTCAACCTGTTAACACATTAAAAATACTAACTGCCTCATCTTTGCTAGACTTTTATCATGTTAGCAAACAGGGGATAAGAAAACACTTCTTGTCCTGGTGTGGCTGCACCAGCAGAGAGGAAACAGGACCACTCTAACAGTAGAGTTTACTTTAGGTAAAAGACCACAGACAAACTAACGAACTTTTGGTCAGCATTAATACTCATTCACGGAGCACCCAAGTGTGCACCACAAAGAAATGTAGAAGACAGTCCCTAACCTGAACAGCTAGAAACATGACAAAATGGGCTGGGAGAAAAAGTGGAGCAAGGGAAAACAAACAAGATCAGAAGGAGATGATCAGCCAATGCACATTCTACTATACCTAGGCCTGAAGTCCAACTGAAAGGAAAATGTAAGAATTTCAGATTACTCCCGAGTTGCTTTGCTATAACCTTCACAATCTTTCCCCAAGAAGAGATGGCTAGAGAAAGGATAGTTCGATTCCTTATGAACCAATGGAATACACAGATTTCATTATGAAGGAGTACTTCCCATATTACTCTAGAGGGAAATTCTGCCCCAAAAAATAAAAATTCTGCACACAGTATTTTAAAATTCTGCAAATTTTATTTGTTAATAAATAAATGTGTAGGCTCCAGCAAGGCAGTGGGGAGCCCAAGCTGCTCGCTGCACAGAGGTGGGAGATCACCCTGCAGCCCTTGCTCCCGGGACAGGGATTTGGCGGTGAGGCTGCACCCTACCCTGATGCAGCACAAGGGACAGGCCTGACCCCCTCCGTGCCAGGCGCACCAGGTGTGCGCAGGCAGACTCAGCCCAGCAGGATCCAAGTGTGGAGGGGCTTAGTGTGGGGCGAGAGGGTTCTGTGTGGGGCAATCTGGGTGCAGGCGACTCAGTGGGGGGAGTCCAAGGTGTGGGGGAAATAAGGAAGCACAGGGGTTCATTGGGGGGTTCTTGGTGCAGGGGCAATGGGACGCTGCAGGGGGATGGTTGGAGCTCAGCGAGGGGATCTGGGTGTGGCAGGATGGGGCTCAGTGGGGTGGAGGTCCAGGTATGGTCCAGATGCAGGGGGGTGAGGCTCATGGGGGGGAGGGTTCAATGGGCCTGCTTAATGGGGGAGCCCCAGTTGCTGCGAGGGGATGCCAGGCTTCTGCTTCCCCTCCCCATTCCCCATCCCATTCTCTTCCCCACTGCCTCCTCCTCATTCCCTCCCCCTTCCTCTCCCCACTGTCTCCTGCCCCCGTCCTATCCCACCACACCACCCTTCCCCCATTTCCTCTGCCCGAATTCCTTGCCCTACTCCACCATGACCACTCACCGTTGTACAGAAAACAAGATGGCTCCCAGCACACAGAAGGGGAGCTCAAACACCACTACGACCCAGGAGACAGCATCCAGCTGCAGAGTCAGCAGAACCAAACGGCACCCTCCTTCACCCAGGCAGCTCTGCGCTCGCAGAAATGGGGGGATGGCAGTGTGCCCCCCCCACACTTCACCTGTTCGGGGGGGCAAGGCTCCCCCACTTCCTCCCCCAAACTAGGTGCATTGCCCTCCCCACTAAAATTCCCTTTGCTTCCCCTGTATTTTCTGCAGGGAAGCAAAGAAATCTGCAGGGGGATATGAATTCTGCACATGTGCAGTGGCGCTGAATTCCCCCAGGAGTACCATATCAAGGAAGCAAGATGAGAACAATGCACTCTGAGATAGTAAGGAAGGCAAACATATTCATGGTGAATAATTCTTATTACCCTGCCTCTCTCCCTGCATACAACTGCCAAAACAACAAGTCAAGAGACTTTTCCACATGCTGGAGGGAAATACACAAATGAGATTTACTAGCTTTATCAATAAAGTCGACATCAGAGCCCTCTATTGGCTGCCTGTGTTGCCTTTGAGCACAGAGGCCCCAAAAAGCACCTCACCACACCTGTCTAACTTTAGGTTTCTGAGGCTGAGGAGGGGCTTACCAGGCCCCAAGGCTACCCAAACAGCCTCAGGACTTTCAGTGAAACAGCAAGTGCAAAGTCCATAGTCACCACCGCAATTAAAGTGACATTTCCTAGATTTAAAAAGTTCTGTTTGGGCAGGCTAAGAAGAGAGGAAAGTGTCAGTTTTCCTATTACAGGTGGGTATGCATCCTTGGTGTAGGTGCATTCTCACTAACAGGTTTTAGTAGAACACACATTCTTGGAAGACGGAGCAACTAATATAAAAAATAAAATATTCTGATCCTACAAAGTAACTATTCATAGTTGAAAAAACCAGCAACAGAAGAGGAATTAAAAAGATCCCTAAGAGTCTTAGCACAGAAATGAACACAACTGTTGTCTATTTATGAACTCACCAATGATTACCTTAAAAAAAATCCCTCCTGAGTAACCACAGGAACTTTCAGAAAGAAGAAAATTGTTTTTCTAATATCACAAACCCAGACTGCATAACAGCTCAGATTCCCTCTGGTGCTCCCTTTTCATTACTGTGACTCAACAGCACAGCTTCAGTTCTAAATTGTTACTTTACTGGAGGCCCAATTACTGCTTCACAAAAGCTACAGTTTTTCAGGTAAATAGAGCATCCTCATTTTATAAAACGAGTATCAGAAGCCACCCAGGTAGTCATTTTGTTGCACCTATTTATTATAAATAAGATGCCCACACAGGCAATGAAAGCACTGAAATAAACCACAGAACTACACCACCTAGTGGACTTGTTTTAGAACAAGTTCCGAGTTACACAGCCTTATTATTCCTATTCATTATAGCTCAGCAACAAGCCCATTTCCAAGTATTTTTCTCAGGCAATTTTATACAAAGTTTCTACAGTAACTTACTTGCAATTTGACATTAAGAGTATCTGCACTCACATACTGAGTAGAAAAATTTGAGTCCTTACACAATTCAGGTATAAAATATTTCATCAGTAAAAGTTTACTTAGAATTAACTGTAGACACCTTTATAGTCAACTCAAATTCAACAAGGAAATCATACAGTTTTACTTTATAAAGAGTGAATAGTTTTTGCAGGGTACCTACAAATTTGCCAATGCCCTTACTCAATCCAGCTCATACTATTTTCCTCATCTGTTAGTGTCTAGTACAGAATGTTTATACACACATAAACCTAGAACTTTTCCAGTGACTAGGCAGCCAGCTAGAACATGCAAATTGAGGGCCGGGCAACAGGTGTTTGGCTTACCTGCATACCCCAACAGAGGGCTGTTTAGAAACATAGAAAGTGCCATACAAAATCAAACCTGAGGTCTATTTAGACCAGTATCCCATCTCCAGTGGCCAGCACCAGATGCTTCAGAGAAAGGTGTAAATAAGCACTAAGCAGTAGGCAGAGGTGTGATAATCTGCCCACACACACCCCCACACACACATTAGATCTCATCCTAATCTCTACTAGTAAGAGATTGTCTTAATCTCTAAAACGAGGCTTAATATCCCTTTCACAGAATTTATTAATTACTACTTCATGAAAAAAATCTATTTTAACTTGTTTTTTGAAAGGTAAAGCACAAGAGAAAAAAGTACAACCTTAATGCTGCAATAGCACCTATAAGCCAACCAGGTAAGGGCCCCATTATGCCTAGCATTGTACAAACATAGTGACAGTCCCTGCCTCAAATAGTTTACAATCTGAAAGACTAACTGTTACACTTCCATCTCCAACTTCAGAAGCCGGAAAAGAGAAGCCCTCATTCTAAGGGAATACAATAAAGTAATATCACTGCTATAACTATTTTTCTTTTTTTTTTTTTTTAAATACCACAGAAGATCTAAGGAGATCACCACACATTGAGCACACCACTGTAGTTTTCTCCCGAAACAGGACAAACTCAGCAGTCGCTACTTCAATGTACAGAAGACCTTAAAGTTGGTTCTCAGGATGACCAGTTTCAAAACCAAATCTAAGGTGCAGACTAGTAAAGTTCTACTGTATTATTTAGAACCATTAAATATTTACTTGGGCAATCTGTTAGTCATGCTCCAGTCATCAGCAAGATAGAACCTTGTAAGTTAACTTCCTGTTCTTTTACTGAAAATTAAACAGTCTTTAATTTCTGAACCCATGTAGAGGTACTTAGTCTGATGTACAAAATGCATCTCATGTGCTACAAGTATTTTGTAATGAAATCCTAAACAAAAAAAAACCGAACAGCATTTTTAAGTGTAGACCAAACAGTAGCCATGTCTTCATGTCTGAACAGCTTAAAATCCATTACATAAATGAATGTTTCAATGTACTTCTTACTATAGGTGTTAACACTTCGTGTTTTGCTATCTGACCTTCCCAAGGGCAATGTTAGAGAAGATGAAGTATGACTACAAACAAAACGGGAGTCTTGCTGTACAAGCAAACTGATCTGACATCAGCACAAGTTGGAAATTTGCCCACAGATATTCCCCAAAAAGGAGACTTTTTGTATCCAAGTGATGAAAGGAGTTGCATGTGAAAAATCCACTATTAATTTTCAACTACCCTAAAATACTAGATTTTTACTTGGAGCTATCCTAGTGCCACAAAAATTAGTCATGGGTTACAGATATCATAGATTAGATTTAAAGATATTTTTATTTAATGAACTCTGCAACACTTATTGTATTTACATAATGGGGGGAGAAGGGAGTTCTAGAAGCTTTGCTGAAAAAGAAAGCTAGTTTGCTATGACACCAAATTCCAGGTAACATGAAAGTGGGCCAAGAAATTCCTTTTGAATTGCTTTAGGATAAAGAGGAAGCTTTGGTACCTACAGCAGCTAATAGTCACTGAAGTTATCAGACAGAAGTCAAGCTTGTTTTTTCCCCCCCATTAACTGTTACTCCTGGGGGAATTCTGCGCATCCGCATCTGTCTCGCATATTGTATTTTCATGCACAAAAAACATGTGCCTAAACAGTGCTGCAGTTCCACCTTTTGCCCACCAGAGGCCGCTGTGGCACCAGAACAAGCAGTTGCATTCATGCCTCTGTTCTAGCATCACAGCAACCTCTGGTGGGCAAAAGGTAGAACTGCAGCAATTAGGCAAAATGTTTTTTATGCAGGAAAATAAAAATTTCTATGCCCAGTGCTGCTGAATTCCCCCAGGAGTAGAGTCCATCACAACATCCTGCCTGAGGAGTCAGGTTAGGACAGGGCAGAGCACACAGAGCTGCAGGGGGGTCACAGACTGGGGTTCAGAATGGCTAGTGGGGGGGACAGATGGGCATGGGCTCGGGAGCTAGTGGGGTGACAGCGTTGAGCCTGGGGACGGAGACTGCAGAAACCCATGGGGATGAGGGATGCTGGGACAGGGGCGGATGTGCCTGACTGAATAGGAGAGGCTTGAGGTCACCCCTAGCTTTTCAGAAACTCCAAAGCTTGCCAACATGACTTCCCATCATCTTAGCTGCCAAAGTCTGTCAGGCCATAGCAATTTTTCTAGGAAAATCTCTCTTTGTAGCAGAGATACTCAGTCCCCTTTGTCAGACAAACTTGTCACTGGGCCTCCCTCTCTCCCTACCCCCTCCTTGCCACTGTTATGACTGAGACATGGTGGGAGAGGGAGGCTTGGAGGCGGTATCCTGACAAGTAGAGCTTGTAGATCTACCATAGAGAAGGGAAGATCTCCTCCATCTGGCAAACCTCTTTTGATTCACTAGGGGTGAGTCTCAAACTGATAGACCGTGGCAGGTTTGTTAAGAGAGAGTGTGCAGGCAATTCTTAGTATGTCTCCAGAAGGAGAAATCAGAGAGCCATGTGGGAGAACAGAAGGCACAGGGTCAGAGCAGTGGGTTTCCCTGCACCTCCCAGCCAGCCTACCCACCAGTTCCCAGCCCAGTATCCCAATGCCCACTTTATCTCCCCAGTTCCATAGTACCTCTTTCATCCTACACCAAATCCACTGACCCATTCCTCACAGAAAGTCTGTTCATGCTTCCTTTGTTTTACTGCAGGGTTTTTATGTCAGTAAATCTGAATTAAAAAAAAGTCCTCAGGTGTGAATATTACAGAGTAGGAAGTGGAGAAGCAGTTCTGGACACACAAGACGTTCTGTAGAACATGAAAGAGCTACAGTTACACGCCAAGAGACGTCTTCCAGGGATTCTCTGGGGTATCTCCCATCCAAGCAATGGCCAGGCCTATTCTTATGCAATCTAGTAATATCATAGCCCACTGCAATATGACTGCGAGCTGGAGCCAGTTTTGTTTCTGAAGCCATTACAAAGCGACGTCCAGTAATAAAACCCACCTCTCTAATCTAATGCTACAAAGCATTACCACTAATTTTCTCTCTCTGATATATATATAAATAATGAATAAAATAAAAGGGAGAGAGAGACATTACACACCTATATAAATATAAAAATGTTCATAACCCACAATTGCAGCCGGAGAGACAAAATCTAGAACATCTGTGACAACCTGAACTATTAATGACAGGTTTCAGAGTAGCAGCCGTGTTAGTCTGTATCCGCAAAAATAACAGGAGTACTTGTGGCACCTTAGAGACTAACAAATTTATTAGAGCATAAGCTTTCGTGGGCTACAAAGAAGTGGGTTGTAGCCCACGAAAGCTTATGCTCTAATAAATTTGTTAGTCTCTAAGGTGCCACAAGTACTCCTGTTATTTTTGTGAACTATTAATCTGGTGCAACCTGCTTATCTTTGAAAATTCAGTAGGATCAGGTCCAGACCAGTACGGTGTCTATTTTCAAATATCCAGCTGTTTTTCTTTCAGCTTATCTGTGAGTGTAGGCATTACCTCCATTTCACAGATGAGAAACTGGTCATTCCTATAAGTGCATTAACCACAGAATAAGCTTAATCAGTTTCATCTCTTATACCTTTTGATTTAAAGTGCTTTACACTATTACAAATGGGAAAAGGTTTTTGTAGTAGAAAGAGGTACCGAGCAGCACTCATCCTTGAATAAATGCTCTTTATGAACAGGGACATACACAAAGGGGGGGCAAGCAAGGGCACGCCCTCCTCACCCCACCCACCCCCCAAAAATCTCCATATTTCCCTGCATCAGCCTGCAGCCAGCCGCCCTGCTGCTTCCTCCATCCCCAGGCTGCAGGGACACAGAGAGTGCTGCTGCCAGGGGGAGCCACTGCCTCCTCGCTGCTGGGCATCCCCACCAGAGGTGTCCTGCCAGAGGCGTCCAGAGAAATGGCGGGGGTGGGGGAGGGGGAGAGAAGGAGAGCACGTGAACCTTTCATTTGTGTGTTTAACGTGGCCCTCCAAAAGTGGTCAAATTTAAATTCCTGCGCGCGCCCCTGTTTATGAATTAGCAGAGCTTGCTGCATGATAATCAAGAGATACAGGTTAGAAAGAAAGTTAGGTACAAATTTAAAGTCTACAGAAATTACTTGTCAATTTTTGGAAGTCTGCACCCAATGAAGTGTACTATAGAGGTGGTGAGTACACCATTTTCAGATGTTCACATCTTCATTATTTCAGACCCAACTATTTCCAACTTCATCCAGCACACATTCCTCATTTCAGGAATCTGAGCTTTAAACATGACATGTACAAACAGTATGAGTTATCTAAAGACAAAATAATGCATCTTAAAGATTGAGGCATATATTTTTCTTGCTGGCGTAACTTGAGAGTTTGAATTCCCCCCCCCCCCCCCAAGCATTAAAAAAAATATTAAGTTAAGTGCTAGGAACCCCAAGGGAAAAGTGGATGGGAGTGATGAGAAGTTTTGGAATTGAAAGCCTCTTACAACTTAAACTATACAGTCTCTGAAGCTTACTCACCTTTTTCTTTCCTCTCTCCATTTAGCAATCTCCTCTGGAGTATCTAACTGTATTCTTTTAGCACCAGGAGCATGCATCTAGGGAGGACAAGTTTTCAGAAACATTACAAAATGTGACTGAATATTCCCTTTATGCAATTACACAAAATTCTGCAACTTTAAAAACCCAGGCATTGATGAAGTTGGGTGTAGCATTTAGAAAATGAGAAGACTAAAAATGATACATGGCGATTTTCATTTCTATTATGTTGTCTTTTACATGCTTTTCATGTTTAATATGGGATTGAGGGTCGGTTTTAAGGCTGAGACTGGAATTTGTCATTCTAGAGAAATATAAAAATGCATAAAGACAGCCAGAGGAGAAGCTAATAATCAATTCTACAATTTTCATGGACTCAATTTTTTAAGCAGTTTGGGGTACCTACATTCTTCCAGTGAATCTGAACCAACTTCTCATGTGCACTGAAACCGCAGCCATCTTCTGCACACTGCAAGAGAAGAAAAAAAATATATACTCCAACACTATTTGAATGGAATTATGCACACAAGAAGAGTCAAGATGTAGCCCACTTATTTTTAACTACACTGCATACCACTGCATATTAGATCACTTTCTTGAATGATGAAACAAAACAACAACTGCCAACATAGTCTCAGTTACTCTCACAGAGCTCTGAAGATGTAAAAGGCTAAGTACCAGTACTACAGCATTAACAATCAAATAAAAAAAATAAAAAAATAAAAAGACATTCAGTTACTAAGTGGCCTAAGAGTAATACATTATGTTCACTATGTTTTACAATATTTATTCTCCACAGTACTCATTTATGATGACATCTTAGGATTCAGAATGCACTCAACAGTTTATAACAGTGAAGATCTTCCATCATTTCATGCAGGAATTGGAGCAGCTGGCATCCAAGAATTAGTCTTAGCCCCATCATAGAGGACTTGCCAAAATTGTACACACACTGTAGTCATCCCTGTTCTAGGGCAGGAGACCGTCAGCATTTCAGATTGGATGCAAACAGCACAAGCACATTGTCAACACCTCTTAGGTTCATGCTGTACCTATACCTATAGGTGGCCTATACCTATAGGATACCTATAGGTGGCCAAACAAGGCAAATCCCTCTAGTAGTGTCATCCCCAAAGACTTCAGTAATTCACGCAAAATTGTATGACTTTCCACAAATCACGGATAATTTCAACTACTGATTACCAATTTTACATTTACCATTATGGATCAAATACATGACCAGCACCCCAACGCCTATAAGTACAGGCAGAACCTATGTACTCACTTAGGGCCTCCGTTTTACATCGTAATCAAAAAAGAACACCCGCAACAACACAGTGACTCCTTGCACCATAGGTGCTGACTTTTGGTTTTGCCGGTGGGTGCCCCATCCTGGCTCCGCCCCCTTCTCCAAGGCCCCGCCCCACTCCACCTCTTCCTGCCCCATCCCCCTAGACCCCCCTGAACGCCTCCTTCTTGCCAACCCCCTCCCCAAATGCCTCCCACCTGCCGCTCACTCCTTTCTGCCCCCTCCTGCCTTAAGGGCGAAGTGCGTGTGCTGGAGGGGTGCTCTGCCAGTTTTGAGGGGAGGCTATTTTCAGCATATTTATACACTTTCATTCTAGTTATTGAAAGTGTGTCTATCATTGGTATCTCCCCTTCCTGATGTTTCCCAGTTCTTGCTCTCCACCTGTGTCCCTTTTCCCCATCTCTCTCTCTCTGCTCCCCATCTCCCAGTGGCTCTGTTTAGCGCCCGCTCCCACCCACGCACTCAAAGCAGCTCTGTCTCCCCCCAACCCCACCCTCTGCGGCCAGCCCAGAAACTGCCCGCCCTGAGACAGAGAGAAATTTAATTCAACAGCCCAGCATAGAAATGGCCCATTCATTTATGCTGCTGTGTGGCTGCTGTGTCGCTCCAGCTCCTCCCAGTCCCCAGGGCTGCAGCCCACCCCTGCTTTGAAGCTCGCTCCTGACTCCCTCACACACTCTGCAACTTTTGTGGGAGGGGAGCCCCTGGTGGGAACATGGCCAAAGGTGAGGGGAGGGGGGAGTTGCTTTCTCCACTGGGCTGCAGCAGCCCAGCATCCTGAAGCAAGACGAGCTCAGGTGTCCCAGGGTGAAGCAAGGCAGCGTCTCCTGACTTGAAGCTGATACAGGGGGGTGGATGCAACGGAAGGGATTCTCTGGGAGCTGCAGGGGGGGAAAATCAATCCTTCCTGACAAGGGGAGGAGGGGACGCTGATGGGGGGAAAGTGGGAGGGGAGAGAGAGATGAAGTTTATCTCTGGGAGGAAAAGCCCCTCAGGCAGGCTTGATCTGGGCGTGGGGGGACAACTTTGAGCTGGGCAAGCATTATTTTGCCAGGCATGAGAGCAGGCACAAGGGCAAACTTTTCTTAAAGGAGCCATGCCCTTTGGTTTGTCCCCCTGCCCAGCACTAAGGGGGTCCGCAGCTGGTTTCTCCTGGATGGAGGGAGGGGCACAGGTCCTGGGGGAGACACCAGGGTGGGCTGAGAATAGCTGGCTCAGTCCTCGAGAAACCCCCTGGCCCGTACTCCTCCCAGTAGCCCCCTGGGGCCAGCCGAGAAGCTGCCTGCCCGTCTCCCTCCATCCCCCTGCCGAGAGGCTGCCCACCCCATCTCCCCCACCCCTCCGCAGCTAGCCCAGAAGCTGCTGTGCCCTGGCTGCTTGTGCCCCCTAGTCCAGCTCCCTCTGCCCTGAACATTAAAAGGACTCACATCTGCCTGCAGTGGGAGGTGGGAGCCTGCTGGGAGCTTCACCAGCTGCAGGGGAAACAGCTGATTGGTGGGAAGTCCCCACCTAACAGCTGATTGGCCGCAGCCAGCCAAAGAGCTGATGAGGGCTACTGCGCATGCTAAATAGCTGATTGGCAGTTGCCAACAGCTGATCTCCCCGGTGGGTGCTAAGCACCCACTAATGTTTTTCCATGGGTGCTCCAGCCCCGGAGCACCCACGGAGTCGGCGCCTATGCCTTGCACTATTTGGAGTCAGTGAAGGAGATGACTCCAAAGAAAGTGCCACCTACCACCTCCTGTAGCAAATGATTTTCCATTGGTGATCTCCCATTCAAGCACTGACTGGGACCAAAACCTGCTTAGCTTATGAAATCACAGGCCAAAATGGTATGACTGTAAATTGTAAAAATAAGCTGCTTTATAAGACAAACTTTCCCGCACATTTAAACTAACCTGTGTGTGCTGTGCAACATGTTCATCATACTTTTCTTGGTTTTTATAGCCACGATCACAAGTATCACAATAATGAGAGAAAACTGGTTCTTTTTTCCTTTTGTTCTGTTAAAAAGAGTGACATTATCTTCATTTCTTCAAAAAATAAGTTACACTTTATTTTAAATAGAAACCAATATGCTGGAACATGCTTACATGAAGACATTAAAATTATTTTAGTTGGTGTTTCAAGAGTCAAAACATTTTATACATAATCTAGACCTGGGGTCGGCAACCTTTCAAAAGTGGTGTGCCGAGTCTTCATTTATTCACTCTAATTTAAGGTTTTGCGTGTCGGTAATACATTTTAACGTTTTTAGAAGGTCTGGCTCTATAAGTCTATATTATATAAGTAAACTATTGTTGTATGTAAAGTAAACAAGGTTTTTAAAAGGTTTAAGAAGCTTCATTTAAAATTAAATTAAAATGCAGATCTTATCAATTTAGTGCAGTGGTTCTTAACCTGGGGTGCAAGATGCCCTTCCTGGGGGTGTGAGACATGCGAGATTTCATTAGAAGCTGGGGGTGGCTACAGAGCACTGGGCCCAGGCCAGGAGCACAACCCTGGGCTGGATGCCGGTACCCCAGGCCAGCAGCGGGCTGAGCAGGGCCGGAGGCCTGGACCCCGGCTGGCAGGGGGCCGGGCGGCTGGAACCCCAGACCAGCAGTGAGGTGAGTGGGGCCAGCGGCTGGTATCCCAGGCTAGTAGCAGGCTGAGCAGGGCCGAAGGCCGGGACCCCGGCTGGCAAGGGGCCAGTGGCCAGAACCCCAGACCGTCAGCGGGCTGAGCGGGGTGGCGGACAGAACCCCAGACTGGCAGCGGCTCATCCGCTGCCGGTCTGGGGTTCTGCCAGCTCCTACCAGCTGGAGTCCCGGCCGTCGGCCCTGCTCAGCCTGCTGCCGGCCAGAAGTTCCGTTCACCCAGGCCGGCAGCGGGCTAAGCGGAGCCAGGGGCGGAGACCCCAGCTGGCAAGGGGCCGGCGGCCGGAACCCCAGACCGTCAGTGGGCTGAGCGGGGTGGCGGACAGAACCCCAGACCGGCAGCGGCTCACCTGCTGCCGGTCTGGGGTTCTGCGAGCTCCTGCCGCCGGCCCCGCTCAGCCCGGGGATTCCATTCATCCAGGCCGGCATCAGACTGAGCAGAGCCGGGGGCCGAGACCCCAGCTGGAAAGGGGCCGGCGGCCGGAACCCCAAACCAGTGGCAGGCTGAGCGGTTCAGCCCGCTGCCGGTCTGGGGTTCCGTCCACCGGCTCCTGCTAGCCGGGGTCCCGGCCGCCGGCCCTACTCATCCCACTGCTGGCCGGGGGTTCCGTTCACCCAGGCCGGCGCGGGCTGAGCGGGGCCGGCAGCCGGGATCCCGCCTGACAAGGGGCAGGCGGCCGGAACTCCAGACCGTCAGCTGCCAGTCTGGAGTTCCGTCTGCCAGCTCCTGCCAGCTGGGGTCCTGGCCACCGGCCCCGCTCAGCCCGTGGCTGGCCTAGGGTTCCGTTCACCCAGGCAGGCAGTGGGCTGAGCGGGGCCGCCAGCCGGAACCCCGGCTGGCAGCAGTGTGCCAGTAAAAATCGGCTCGCGTGCCGCCTTTGGCATGCATGCCACAGGTTGCCGACCCCTGATCTAGACTGAAAAATGACTAAAAAAAAAATCAAATTATTGTGTTCCATATCTCGCAATTTCCAACTCAAATGTGCTCAGTTTACAAGTAACATCTTTTTACTAAGTGTCACCATTGCCAACATAACCAAAATGCCAAAGTGGCCTCATCACCAGAAATAAAAGTTCTTGCAAGGTTAGTACGTCTCAACAATAAAATCATGTGCGCAATGTACGATTTAAATAAGTTGATTAGAGCATCCCTCCCTTGAATGGATCCAGAACTTGCAGACTTGTCTCATCATGAAATGCTCTCATTTATAACATAATATTTAACACAGAGGTGGGCAAACTACGGGCTGCGGGCTGGACCGTTCTGCCTGGCCCTTGAGCTCCCGGCTGGGGAGGCTAGCCCCTAGCCCCTCCCCTGCTGTCCCCCCTCTCCTGCAGCCTCAGCTCACCGTGCCGCCAGCGCTCTGGGCGGCGGGGCTGCGAGCTCCTGCCGGGCAGCGCGGCTGCCAGTCCTGGTGCTCTGAGCGGCATGGTAAGGGGGCGGGGAGGTTGGATAAGGGGCAGGGGGTCCCAGGGGCAGTCAGGGGGCGGTTGGATAGGCGTGGGAGTCCCTGTTAGGGGACGGGGGTGTGGATGGGGGTCAGAGCAGTCAGGGGACAGGGGGTTGGATAGGGTGTGGGATTCCAGGGGGGTGGAGGGTCCCAGGAGGGGGCAGTCAGGGGACAAGGAACGGGGGGGGGGGTTGGATGGGTCAGGGGTTCTGAGGGGGGCAGTCAGGGGATGGGAAGTGGGAGGGGGCAGGGACCAGGCTGTTTGTGGAGGCACAATCTTCCCTACCCAGCCCCCCATACAATTTCAGAACCCTGATGTGGCCCTCAGGCTGAAAAGTTTGCCCACCCCTGGGTTAAAATATGTTACAACATATGGTTATAACATAATCCTAACTGGTGTGGTAGGATTAAGACTACTGTATCCCGGAAGTACAACTGAGTTACTAAGCTCCACATAATAGCTATAATAAGTACCTTTTGCTTAAAGTTTCCACCTGGAGAATGTTTAAAAAATGCAGGTGTTGGTTCAGCTTGCCATTCTTGGGTAAAATGGCCATTTCCACCTTCAATAAAAAAATATTACAAGAAAAATGAAATTACACATAGCTGTTACAATACTTTCTTCAATATTATGTTTGGAAAAAAAAAGCAGTGCACTCTAAATAACCTTGCAAAAAAATCTTTTAAAGAAAAACACAAATATGGAAGTTTTTTGATCCATCTAATATTCCTTACCTCATTTGTGTAATCACAATATTACACTACTTGTTATCTTATACTCCTTGGTGTCCTATACGTCACTGCTGAGACCTCTCAGGATCTCCCTTATTCTATCAATCCTTTTAAAAAACTGCCTGAAAATTAGTGCTACCACTTTAAAAAAAAATCTAAAATACTGATTTATTATTATTTAATAGTGCAGATAACACATGGATTTTTTGGTTTGTTTTTTCAATGACATCATCAACATGGCAAACCCCAAAAGGGCACAGCCTCCTTGGAGGTATATTATAGCATCACCAAATCTTTGACAAATAAAGGACAAAAACCTGGTTTTAAGTTTCAGGGTTGGGAAACTTGGGAAAGAGCGTGGGAACTACCTCGTTCTTCTTTTAGTCATAAGCAAGAAATAGCCAGCACTGGAGGATAGCAACAACCACCTAAGCAGAGCCACAAGCCAGACTGCACGTGAGAAGCAGGGCTGCAGCACCCAGGACCACTCCTCACCCCCGAGATGCAGGTGGGGAGAAACCCTGCGCGCCCCGCCGAAGGATGGATATGGGGGGAACGGGGCAGGAGCCCCTCGGAGAGGGGGGGGTTCGTTGGGAGAACAGGGAGGGGGAATATCCGGCCCGCGTGCCCCTCCCTTTTGCCCCCGCGGGGGTCTCCCCTACCTGGGTGCGGGGCTCTCGGCAGCTCCCCGTACGCCGGTGACGGCTGGTACCATGCGCCAGGCGGCGGATAATCCGCAGGCGGCGGCGCCCAGAAGCCGGGATCCCAGGCGGGGGGCGGGCAGAACACTGGGGGCCTGAACATGGGAGGCGGTGGCGGGTACCAGGCGAACGGATTCATGTCAGGCCCGAAAAGACCCCTCCGGCTACCCGTGCTGCCACTGCCAGCGGCGCTTGCTTCCACATGGGGGACACAGGCGGCCATTGCATTATACATCACTTCCGGCACTACTGTAAACACCACGCCCCAAAGCCAGGGTGCGGAACCCCGGCGGCCACACTACCGAGTAACGTCATCGCACAGCGCCGGAAAGGCTATGGGGACCGTCAGCCGCCTATGCGCCGGCGGGTTTGCCTGGGCCGCAAGAGTCGCTATGCTATACGCATGCGCGGCGGTGTTGTTGTGCCATGGCTCGAGAGCTGATGGGGCCGGCGCTGCCCCCGGGCTTTGCCCGCTGTGCCGAGGCGGACCCGGATGAGGACTTCAGCCAGGGTGAGGACGCCATAGAGGACAGGGTTTGGCCTGGGTTTAAGCAGTAGCTCGGCGCGGCCCGTGAGGCGGGGCCGCCTCAGAGGGATTCGGTCCCGTCCCAGCCTGGGGCTGTGTGTAGCCCCGGCCCCGCGCCCGCCCGTCTCCCACCTGAACGTGCCGGAGCCAGCGGGACCCGTCAACAGCCCCCGCCCAGGCTGTTCGCCCGCTCGCTGGGCGGCACTTGCTGCGCTGCGGTGGTTTTCAGGGGATTTCCGAAGGGGTCCGCGCCTCCCTTCGACACGTTCTCGTGGTCCGCAAATGAAAAAAGGTTGAAACCCGCTGCTGTGCGACGGCCCTGCTGTAGCTAAGGCCGGGACAAGCTGCTTGTTTCACAGTTGATTTTCGGTGTCCTCTAATTCAAGTGATTTTTTTCTTTGTGACACTGAGGGCCACAGCTGCAACTTGCTGCACCCAGTTTTCAGATGATTTCATACAGGTTATCAAAGAGAAACACACACACAACCACTATATTTTCTTGTAGTTGTGTTCTAGTACCTAGGATATTTTACATCAGGGTTTCTCAAACTTCATTGCACCACAGCCCCCTTCTGACAACAAAAATTACCATACGACCCCAGGAGGGGGCACTGAGCTCGCCCGAGCCCTGGTGCCCCAGGTGGGGATGGAGAGCCAAAACCCAGGGGCTTCAACCCCAGGCAGGGGGCCTGCATCCTGAGCCCCACTGCCCAGGACTGAAGCTGTCAGGCTTCGACTTTGGCCCTGGGCAGTGGGGCTCGGGCTTTGGCCCAAAGCAGTCCAAGCCAGCCCTGGTGACCCCATTAAAATGGGGTTGTGACCCACTTTGGGGTCCCGACCCACAGATTGAGAACTGCTGTTTTACATACATATGGCTGCCATATAATTTACTATTTTCTCTCTTCGGGGGAGGTATTGTTAATGCTACTGACTCTTTTAGACTTACTACTTTTGGCCTTACACTTTGTCTATTTATGGGTTTGCTAGCATTTACTTGTCCTTTAACTGCATTTTGTCATTTGTGGTAGGCAGCAGATACCTCAGGTTTGGTTCACCTACAGTAGGTTGCTTTATCATACTTCACTATTTGCTGCTGCATTTGTCTTAAGAAGGGACTATATTTTAAACTCATTTATTGGGGAGGATGCTTAAATTATGTCTTAGCCCAAAATTTAACTATGTGTCTGAAAACAATTTTACTTAATTCATTCTATCCATGAGTATTCTTACAACCATATTTGAGCACCCACATTACCCCTCTGAAAATCACATCTGATGTGCTTTGCAATGCATAAAATCACCAGACAAATATGAAATACAGCGTTTTATATGTCTTGATGCTGCTTATGCTGATCTACATTGTGCTAGTTGTTCTGAAGAAGCCTCTCAGAAAACAGTTAAGATGCTGGTATTTGCCATGTATTGTTGGAATGCCCTTGAGAAAGATCTAATGTGGCTCTGCAACAAGTTCTGTAAAACATTGTCTGCAGCTCAGATAAATGGATTTAAGCTAAACCTCATTCAGTATTATGAGATGATTCTCTAGAGGAGTTTTAATATGGTTACTTAACGTGTAAAATGGTCTTAAAAGGTTGTTATATGGAGGCAGATTATGTTAACCACTTTTAAACAATATTACTTTATTCTTAGTTTAAAGGCCCATCTAGGTTTGTTGGTAATTTGTTTAGAAGCGGTTTCCAACAGTTTAAGGCAGGGGTCGGCAACCTTTCAGAAGTGGTGTGCCAAGTCTTCATTTATTCACTCTAATATAAGGTTTTGTGTGCCAGTAATACATTTTAACGTTTTTAGAAGGTCTCTTTCTATAAGTCTATAATATATAACTAAACTATTGTTGTATGTAAAGTAAATAAGGTTTTTAAAATATTTAAGAAGCTTCATTTAAAATGAAATTAAAATGCTGAGCCCCCCCAGACCGATGGCCAGGACCCGGGCAGTGTGAGTGCCACTGAAAATCAGTTGAAAATATGTTAAGGCCTAAACTTATTATTGTATCTGAAACAGGGATCGGAAACCTTTGGCACATGGCCCATCAGGGAAATCCGCCGATGGGCCGGGACGGTTTGTTTACCTGCAGCGTCCGCAGGTTCGGCCGATCGCAGCTCCCACTGGACGCAGTTTGCCATTCCAGGCCAATGGGGGCTGTGGGAAGCAGCGGCCAGCACATCCCTCGGCCCACGCCGTTTCCCGCAGCTCCCATTAGCCCAGATCCGGAACGGCGAACCACGACCAGTGGGAGCTGCGATCGGCCGAACCTGCAGATGCTGCAGGTAAACAAACCGTTCCAGCCCATCAGCGGATTTCCCTGATGGGCCGCGTGCCAAAGGTTGCCGATCCCTGACATTTAAATAAAAAATAAATACTGTATATACTCATTCATAAGCCGAATTTTTTTAGTAAATAAGGGAAGCACCAGTGAAGGGGGTCGGCTTATGAACGGGTATAGAGAGGGAGAGGTGGGACAGAACCCCTCCCCCCAACAGAGGCAGCAAGAAGAGGCAGCAGAGCCAGAAGGGAAGAGGCGGGGCCAGAGTCTCTCCACTTCTGGCCACGCTGCTCTCCCCCCAGCCTCCGAAGCAGCTGCAGCTCTGGGGCTGGCAGGCTGCAGCCGTGCTGCTCGGCTCCACCCCCCAGAGCAGGCTGTGGCCGCACGGCCCGGTGTAGCAGCACAAACAGCAACCCTCCACTTTTGCAACTAGTTGCAGTTTCCGCCATGCAAAAGCTAAGGTTACTGGGCATGCTCAGTTCGGGTGAGCATGCTCAGTTCACCCAAAGTAGGGAATTGGGAGAGGGAGCTTTTTGTGTCGTCACACTGGCCCGCCGGAGCACGGTGCGGCCGTGCCACCCGGCCCAGCCTTCTGGAACATGCTGCGGCTGCGCCGCCCGGTCTGGCCCGCTGGAGCAGGTTGTGGCCGTGCTGCCCAGCCCGCCGGAGCAGCTCCAGCCAGGCCAGAGACATCCTCCCCAGATAAGGTGGGAAGGGATGGGATAGGGGTCCCAGGCTAGGGGTGGGGCCATGTGGGGGGTGGTCACGGGTTACTCCCCTGACTCCCAGCTTCTCCCCCCCCCCCCCAAAAAAAAAAAAAAACATTTCCCCACCAGTTGCTGTCCCGGCCCGTCAGGGTAAGCAGCTGGCACGCCGGGACACTTTGTTTACTTAGGTTTACCGCCGTGCCTGCGGACGCTCAAGGTAAACAAACCATCTCGGCCTGCCAGCAACTTATCCTCATGGCCCGGGAGCCAAAGTTTGCTGACCCCTGAATTATAGGGTCGGCTTATGAGTGAGTCATAAAAATTTTCCATTTTTACTTATCCATCTTGGGGGGGTCGGCTTATAAACGAACCGGCTTATGATCAAGTACAGTAACTCCCTCACTTAACGTTGTAGTTATGTTCCTGAAAAATGCAACTTTAAGTGAAACGATGTTAAACGAATCCAATTTTCCCATAAGATTTAATGTAAATGCAGAGGGTTAGGTTCCAAGGAAATTTTTTGAGGGCAGACAAAAGGCATTATATACTGTATATAATACCGCTTCTCTCCAGCCAGCTTTGAAGGGGAAAGCGACACTTCTTTCCGGCCGCTGGCTGCGCGGCTGCCCCTGCTCCTCCATGGGCCGGAGGACTCAGGAGGAGCAGGGGCAGCCGCGCAGCCAACGGCCGGAGAGAAGGGTGCTTTCCCTTTCAAAGCGCCGCTTCTGTCTGGCCGGCTTTGAAGGGGAAAGCGCTGCTTCTCTCTGGCCGCTGGCTGTGCGACTGCCCCTGCTCCTCCTGAGTCCTCCGGCCCATGCTCGCAGGGCTGCATTCCGAAAGGGGCTTTAGAGCTGCAGGCCAGGGCCCCGAGGCCCCCTTAGCCCAGGGCCCTGCAGCCCCTAAAGCCCATACGTTCTGGGTGGCCCTGCCTGCCGGGCGGGGGGGGAGGGACAGCTTCCCCGCTCGCTCCCTCCCTCCCAGAAAGTCCTAAGCGCCGCCAAATGGCGGGGGAAGCGCTGGGAGGAAGGGAGGGGGAGGAGGCGGAGAAGAGGAACTTGTGCAATGCTCCCTTGTAAAGTCAGCCAAAGGACATTATAAGAGAGCATTTCACAACTTTAAATGAGTATGTTCCCTAATGGAGCAGTGATGTAACTTCGAAACAACATTAAGCGGGAGGACGTTAAGTGAGGAGTTACTGTATATACGGTATGCTTAATCCATGAGCCTCTATCAACAACTTTTGAGTTAAAGGCTGCTTTTCTATATACGGAATAAATCGGGGGGGAAACAGCCAACTTCTGAGGTTAAAATTTAATAATATGGTACAACAGGTTATATACTGTACTATGGGCTTATTTTGTTTAATAAAAAAAAATTGATATGCTGTTTTGTGTGTTTAATTAAATTCTAGTTAACATCCTAATACAGCAGGAAACAAATCATGAGCAAGTTAATTATCTAGTAAATAACCAAGATATCATACACTATTTTCTAACATACTAAAAATGTACAATTAATAAGAATCTTAAAATATCAAGCTACTGTATATAATGTACCCGCCTAAGTAGCAAAAAAAATTACTAAATCTAGTGTAAAGGCTCTATTTAGTTGTAAATCAACATGTTTTAATTGTCACATCAGCCAGTGTGAATGATCTTTTTTAGAAAATAACTGAAGTACAACTGGAAAAGTTGATTAAAATTGCTGATTTAAATCGAGACTTTCCACTTGGTGATTTAAATCATAATTTAATTGCACGATTTGAAGCACCTTGATTGAAAATAATCCATCCTGTTAAAAATAGTTCTCAAGCCTAGGTTGGACCTAGTTTCATTCATTAGCATTAATATTTTCAACTATGTTAAAACTCAGTTATTATTAACACAATTCTTCCGCAGATGTAGCATGGCTGCCCAGTTTTGTGTAGTTTTGTGACATTTCATACAAATGATTTAAATAATTTGCAAATTTACAACTAATTAGTACGTAAACAGAGTTCTGCTTCTGACCAACACACTCTTCCCTAAGCAGTGGTGAGAGTAGGACATGGAGCTCTATAAAACCTGGCAGCTGTACCTGGAGGGGAGGGAAGGAGGGGATGCTGGAAAGTGTCTAGGATGGATTAAGATGTTGGGGCAGGAAGCTGGTGCATGCTGGGATTACTGGGGTAAGTGGAGAGATTGTGTGGAGGCTGCAGTTGCTGGGACTTCTGTGGTGCATGGGAGGATATTTGATGGGGGGAACTGGTGCAACTTGCTAGGGGATAAGGATGTCTGCATTCCACACCTGCCACTGCTGCCACCACTTCCCAGATGTTCCTTCCTGGGCCTTGCTCTTGTTTGACTGATACTTGATGTTTCTTTTCTTTTGACCTGATCTGAACAACTCTTCAAATATGTATTTATTTTTATTTGTTTGGTAGTTGAATTTATGTGTGAGCTTGTCCTTCACTTTTCCTTGGACATTTTCATTTCTAGACATCTTTTGTAGCATCTACCTTCTTTAGAGAAAATGACGTACAAAATTGTGCACTTTCAAGCTTGTAATTCCATCAGAAAAGGTTAATTTGATACCTGAAATCAGAAGAGTGAAGACAACCATTTATTAATGTCAACATTCATGAAATGGATTTACTACTTCACATGCACAGTTTGGTTATGTGTAATTTTCATGAGGCAGTATGTCAGCAAATATTTAATAATCTTTTCTTTTGGCTTCATTATGCCTACTTATTTTTTTTGCATATAACATACACAAAACAACTACATTAAAAGGGCACTATTAAGGTTTCAATGTTAAGCATTCAAAAGTTAGGAGATGCTAGAAGTAAGGTTCCTTTTATAGACACAATGTTTATATCTCTACCAAATTTTAAGTCCCTGCTTCAAAAGATCTGTTAAAAGAAAAGATTGTTTTGCCCATGTTAAAAAATTCTGCCAATATATTTTTCCTTAGCCCTGTTCCTAGAAAATGCTGAACTGTTTTGGCTGAAATTTTCCAAATATTTCAACCTGAGACAGACACCAGGCATGGAAAACTTCAGCCCAAATGGTTAATATTTGGTAAAGTGTTAAGTCTCTGAAAACAGGGTCTTATAATGGGAACTTTTGGGCAACCTTAATAATAAGTAGCATTAGCAGCCCCGTTTATAATTGCCTGTCACATCTGTAGGATACTTTACTCATTTAGGTTCTGATCCTCCAAACATTTATACATAAATTTAACTTTACACGTGTGTAATGCCGCTGAATTTAAGTTGTGAAAAGTTGAGAATGTGCATAGGTGCTTTCAGGATCAGGGTCTTAAATATATATATATATTTTTAAATAACTGATAAAAAATGGGCATGCATTCAGTTACACTGATCAAACAAACCAAAATGGGTAACTCTGACATGAATCACCAGAAATATCTGGTATTGAAGTGGATTCATGGGTCTGTTGTCTTTTGGACAAATGGTTCATTTCCTTTCCATGCAAACAAGAAGCTGAAATGAGAGGCAGATCAGTGGTTGCTTTGTAAATTGTATGTTATTCTTGTTTTGTGTTTTAGTTATGTGAAGAAATGATGAGTTGTGTAATGTCCCCATTAATCTTTCTCATTCTTGTCTAAGACTACGTCTACACTACGGGGGGGGGGGGGGGGGGGTCGATTTCAGATACGCAAATTCAGCTACGGGAATAGCGTAGCTGAATTAGACATATCTGATTCGATTTACCCCGCTGTGAGGACGGCAGCAAATCGACCGCCGCGCTCCCCCGTCGACGGCGCTTACTCCTACCTGGGCTGGTGGAGTACGCGCGTCGATTCGCAGATCGATTATCGCGTCCCGACGAGACGCGATAAATTGATCCCCGAGAGATCGATTTCTACCCGCCGATCCGGGCTGGTAGTGAAGACAAGCCCTAAGACTTGCCTAATAAAAGTTGAGCTTCTAGATGGCTCTGGTTTATTTTGCATAATTTAAAAGGTCACAGCTCTTTAATTGTAGATGTAATTTTCTCTCAGCCTTCGTTTATATGACTTCATTGTACCTGATCTTTTTTTGTTCTAATTCTTTGGCTGTAGTAAAAGTTCACTGTACCTCTTCCCAGCCAAATAAGTTTCCCTTCCTGTCTGCCTTAAAATCAGTGTTTGCAATTTCAAAAGGCCCTGTAGAGTTTATGCCTCAGAATGCACTGTGAAATTATAAAAAGCCCAGTAGTGTCAGAGCCATTCAATCCTGTGATATCAATTATTCATTTAGACCATAATTCAACAAAGCACTTAAAACACATGCTTAAATCAATCTTTATTCAGCAAATCATTAACGCTTGTTCTTACCTGCTCGGCTGTGTCAGGACCTTTGTTAAATCATTGTTAACTCTTATGTAGAGACAGGACTGTTTGAATAAAGTTAAATCCAGCGAAATACATATTTTGATGATACCAAAAGTGGTAATGTTCTTTTAAAGTGTTTAATCGAATATCCACACTAAATCTTGATGTTTAGTTGCAGGTCCAGTATTGCCTCCTGGCTACAAAAAAAGCTCAGAAATGCATGACAGTGATGAAGGCTCCAAGTCTCCTCCTCTGCTCAGAGAAGCAAATAGAGATTCTGAAGAGGAGCAGGACACTGATCCAGTACCCAAGTCAGTCTGTTTGTGTGTCATTCATGTATTTACATTGGTAAAATAAGCAGAAATTGGACCACTTCATACAATGAGTTGACTGAATTAGCCCAGATGCAGAATCGGAAAGGGGCTATATTATGCAACTAAAGAAAGCAAATGCCACACCAAGATAAAGTCTGCTAACGTTGTCCCCTCGTCCTTTCCAGGGTGGTAGTGGCTACCTAATCTGTATGTCTCCTTAGATTGTGACTGGCTTGTTCAGTGCAATCTAAATTGTTCATTTCATTTTAATTTTGTATGTAGGTTGATGTGTCACTTAACTTTTAGATGGTACTTTTAATTTGTGTGTATACACAACAGATGTGGATGATAGGCGCTTTATTAGAAATCTGAAAACTTAATATTGTGTGAATTCTGTTTCCAAAGTACAGCAAGTTTCCCTGCAGAAAGTAATAAGCACCTTGTTAGTATAACTATATTAAAGTTGCTGTGATGGGCCTGTTCATGGAAGTGTATTTTGGTAAACTATATCTTTGCTAGCAATAAGCAATGGGTCTATAGTAGACTTTGGGTGGACTGTGAATTTTGAAATTAGTGTTTCCTAATATAAATGTATATTAAGAAGCATATTGGAGGTAGAAATGAAATTTTGAGGTTAAAAAAAAGAAAAAGACCAAAATTTTCAAACCTGAACTTAGACTCCTATATCCATATTTAGGAACTTAAATAGAAGTGGTTCAATCTTCAGAAGTTCTAAGCACCCACAAATCTCATTGAAGTTAATAGCTAGAGGTGCTTAGGATCTTTGAAAATTAAGCCACTTCTAACTTTAGGCATAAAGTCTTGAAAAATGTGGCCTTTGACTCTACATGAATATAAACATACTACTGTAATGGGAGATACTGCACCTGTTTTAGGAACAGGTATATGGTAAGAATACTCAGATTGTCATAACATCAAAGTTATAGATCAAATGGATGATCACAGGAAAAATTAGCTTACCAATGACACAGTGAACAATTTTCAACTCCCAGTAGGCCTGATCCAACTCTGATTCTCTGACAAGTTAATAGGATTCTTTCTGTTGACTTCAGTGGGAACTAGTTTGGGCTCCTAGATACAGCGTTCATGTTAAAAATGTTTAAGTTAAACAGATAATAGTTATCTCCTTTTTAGACTATCTATCTAACTTAGGTATTTGTAACATGCCTATCATCATAATACTGTATATAGGGACCAGTCTGACTCCCATTGAAGTCAGTGTAAAGATTCCTGTGCGTGATCAAGCCCTTAACAAGTGTGGGTATATGATTATTTTGATTTGAAGGGCGGAAATATTTTTTTTTAATAGCAAATCTCAGCAAACTGCACATACTCAGATTTAATGGGACTAGTCAAATGTGCGAAGTTTAAAAACATGTAAGTGTTTGCAGGATTGGAGTCTTAGAGGGCATTATACTATTTCCATGTAATGATCATTAGTGTAAATACTCCCCACTTTTCCCCCATGGTTTTATTTACTGATTGTTCAGTCTAAAATTCGATTTGGAAAAGTACTAGTCAAAATGTATAGAATGATGGTAAAAATGTAGCAAGAAATATGCTGGTGTTAAAATTACTTTATGCATGCAAAACAAGCATTACCGTGTTTTACTATTTGATTTTCTCTTTCTGCACCAATAACATTTTTTTAAAATGTCACTGCAGTGTAAGAATGAGGCTTACGCTAACAAATATTTAATTGCTCCAAATTATTTCAGATTCTTATGCTGTGTTTCCGTGGTAACAGCAAGATAGTACATAATGTAAGACTTTTGGAAATCATTTTGGGTTTTTTTCCTTTAAAGTGTAGATAATTGCCATCTATGTCAGAGTAATTATTAAGCTAAATCACTGTATTTGTAGAAAACAGAAGAGAGCTCAGGAAGATGATGATGACGATGATGGCTTTTTTGGACCTGCTCTTCCTCCTGGATTTAAAAAGCAGGATGATTCTCCAGAGAGGTAATTAAAGCAGAATAGTGTTCAGGCTTCTCTCGTTAGAGCCACAAAATATTTTATTGAAAATAATTGTTTTATCAGTGAATACCTTAGTTATACTTAAGATTTATGTGATTAGAATTCCTTCTTCCACATAGCAGTGTTCCTTTGTAATTTGAGTACAAAATTCCCCATGTATCCTCTGGAAAGTCAGAGAGAAGAGGAAAATTGTATATGAACTGTCTAATCATATTTTGAATATCAAATTTCTCCCACCTTCTAAGATAAAGCTCAAAAAGAGTATGCATGTTAGACAGGCAAACTGTTGTATAGAATATGCTTGTGTTTTTTCAATATTTATTTTGAAGATTTTATAGGTATTGTCTAATACCTATAACTACCTTAGGCCCAAACTCTCTGAACTCCTCAGGTGCAGGGGCCCACCTGCATGGAACTCATTGCAGGACTGAAACGTTAATTTGTTTCTATGTAATATAATATGACATATATTATTGCAATGGTTGTTCTGTTAATACATTGGGATCATTAGTTTTCTTCATGTAAACAATGCTGAATGGAGTATGTTTGTTAAAATCATATTTTACTAAATCAGCATTGTTTATAGCCTTTTTGTCAGAAACAAAGCCCATTCAATGATAAAATACCTATTGGAGAAAGCTAGTTGTTAATTTTCCATTCAGAATTTGTTAACTGCATCTGACAGCCTCCTAATCTTCACATCAATCTCCGCTCTTTCCAGTGTAATTCAAAATGATATTCTGTATGAAAATCACTACTTTCAAGAGAACATTAGTAGATAAAATGTTCAGCAGAAACTTCCTTGCAGATTTGCTTTTGACATCTGTGCTGTTTGCTTCCTCAGTGCTAGAAAGAGTCAGTAGATAGAATGATCCAATATTTACCTGTCAGAAATAATGTCATTGTTAGGAAGATGAGCCAGTCTGTTGCTGAACAGTTCTGGTTGTAGCATTACTGTCTGCAAGAAATTCTGTAGTTGAAAGTGTGTCTCAAATCTGATAACTTTTATTGAGAGAGGATTTCTCTATATTAAGAAATACGACTGTCTCTCCTCCAGGTTTAAATCTGTTAAGATGATTTGGGGAACCTCTCTGTGTACAATGTATACATTCTGGTTAATTTTATGAGATTGTATCATTGAGTGCTGCAATGTGTAGTAGGTCTACCATGGGCTGCCAGGATCCATGACATCTCTCTCATTCACACAAACCCACCAGTCTGGAAGAAGTTACAGAACAAATAAAATCATTAATTTTAACAACTGAACTCTGGCTGAACAATGGGTATGCTAAGGATGGTGCTTGGCAGAGCCCAAAACATGAGCTTTGTGACCTAGTGGTTGGAGCTAGCAGCAGAGTCAGGGTTGTGGTCACACCAGTGGTCAGAAATCACACCAAGGGTCAAAGTCAGAGTCTGCAACTTGGTCAGGGCAAGGAAGCAGGCAACAGGAACAAGGCAGGGTAGATAGCAGGAACCAGGCGAGGAAGCAGGGACCTGGTCTCAGAGATCTGGGCATCAACAGGCCTAATGACTAGTTGCTCAGACGAGGCATGGGACAGGAAGTCTTGTACCCAGTGGTGTCCAATTGGCTGTCAGCTGTTAGTCATCTGACCATGCTGAGTCAGTGGGTGTAGCTTCTGTGATGAGGTATTAGCAGCAGTTCTGTTGTCCGCCCTTGTAGCTCAATGGTGCAGAAGATAAGGCTGCTGCTCAGCAGCCCTGGCTTTGAGACCTATGGCACCTGACAGTGTCTGAGCTGTGAAAACTAATTCTGCCTAGGTTGTCTGAAGGGAAGAAGGTTTGAAGAGTGGAAAAATCCCTTAACAGGAAACCAAAGAAACCAGGTGGTAATACCTTTAAAAACTCAGAGGGATTCAGACACAAGGAGAAGCTTGGGCAGGAGAGGGGGAACAAACAGAACTTGTTTTTGTAGCAAAGGGGACCTTTGACTGGGGGACAAGCCAAGGTCAAAGGAGTCTGGCTGGAGGGAAGAGAGGGAGAAGAGACCAGAGAGATTCCATGTTCCAGAGGAGAAGCCATGTGCAGGAGAGCAGAGAGAGAGGAAGGATCCCAAACTCCATAAACAAACACTGAGCCAAATCCCAAAGAATGCGCAAGAGAGGTGAGAAAACTGAGGCAGGGATGGCATGCAGGTGTTGTATTGTTTTGTCTAGATATGTATATATCTTGTGCTGTCTGTAGTAAAGAGTGGCTGGTTTGGGAACTTAAAGCCTATGCATTGTGTGCTTCAACTATCATGTCCCTAGAGAGGTGAATGTAAACTAGATTTCCCACAAAGTTGGCACTCTGGGAAAGGCTGTGCTTATGA
Source organism: Emys orbicularis (assembly GCF_028017835.1). Taxonomy (NCBI): domain Eukaryota; kingdom Metazoa; phylum Chordata; order Testudines; family Emydidae; genus Emys; species Emys orbicularis. Next base: position 307,825,163 of record NC_088683.1, read on the forward strand.
TACTGGGGAACCTGGGGGAGCTAGCACGAAACACAGGGCGTAGGCAGTTGAACGTTCAGAAGGGGATGTAAGCTGGAAGATCTGCACACCCAGAATGTGGCCAGTGACCCAAAGGAAGTACCTGGACTCTGCTTAGACTCAGGAAGCTTAAAAGCACATAGGCTCAAAACAGCAGCGTGGTGAGTGTCCAACAGGCAGAGTTATACCAGAGCTGCCACATCTTTAATGCAATAAAACTGTCTCCAAATGTGTAGTTAAAAGTAGTATAAATAGCTGGTATAATTATTTCAGGATAACATATGGTATCTCAGTGCTTGCTTTCATTATAAAGGCCATTACCCGCTGTCAGGGTTCCCTCCCCTCTCTGAACTCTGGGGTACAGATGTGGGGACCTGCATGAAAGACCCCTTAAGCTTATATTCCACCAGCTTAGGTTAAAAATTTCCCCAAGGCACAAATTCCTTTCCTTGTCCTTGGACGGTATTGCTGCCACCACCAAGTGATTTAGACAAACATTCAGGGAGGGGCCACTTGGAGCCCTAACTCCCCCAAAATATCTCCCCAAATCCCTTCACACCCTTTCCGGGGGGGGGCTTGAGAATAATATACCAACCGATAGGTTAACAAAGCAAGCACAGATCAAATCCCTGGTTTTTAGGACACTGAAAATCAATCAGGTTCTTAAAAGAAGAATTTTATTTAAAAAAAAAAAAAAAAAAAAAAGACTCACACCTGCAAAATCAGGATGGAAGATAACTTTACAGGGTAAATAAAAAGATTTAAAACACAGAGGATTCCCCTCTAAGCTCAACTTCAAAGTTACAAAAACAGGAATAAATCTCCCTCTCAGCATAGGGAAAATTCACAAGCTAAAACAAAAGATCATCTAACGCATTCCCTTGCTATTACTTACAATTTCTGTAATTTTTAGATGTATCAGTTCAGGGTCTTTTTAGGAGCTGGGTTACCTGCCTGGTCTCTCTCTTTGTCTCGAGAGGGAACCAACAAAGAGAGCACAAACAAAACCTTCTCCCCTCCTCCTCTCCCCCCCCAGATTTGAAAGTATCTTCTTTCCCCATTGGTCCTTCTGGTCAGGTGCCAACTAGGTTAATTGAGCTGATTAACCCCTTACAGGTAAGGGATTCAATACCTCTGGCCAGGAGGGATTTATGTTACTGCATACATAAAGGTTGTTACCCTTCCCTTTATATTTATGACACCTCTCATCCTTCAAATCCCTCCTCAAGGAATGATTTGTGCTGTCACACATAAAGGAAGTCAGCCAGACAATGGCTAGGTGGGGCAGCAGCTGGGGAAAGCTGATTTTATTATGTATTAATTTGGTTTTTTCTAAATCTTTAGATTATTTGGGACCATCTAGTTGTGCACATCAATAACAACTCTGTGACTGTTACCCTTCCTTTCCCCCTTCTTATTGTACAAACTCAAGTAAATGTGAACCAGCACCCTGCACGGTGGGGTCCTGGGTACTACCACAGCACAAATAATACTGAAAACATGTTTCATTGGACAAGAGACGTTCTTTCAGCCATATACAAATAGGATCTCTAATAAAACAGCCAAAGTGTCTGATCCTGAAAGCTTTACACAGTAGGTCCTCTTGATGTCAACGGGACTACTCATGTGAACATGGCTAGCAGGGTTGCGCCCACAGGGGGAAAGGCAGCCATTTAAAGGTGAACTAGAGAGCAAAGAACTGTGCACCTTTCACTTCTACTTTCTGACATAGAGTAAATTCCGCTTATTAGCAATCCCTCGGTTGCCAGCAAAAGGTTGGTACTCTATTACTGTCAGTTGCTAATAAGCGAAAGGCAGGTTTTCAAGGTAGTACCCAGGGAAAGAAGCGCTTGGACATGCCTTTCCTGGCTGCAGTCCTGTAAGCCTGGCTGCAGGCAGGGCAGCAGCAGGGATGGAAGTTGCAGTCTGGATGCTGGGGCTTTCTCTGGGGATCAGAGATGCTGGGGACCCGTGGGGCTGCACCATACCTCTCCCTGCACTCTCCAGGGGTTGGGGCTCAGGATGTCCCAGCACTTCCTTCCTTCAACAGTGCAGACCCCCAGCAGGGCGCAGCCTGGAGAGTGCAGGGAGCGGTACCATGCAGCTCCGACATCTCTGCTGCATTTCCCCTCTCCACTGTTCCCCTGACCACAGCCTCCCGTGCCAGACCACAGCCTCCTGTGCCAGCCCGCAGCCACTTACCTCCTGTGTGGTCCCTGTGCACAGGATGATTTGCCAAGCTGCTGTCCCAGAAGGAAGTACTGGGATGGACTGAGCACCGGCCACAGACAGTTTTCCAGGCCTGCCGCCAGGGAAGCATGTTCGAGCCCTGCAAGCTTGTGTGCAGGGTGTGCACAGCACATCCCAGTGGTTCCTTCCCCGACTGCAGCCCTGCAAACCTGTGTGCAGTTAGAATCTTTCTTAAAAAAAAAAAATTACTAATAAGCGGCATGCTGTTGCAAATATTCAAATTCCATTAACATTGATGTTAATGGGATGGGATTGGTTACCAGCAAAATGTCGCCAGTAACCAAAAATTGCTAGTATCAGGATTGCTATTAAGCAGGATATACTGTATTAAGAGTGTCTTAAAGTCTTTTGGTCCACTCTCCTCCCAGATTTTTTTCTGCTTAGCGACTTGCTTCTAAACGGTCAAATTAAACAAAGCACAGTTAGGGCTAACATGCAGTAACTGAACATTTGGGGCCAGATTGTGCCCCATCCTGTGTGCTGGCACAAGGGAGCAAAGGGGCATTAAGGGATCCCCTTGCACTTTGAGAGTAACAAGCTTTGCAGAGCTACCATCTCCCTTTCTTGAGCAAATGTGTGAAAAGGACAGGGACCACGCAGAGCCTTGTCTCTCTTCTACCACTCCCCAGTGCACTGGCAGTGTAACTATGCTGGCACATTGGAGAACACATGATGTGACTGGTATAGACCTGATGCCATTTACTCCCTCCCCAGATCAGTGGGGAGAGTGGGGAAAAAGATTGTGATGGCTAATTAGTGTCTCCCTCCTGGGCTGTTCCAGGGGCAGCAAAACAACACAGTGCCCCTTATTCTGGTCAGATTACAATCTGCTCAATCTAGTCCATAATTACTGAAACAAAATGATTCATGTTGATTTCAGTGCATGGATATCCCAATGTATGAATGGTTCATAAGTATATGAGGATATACTGTTTATGCCTTGTATAATATATCCCCACTCCTTTCAAACATCTTTATTTCTCAGACACATCTTTCAAATTTGTCAAAGCATATATTCTTAATTGAGCACTGTATATATGACGATTTTCAGCTTTTAAAACACCTTTTTTGAGTTAGTCAAGTACAAAATATAGACGAACCGTTTTCTTTAGTTTTGAAAATAATATCACTAACAATATTATAATATGAAAATTCAACTTGTGAATATTTTTGGAAAAACTTAAAATCAGAGTTGAGAACAAACAAGATGTTTTAGCCCCAAATGTACACATTTTGAAGAAATTAAGCCTCAGAAAAATAGGATTGGGGAAGAGAGTTCATTTTCAACCATAATACTAGCTGTGGCTTGAAAAATCCAGTGGCTAATGGGAAACTCTCAGGCAAGTATGGAGTCCTCGGTGCATCGTTTTTTGTGTAACTTAAAATTTCATTTTAAAAAATATTGTTTCCTGCCCTTATGTTTCTAAAAATAATCTTCTGCATATGTGCCAAAAGTAAACAGCAGCCCTGTTTTCTGCCTCAGTCCGTAGAAAAACATCAAAGCTGTGCCAAACAGCAGAGCTTATTAACAAGATTTCACTCAGATTCACACTTGCTGTTCAGAGATCCTCTGGGCAGCCAGCAAGCTGTCAAAAATCCTGTCAGTTCTATGCTGCTGAGGAAAGTCCTGAGCAGCAGCAGAGTTATTCATGCAGAAGACACCACAGAAATGGAGGCTGTGGGACACATAGAGTATTGAAAACCATTTTCCTACCCCCCTCCTTGGAACAGCCTACAAGGTGGGAGGGGGTAGAGTAGCTGAGGCTTGCCCCTCTCTCAGGCTTTGTCTATGTAGCGAAGTTTTATGGGTTATACAGGTATAACCCCCAGCATAGATACTCTACTCTGGACTATGAGGGAACTTCTCCACTGCAGCTGGGGTGTGATTCCCAGCACAGGTAGACAGACTCGCGCTAACTCTGCCTCAGCTAGTGTGCTAACAATTGCAGTGGAGGCACTGCAGCATGGGCAGCAGCTAGGGCTAACCACCCAGGCTTGGACTAAGGGCTTCGGCAGGCTTGGACTCAGGCAGCTAGCCCAAGCCGCTGCCAGTGTGGCAACATCCACACTATTTAGTGTGCTAGCTCAGGCAGAGCTAGCACAGGTCTGTCTACCTGCACTCACGATCACACTCCAGCTGCAGTGTCTGCAGTGTCGTAGCCAGAGTAGCTTTCTCTTGTTTGGCGTACACCCCTTCCTACGCAACATAAGCAAAACTGACAAAGGCACTCTTCCACCAAAATAAGGGGTACCACCAGTATAAATGTATTTGTTTTAAATTCACACTTCCATTATACCAAAAAGCCTTCCTGTGTGGACGCTGCCTTAGTAGTGAGAAAGCAGAAGAGAAGACAAAAAGCTGCTTCTCTCTTCCAGCAGCTAGATGGGGGTGGAGCTTCACATTTAGCAGACACTTGTAAGCCAGAGGCTGCAATGAAAGAGGGAGCTCTCTCTGGCTAGGGGCAGCACCACAGTAGAATTCCCTTCCTGGCACTCCTGCTACAGCAGGCTGGCTTCTCGGGGGAGTATTGACCCTGAACCTTGCAGGTGCCCCCTGTTTACACATATGCCCCTTGTTCTATCTCCTTTTTGTCAGTAGGTGTAATCCTCTGACTATAGGAGTCTGGTAAGATTTTGTTTGTTTTGCTTGAAGTCTTGGCAATAGCATCACTACTGCAAGGCTTGATTGATTAGATTATAACAGATTTAATAAAAGCATAATTCAGTGGCCCTGGGGCTCATTTCCTCTGTTCCTAAAATCTCACATTCAGGGTTTCAGCCAGCCGTCTGCAGGAGTCAGGAAGGTATTATTTTTCCCCCAGTGTATTCTGGCTTGGTGTTTTTGTTTGTTTTAATCCCCTTTGAAGCATCAGGCATGGCCACAACTGGAAATAGGACATTGGATGTGGAGGGCCAGGACTCTGAAGTGTCACTGAGCATTTTCTCTCTCTCAGGTGCTTGGCTGGCTGGTTCTTACTAACGTTCTGAGAGTCTAACGCATAGACGCTGACTCCGTAGGTGCTCCTGGATTCAAGCACCCACAGAAAAAAATAGTGGGTGCTTAATAACCAGGAGTCAGAGCTTGAGTGTGGAATGTGATGAGTTCTGTGCTGTTAACAACTTCTGCCCTTGGCAGGCAGTTTGTTTATAAACAGAGGCAGGGTGATTAAGATAACAAAAGGCTTGTCATTAAATTAAGGATCCTTAGATGATCCTGAAAGCATTCCCAGGCAGTCCTTTAAAAGATAGGAAACAAAGGGCAGGAATAAATGGTCCATTTTCAGAATGGAAAGAAGTAAATAGTGGTGTCCCCCCAAGGGGCTTCTGCTGGTCTGGGATCAGTGCTGTTCAACATATTTATAAATGATCTGCAAAAAGGGGTAAACAGTGCGGTGGCAAAGTTTGCAGGTGATACAAAATTATTCAAGATAATTAAGTCCAAAACAGACTGCAAAGAGTTACAAGGGATCTCACAAAACTGGTATTTTTTGGTAACAAATTTGGTAACAAAATGGCAGATGAAATTCAATGTTAAATGCAAAGTAATGCACATGGCAAAATAGAAACCCAATGTGACGGTTTGGATCACAGAAACCCTCTTGGGAGCTGCCACCTGATGTGCCAAGACTACGTCTATCCCTGTTTTCCCTGCCAGCTCAGGACTCCAGCACCCTGTCTTGCTGAGCCAGACACTCCCATCTGCTGCAACAAAGACCCAGGGTCTGAATTACTTGCCCCAAAGCTGCAGGTTTACCTGAAAACAGCTCACAGAAGTGTGCTTGTCTTTAGCACTCAGCTGCCAAACTCCCAATGGGGTCTAAACCCAAATAAATCCGTTTTACACTGTATAAAGCTTATGCAGGGTAAACTCATAAATTGTTCACCCTCTATAACACTGATAGAGAGAGATGCATAGTTGTTTGCTCCTCCAGGTATTAATACATACTCTGAGTTAATTACTAAGTAAAAAGCGATTTTATTAAATACAGAAAGTAGGATTTAAGTGGTTCTAAGTAGTAACAGACAGAACAAAGTAAGTCACCAAGCAAAATAAAATAAAATGCGCAAATCTATGTTTAATCAAACACTGAATACAGATAAGATCCTCACCAGTTCCAGAATGCTCCCTTTTACAGACTAATCTCCTTTTAGCCTGGGTCCAGCAATCACTCACACCCCTTTGTTCCAGTTTCTTCCAAGTATCCTGGGGGGTGAGGAGGCTCTCTCTTTAGCCAGCTGAAGACAAAATGGAGGGGTCTCCCACGGGTTTAAATAGACTTTCTCTTGTGGGTGGAGATCCCTCCTCCTCACTCCTATGCAAAGTCTAGCTCCAAGATGGAGATCTGGAGTCACCTGGGCAAGTCACATGTCCATGCATGACTCACAGTCTTTACAGGCAGAAGCCATTATCCACATGGTATCTTGTATGTCTCCAGGAAGACTTTTTATGTTGATTGGAGCATTCCAAGATGCGTTGTTGCCCAAGTGCTTCCTGATCGGGTACTTAACCTTGTGAATTCCTTCCTAAAGAAGCTGACCAAATGCCTCACAAAGCTTACTTAGAAACCAAGCAAGTATACAGCCCATATTCTTAACCTCAAGTAGAAAATGATATATGTGTACAAATAGGATGAATAGATATGGTAGACCATAACTTTTACAGAGATATGTTACATGGCACAGGCAGCACAAAACATATTCCAGTTATGTCATATTCCCATAAAGCATTATGGGGTACAGCGTCACACCCAACAATACATACAAAATGATAGTGCCTATATCAAGAAAGAGATCTTGGAGTCATTTGCTGTACTCTGGAAGCACTGTGTTTCCAGAGTACTGCCAATTCATAAGAATCCTCCTCACTGTGCCTGTATCATTCCGAACTGTGAAATGCTCATTCTCCTGCTTCAGAAGACTTAAAAATTATCACCAGTCATCAATGGGACAGACGCAACTGAATAATGTAGCTGTCCTTAATGTGCATCTCAATAATACCAGGGAACCTAGATGTAAATAAGATTGCTGACAGTTTCATCCAGAAAGCTACAGTGAGACATAATGTCTTTAAACTGGGACGTTGGTGAAGACGGCTTGTAGGTGATTGCAATCATCTTAATATACTGTAATTCATGATAATGTAATTATGTAGTTCATAATAAGTGAATCATTATTCAAATAGTAAAGGTACCAATGATAGACACATTCAATAACTAGAATATGAAAGAAATGTATAAATATGCTGAAAATAGCCTCCCCCCAAAACTGGCAGAGTGCCCCCCACACACACACACACTCACTCTCTTCAAAAGCACCCACGGGCAAAAACAAAAGTCAGCGCCTGTGGTCTAACGGATCATCATATGCAAGGTCAGGAAGGAATTTTCCCCAGGTCAGACTGGCAGTGACGTTGGGGGTTTTCGCCTTCCCCTGCAGAGTGTGGGTGAGAGTCACTTGACAGGATTATCTGGGTATATCTCATTTAATCATTTCCCTGCCATAAAAGGGGCCTCAAGCAGTGGTGCACCTCAATCCCTCCTGTTCTTGGCCTGTGGAACATAATAGTCTAATGATCCTCTTGTCTAATTTGGGTTTAGTGTGTGGGTGCTTGGTAATTTTGTTGGCCTGTGAATATACAGGAGGTCAGACTTGGTGATCTGCTGGTACCTTCTGGCCTTAAACTTTAATGAGGTATTTCTGATTGCACAAAATGTGCAGATCATATTGATAAACAGATGGAAAGTATTTAATAGAGACAGTGTCTACTTGTGGGGGGGGGGAGGGTTTAAGTGATAACTTTAAAAATCTCCTGGAATGTGGAGATGGAAGTGTGATTTTTCAAGTTAATGATATCCCTTTATGAATGTAATGCATAGAAAGTGTGTGAATATTAATGAAAACGTGACTTTTACAAGAGAATACACTTTCAACTTTACCACTTCATTGAACTGTTCAAATATTGATTCTTGCTGCAAACAATAAAAAGTTGTTACTTAAATGTGCTTTTCATGCTGATTCTTTTTTAAATTAGGGAAAGAAAATAAGAATTCTTCTTTTTTTTTTTTTTTTGAGGCCTGTTATAGGTCCTGCTTTACCACCTGGTTTTAGGAAACCTACACAGTATAGTGAGGAGAACAGCTGTTCCATAGGATCTTCTGTTTCTTCAGAATTCCATACCCAGGTTTGTAAAAACTGAAATGGCACAGATCTATCTTGTATTTATAGTGCATTGGCATCTGAAGGATTCTAACAGATAGCCTGATCCAAAGCCCATAGAAATAACTTTTTAATACAGTAGATCTTGTTTTAGACCGTAAACTCTATAGGGCAGGGATTTGTCATGCTCTGTAGGTGGAAAGTGTCTGGCTCATTTTGGGTGCCACTGCAGTATAAATAATCAGTGCTAATGAAGTAGCTTCTGAACTGTAACTGCAGAATCCTGTCTGAAAGGGGTTATGCAGCAGAGAAGTAAGTTTCTCTGCCCACCTTTTCATTTATGTTGTTATTGAGCATGCTAGGCACTTCAAGGAATTTAAAAAAGAAAATCTCTGCCCTGTAGAGCTTACAATCTAAGTTTAATTATCTAACAAGTTAGTTGGGAACAAACATGAAGATGGGGAGGTGGTGACGAGCAGGAGGATAGAAGTAAGGAGCTGGACAAAGCAGAGGAAATGTGAGGTCTGGGGAAAAGGAGGGGTGAGGGTGCAAGCAGCAGGTGTTAAAGTAACTATGGCAAACTTATTCTTTGCCACTCAGGGTATGTCTTCACTACCCGCTGGATCGGCAGGTAGTAATCGATCTATTGGGGATTGATTTATCACGTCTCGTCTAGACGTGATAAATCGATCCCCGAACGTGATCCCTGTCGACTCCGGAACTCTACCAGAGCGAGAGGTGGTAGCGGAGTCGACGGGGGAGTCGCGGCCGTCGATCCCGCGGCGTGAGGACCCGAGGTAAATCGATCTAAGATACTTCGACTTCAGCTACGCTATTCACGTAGCTGAAGTTGCGTATCTTAGATCGATCCCCCCTCCTAGTGTAGACCAGCCCAAAGTCTGCTCTTTCTTGGTTTTGCTGGAGGATGGGTATTGTAGACTGAATTAAATAAAAAAAGTCAGGCCTGTGGACTTGTAGTCAAAGTGTCCCCTCACTTTCTCCTGGTGTGATAGCCTCTCCCCTAGAGCTTCCCTTCCCAGGACCCAAAATGCCAACAAATCCCAAATAGACGGTATTCACTTCCCTGTCTCTGGGGAAGAGACAGTCAGATGGTCAGCATGTCTTGATGGACTCTAAACTACATTCCTGGAAGCCTGAGACAATACCCAGCAACAGTTGAGTAGTGAGGGATACACTGAATTCCCAACCACCCCATACCTGGGAACTTCACTCTTGCACTGGGAACAGAGGCAGTAATTTGGGGGTGCTTCCCAAACTACCATCTATCCCTGCACTCCTGTGGTGGTTGGAGAGAAATCCTGAAAGTTGTTTAGTGCTGGGCTCAGATAGGGTGACCAGATCAGCAGTCCAAAATATCGGGACGGGGGGGGAGGGGGAAAAAAAGGGGGGGGGCGGAGCCAAAAAAAAAAAAAAGGGCGTTTAAAAGGGGCCGGGGGCGTTAGCAGGCCCCGGCCCCGCGCGCTGACCTCCCCGGGGAGCCTCCCACCCCGCCACGGGCATATGCGGCACGCGGTGGATCCGGGCGGGGGCAGCGCGGAGCGGGCAGGAGCCGGGTGGGCGGCAGGGGCCGAATCCCCGCTGCTGCCAGGGAACCCTGCGCCTCTCCCGCCCGCTCGCGGCTGCGGCTCCTTCCCGGCAGGACGCGCCTCCCGCCGCCCCGGCCACATGCGGCGCGCGTCGCCCGCGCCTACTCTCCCTCCTGCCGGGAAGGAGCAGCTGGACGTGTGCCGCATGTGGCCGGGGGGCGCATCCTGCCGGGAAGGAGCCGCAGCCGCGAGCGGGAGGGAGAGACACAGGGCTCCCTGGCAGCAGCAGGGATTCGGCCCACGCCGCCCAACCGGCCCCTGCCCGCTCCACACTGCCCCCGCCCGGACCCACCGCGCTGCCCCGCGGGCTGCAGCAGCCTCCAGGCTGCGCTTCCGGCCCCGGGTGCAGTGGCCCGGGCAGGAGCCCTCTGTCGCGGCGGGGGGCTCAAAGCTGAGCCCCCCCGTCTCCCTCCCTTGCCAGCCCCCCTTTGCCCGCCGGGTGCCCGGGTGCCGGAGCTGCCTCACCAGCTACAGGATCCAGGCACCGCCGCCACCCCCTCCCTCCCAGGCTTGCGCCGCCATGCTGCAAGCCTGGGAGGGAGGAGGAATGCTACGTGGTTGGGGAAGAGGCGGGGCCAGGGCGGGGATTTGGGGAGGGAGCCAGTGGGGGCGGGGCGGAGCGCAACATTTCTTTTTTGTCCAGTGTCCCGACCAAACATCGGTCGGGACGCGGGACAAAGCAGCAAAAATCGGGACGTCTGGTCACCCTAGGCTCAGAAGATTCTTATACTAGATATAAAGAGCTGTTAGACTAGTGAGTATGAGATGTCACACTTGTTTTGAAGGAGCAGGAGTGTTGAATATTTAACAATGACAGTTTCTCCATTTTGTATTGAGCTTAAACCCCAGAGTTTTAAAGAGCATGTCTAAAAATCTCATATCTTCTCAGTTGCTCATCTTTTGTGATATGACAGTAGTTCTTCAATTGCTGTAGTCTTAGAGGGTAGATGAGGCCTGAATTGTATGTTTAAAATATACACACACACTTTTTACATGCTTCCTTTATCCATCATAAGGAAGTAAAAATTGGGCACAGCACTCCCACCTTCTCCGTTGTATGTTATCTTCAATTACGGGTCAGATGATGGTGTGCTTTAGGATGGGAAATGGTCATTTTTCTTCCCATTTACTCTCCTCCCTATTTAAGATTTCTTTCAAAATTGTGCTCATTACTCCTTCCCATTGCCCTTCGTGTCTTTCCTCTTTCACTACTGAATGCCCAGCTCCTGCTGGGATGTAACTTGCAGGGAACTCTGCTCCAAGGTAAGATATATTGTAGGGAAGGTGTAAGATATTTGACAGAATTGGTGCCACATGTTTAGTGTCATAACTAGGGCTGTCAAGCAGTTAAAAAAAATTAATTGCTATTAATGGCACTGTTAATAATAGAATACCATTTATTTAAATACTTTTGGATGTTTTCTACATTTTCAAATGTAATTGAAATCAATATAACACAGAATACAAAGTGTACCATGCTCACATTTTTTATTGCAAAATATTTGCACTGTAAAAAACAATAGTATTTTAATTCACTTAATAAAAATACTGTATTGCAATCGCTTTATTGTGAAAGTTGAACTTACAAATGTAGAATTATATACAAAAAATAACTGTATTCAAAAATAAAACAATGTAAAACTTTAGAACCTAAAAGTCCACTCAGTCCTACTTCAGCCAATCGCTCAGACAAACAAGTTTGTTTACAATTTGCAGGAGATAATGCTGCTCATGTCTTGTTTACAATGTCACCTGAAAGTGAGAACAGGCATTTGTATGGCATTGTTGTAGCCAGCGTTGCAAGATATTCACATGCCAGATGCGCTAAAGATTCATATGTCCTTTCATGCTTCAACCAGCATTCCAGAAGACATGCGTCCATGCTGATGACAGGTTCTGCTCCATAACGATCAAAAGCAGTGCAGACTGACATGTTCATTTTCATCATCTGAGTCAGATGCCACCAGCAGAAGGTGGATTTTTTTTTTTTTTTTGGTGGTTTGGATTCTGTAGTTTCCGCATCAGAGTGTTGCTCCTTTAAGACATCTGAAAGCATGCTCCCAAAATCTGAGAGGGACGAGGTGTGAAGGCACTTCAGATTCTTAAACCTTGGGTCCAGTGCTGTAGCTATTTTTAGAAATCTCACATTGGTACCTTCTTTGCGTTTTGTCAGATCTGCTGTGAAAGTATTTTTAAAAACCAACATGTGCTGGGTCATCAGCCGAGCCTGCTATAACATGAAATATATGGCAGAATGTGGGTAAAACAGAACAGGAGACGTACAATCATAGGTGAAAGTAAGCCAGTACGCTGTGCCGGACTGGATCGGCTTCTCTGGCGGTGATTTAAAGGTCCCGGAGCTCCGGCCCCTGCGGGGAGCCCCGGGCCCTTTAAAGCGCCGCCCAAGCCCCGCTGCCAGAGCTCCGGCGGCGCTTTAAAGGTCCCGGGGCTCCCCGCAGCAGCCGGAGCCTTTGGCCCTTTAAAATAGCTGCCGGAGCCCTGCCACCGCTACCCCAGCCTCTGCAGCTGGTAGCTCAGGGGTGATTTAAAGGCCCTGGGGCTTCCAGCCACAGCCCCAGGGCCTTTAAATCTTGAAAGGCCCTGCCTCTTCCAGTTAAGGCCACGCCCCACTCAGGACTCCGGCATACCGGTAAGTCCTTTAAGTTACTTTCACCCCTGCATACAAGTCTCCCCCAAGGAGTTCAGTCACAAGTTTAATTCTTTTTTTTTTTTTTAAACGAGCATCAGCATGGAAGCATGTCCTCTGGAATGGTGGCCGAAGCATGAACGGGCATATGAATTTTTAACATATCTGGCATGTAAATACCTTGCAATGCCGGCTACAAAAGTGAGAACAAGCATTCGCACTTACAGGTGACATTGTATATAATAAGCAGGCAGCATTATGTCCTGTAAATGTAAACAAACTTGTCTTAGCGATTGGCTGAACAAAAAGTAGGACTGAGTGAGCTTGTAGGCTCTAAAGTTTTACATTGCACTCAAAAACAAAACACTTATGTAACAAAACAAAACAAAAAAAATCTACATTTGTAAGTTGCACTTTCACAGTAGAGAGATTGCACTACAGTACTTGTATGAGGTGAATTGAAAAATCTTGTTTCATTTTAGAGTGCAAATATTAGTAATCAAAAATATGAAGTGAACACTACACTTTGTATTCTGTGTTGTAATAGAAATCAATATTTGAAAATGTAGAAAATCAAAAATATTTAATAAATTTCACTTGGTATTCTATTGCTTAACAGTGTGATTAATCGCAATTAATTTTTTTTAATTGCAGTAAATTTTTTTTGAGTTAATCATGAGTTAACCACCACACTTCACATGAATCAACTGATTCAGCTTCCAACCTTTTATACCAAACCTCATTGAGACAACAGGGAGGCTATATTATACATGCTAGACCTCAGAAGAGCCCTAGCCTTCTACCTGGATAGGACGAAGGTTTTCAGGATGTCTTCTAGACTTTTCCTTGCTGTTGCGGAGAGATCCAAGGGCTCAGTCCAGAGACTCTCCACATGGGTGTCAAACTGGATTAGACAGTGTTATCAACCTTGTAATAGGACCCCTCCAGATACTATTTGCATGCCCTCCACAAGGTCGATCTCCTCACCCATCACCTTCTTCAAGAACATCCTATCTCAGAAATCTGTAGAGCAGCAACATGGGCATCAGTCCACACTTTCACAGAACACTACGCGATCACTGGAGACTCCACCTCCTATGCCATCTTCAGCGCCACAGTAGAGTCATCTGTAACTGACCCGACTCCGAAGTCCCAACCCGCCAATAAGGATAGTGCTCGGGAGTTACCTGCAGTGGAGCACCCATACAGATGCTAATCAGAGAAATTACTCATTTTGTGCAGTAATTATGGTTCTTCAAGATGTGTTCCCCATGGGTGCTCCGCACACCACCCTCCTTCCCTGTACTCCAGGGTTCTTGTCTGGGACTCTGCAGTAGAGAAGGAACTGAGGGGGGTTAGCCCGCATCTGCTGTCTAATCAACACTACTACTGAAGTTCTCCAATCAGCAGTGCAGGGAGGCAAGCACACCTGCAGTGGAGCACCCATAGTGACACACATCTCGAAGAACCATCCTTACTGCACAAGGTGAGTAACTTCTTTTACACTGAAGTCTGGTGGTGGGTTTTTTTCCTCTCCACTCTTTTCTGCCACTGTCTCATCTACTGTTTGGAAGCCCACCTGTCAACTTAAACTCAGCATGCCAAAACCATCTCACCCCCAAAATAAATCCCTCCTCTTCCTTTCTCCATCATATTAGATAATTCCACAGTTGTCAGTTTTGTGGGCCCACAGCCTTATTGTCATCCTACTCTCTTGCCTTCCTCCAACGTTCAGGGTGTGTCTAAAGCCTGCCACATCTTGCTTTACAAAATATACAGATTTCTTACCGACTGGGGGGAGGGTGGGGGGGGGCAGAAGAGAAAGAGAGAGACACCCTTGTCCATTGGGATGGTTCTCAGGGTACCTAGGACTATTGATCATGTTGTTACCCCCTGCCTCTTGCAAGTAGCCGCCTTGCCCACAGTGGCTCTGGTACTTCCCTACCACCACCAGCTTGTTCGCCACTCAAGCTTGCTCCTCTGGGCTGTGCCAGCCCTGTTGTTGCCTTGTAGGTTACCAATAGATGCCACCACTCTCCTCTGCCACTTGAATGCATCTATCCCACTTAACAGGCCCCACCTTTACATCAATGGCAAACTCCTTATTCTCATTTTCAAGGCTTTGCACAACTCTGCCACTTCCTACAGCTCATCACTAGTCACTTGGCAGTCTCTTTCGCAGAACTTGTGTCCTTCCATTTCCACCTAGCTTAGTTCTTCTCTTAGATGGACTTTTGCGCCATCTCCCATTCAGCACTCTACACCTGGAATGTCTCCTTTTATTCTGTACTCCCTCCAGCCTTCTTCAGTTCTAGCTTTCCCAACAATCCTTCAAATATAAATTGCATTTTAAACAACGTTGAAAGGAAATTTAAAAAAAAAAAAAAAAAAAAAAACCACACACACACACAAACCAAACCTTAACTAGGAACTAGCACAGCATGTGCTGTACCAGTGAAGCAATTCCATAACTATATTCTGTGTGTTCCTTCCTTCTTTCCACCCCCACCCTTTCCTGTTCTCCTCCTCCCAACATCCAGTTTTACTATGATCAGTTTAGATTCTAAACTCTTTTCTTGCTATGTAAAATGCTATGCACACCTATGGCAATACATTCAGAATGTTGATGGCAGTAATGGAGGATATATTGGTGCCCATGATATCAGAGTTGTACATGTACACTTCACTTGTTTCTGATGTTAATCATTTATCACTGGAGCTACAGGAGAGTGAGCAGAATATCAAAAGATATCATCTTGATGTTGAGTATTCTACACATCTTAAACAAAAAAAAGTGCATTATTAATGTCTCTCTGGCAAGAATTCTATTGACCACCACTGATGACACATTCAGAAGTGTAGAGATTAGAAATAATTTGGTTTCTGTTAAAGGCAATGGGAGTTAGAGCTGGGACTGGACAGCTTTTAAATGCTTGGATATATAAGTAATGTGTATTTATAATACACCTGTTTCTTAATATGAATTGAAAGAAATTATTGGTTATGGGCCTGTTTGAGAAGACAGTTGGGTTTATAGCTAAGACTATTTCGGTAGTGACCTATTATGGTTGATAATGTCTTATTTTATTTTTGGAAGGCAACAGATAGTAGTGAGGAAGACGATGCTGTCATAGGTCCAATGCCTGCAAAAGGACCAGTAGAATCCAGTGTAACTAGAGACTTTGAACGCAGAGCTCAGCGAATGAAAGAAAAACTTACTTCTTCAGATGATGTAAGTTAATAATTTTGACTGTGCATGTTTTCTTGGCCTAAAAAGATGTGAATTTTAGCAAGCTCAGCTGTATATATTGAAGATGCTAAATGACTGTAGCACTTAAGAAAATGTTATCTAGAAGAACCCACAATTTATTTATTAACATTCCCACTATGATTTTTTTCTTAAAGGATGGGTCCAAGCAAGTTTCAAGGGAGTCCTGGATGACTGAGCTTCCACCAGAATTGAAAGGCTTTGGATTGGGCCCAAGAACTTTCAAGAGAAGAACAGATGAGAAATCAGGAGATAAGTCAATTTGGACAGATACTCCAGCCGACAGAGAGAGGAAAGCCCAAGTGAGCATTTATTCATTCATATAAACATGCAGACAGTCTATATGTTATCAGTCTTCTCAGAGTTCACCTCTGCCATTCAGGGATAACCTAATAAAAGTGCTCTCATGTTCCCAAACACAGAAATTTCAGACCTAAAAGTAGTTATTTTCCTTCTTACATTAAACATTATATCTGTCTGCTACGGCCTGGGAAGTCTATTGTTCTGTATCAATTTAATGAACAGCCAGTTACTGATTCTTATCAAGCAGAACAAAAATGCCTGAGGGGCAGAGGTACAAAGGCTCTATCTTGACCCGCTCCTCTAATATTTAAGCAAGATAAGTATAGATTTCTTTGTCACTTACTTCAAGTATGCTGCCTGCTAATAATTGCAGTCTGCTTCCATTCATCAGGAAATGCAAGAAGCAAAGAAGTCAACCAGTAAAGGTGATGAAGAAATTGTATTATCGGCAAGAGACAAGAGACTGGCTGAGCAGCTGTCTTCATACAATGCAAGTATAAGCACAAAATGCTTTTTCTTCTAGGTTTCCTTTAATTCTTAGCTCTCTTTTGGTTTCTCATTCCTAGCACTGTTGGTTTCCATGGTGATATCACTACATTCTTCTCTTCTGGGGCCCAAACCTGCAGCCATTTAAGCCATTAGAGAATTTGTCATTGACTTCAACAAGAGCAAGATTGGGCCCTCCTGCTGCTGCTGAAAAATAGTGTCAGAGTGTGTGTGTGTAGGTTTTTATATGCCTTTTCTTAGATGAGTTTCAGTTTGTGTTTTACTTAAACGATTCCTATGGTAGAACTTCCATTGCTGGGAATAGACAGTTTCAAGTCAAACAGTAAAAGACTTCACTGAATTACAGGAATCCTTGGAAGAAAACAGCATTGCAGGTTTAATTGAAAGGTTAAAATACAGAACCATCCAAAGGAGGCTCAATGTGCCTAAGAGATCAATACCATAATTGTCTGCCTTTCGGGCAACATTTTTACTTGGAAATATTCCTTAGTTTCTGCAAAAGCAGTTGTGGTTTTCATGGACAAATATTGGTAATTAAAAATCTGAGCCTCATAGCTTCACAATCACTTCCCTCCCCCACCCACTGCTGTCTCACAGCATGGGCTATTGTCTGTCCTACAGCTGCCCCTTCCTTTTCTCCCTTGTTTACAGCCATCAGCTGGAAGACAGTCAAATCTCCTAAGAGAAAACAATTAACTGAGAGAACAGCAACCTTAGTTTATATTAGAAGAATTGAGTTTATGGGGCACTCTTAATAATTTATTTGCAGTTCATTAGGTGATGCATCTTTTTAGATTTATAGGGCTTGCAGATCCAGAACTATTAGTGTACAGTCTTGAATTTTCTCTATTTCCTGCTGCTTGTTCAGTTGTGGACATTACATAAATGCAGTTCTTTTAAGTTGTATTCTGTTATCTCCCCTACCAGAGAGAAACTTGCATATACTATTACTGTGCAAGGTTAGCTGATGCCTCTTAGAATGTTTTGAAAAATGTTCTGCATTGAAACAAGTCTTAGATCATTTTCAAATGGCTTTTCTTCCTTTTTCCATTGATTTCCTACCAAGGACACTTTCCTGGAAAGTGCTTTATATCTTAAAATGGTTTCTTTTTAGCATCTGCAGTGATAACTTGGCACTATCAATCCTCTGGTGTAACTCTATTAAAGTCAGTGGAATTACACCAGGAATGAATCTGGCCTGTGATTTTAATGATTTTCCACAGCAACAGTTTGATATCACAGAAGATGGTGACTACAAGTGGGGAATAAGCAGAAAGAAAAATACAATTTAACAAAGAGCTTGTCTTCATGTAGATGTCATTAGAAATACAGACAAAGATAGAAGCAGATTTGCCTATAGACCAGTTTGTGTCAAGCCTTTGCACAGGTTTGCAATGGGATGGGAGTCCAAGGAACTGCCTAGCCATAGCAGGGCATACACACTTTGCTCTCAGAGGATGGTGCCGCATCCCCTACTTGGGACTGATGTCACTCCTGTTTAAAAATCAATGGGCGTTTTACCATTGACTTGTATGACAGCAGCATCAGGTTCTGAAAAACAACACAAGCCCCTAATTCAGCAAAGCACCTAAGCCGGTACTTAACTTCAAGCATGTGAATAGTCCTATTGACTTCAGTGGACTAATCAAATGCTTAAGTGTTTTGCTGAATTAAAACCAATCTTTAGTACTTTTTTCCTGTAACTTCATATTCATCTGTCTACAGTGAGTTTCAGAGGTAAGAACCCGATTTTAAAACAGTGTATAAAAGTGTTTTTTCTAATTTGAGTTACCCTGCACTCGTCTACATTGAATTTCATTTACTTTCATGTTGCCCAGTAGCTTATCTTGTCTTTCTGAAATTCCTCATAACCATCCTGACTCTTGACACAGTTTAAGTCATTTTTGTTTTTGCTATATTTCACCATCATTCTGCAATATTCACCCTCCTTCTTCCCCTATTTCCAGGACTCAAAAAGATCAGAATCTCTCATGGATATGCATCATAAAAAATTAAAGAGCAAAGCAACTGAAGATAAGAAGCCTCAAGAGAGAAGGCCATTTGACCGAGACCAGGACCTCCAAGTCAATCGATTTGACGAAGTTCAAAAGAAAGCCCTGATAAAGAAATCCAGAGAGTTAAACACCAGGTTTTCACATAGCAAAGGCAATATGTTTTTATAATGCAAAGATATGAAGTTTTCTTTCAGGAGTAAAATCTATTAAACTTCAGCAACTTCCAAAAAAAAAAAAAAAAAAAGTACATTTTTCTGTAAATACTTGTGTGCAAAATAAATTTCTTTATGCTTAAAAATGAATGTTGATATGTCAATTATTTTTTCTTATATGTAAATATTCTATTTAGGAAATGCGCACAAAATTATACAATCTGTAGTGTATAAAAATCAGAAACGATATTTAGTTCAAAAATGTTGCAAGATAAGTTGGTTAACCACATTTTTAAATCAACCTAATATTTCAAAAAGGATAAATTTAAAAGTGGTTATTGTGACCCTTTGGGATTTACCCAGGCCAGTAAAGCATTCAGTCACCACCTGCCCTGCAACTGTCAAAGCACCCACAGTTATGTTGCTGTGGCTCACAGCCCAGACAGCAACAGACAGCCTACAAGCATGCAGGTCTCACCCAGCTTCACCACCCAGTTACTCATTGCAGAGGGACCTCCACAACCCTTCCAGCCCCAAGTTCTCCCCAGAGACATCTTTCTGCAGTGCTTAGTCCCCTCTTATTGTAGCACCCACAAAACTATCAATTTTGCTGCTCCTTTAACAAGGCAGTATACAGCAGCTGGTTAACTTACCTGGGGTTCTCTCACCCTTCCCTTCAATCATAGCCCTGAGTTGGTTTATATAAAACTAAAAAGTTCATTAACATAGACATAGGTTTAAGTGATAGAAATGGTTGCAAAAATAGGCTACCAAGACTGAAATGCAACAAACTAGTGTCCTTTTGTTCAAAAAAGTTCTCACTATAGTCATTCTTCCAGCATGGCTGGCTAGTCCTGGCTGAGGATCAATTACATAGCCTGAAGTGCTTGATTTTCTTTTGTCTCTTGTGGTGAAGTATAACTTAAGGGATCTCCTCTCCCCCCCCTTTATAGTCCAGTAAACATTTGAAATGTATAATCTTGACGTGTATCCCCAGATAAAGTTCTTTTCCCCTGCTGGCTCCTTCCCAACTTGTGACTTTTACAATGCACATGATCTTCTTGCAGTCTACGATACAAATGGCTGGCCCACTTTCCCTTGCCACACTTGGCTTGAGGTGTCAGCCCCTTTCCTTTGTCTGGAAAAACCTCTGTATCAACTTCCCCTCATATGCCTGGTGTAGACATTTTTAGTTACCAATTTCCAGCACATTTGTATAATTCTTTGCAGGTTAATTGTACATATATCAGAATATTGACCAGTGAGTTATTAGTTTTCTGATGACATTAAATGCCCCCATTGGATTTAGTGTGCGAGGTACACTGAGCTGGCCAGACCAGCTGAGATTCATTGCTCCATACTAGGGAGCTCCATACCATCTGGCACTGAGGTGCTCCTAGGGTCAGAGTTATATTAACTAAATGCGGATTTAAAACTGGCCTTACAACAGTGTTGAAAGTTCATTTTTCTCCTGCTGTTTCTGAGATACTGGGTCCGATCTGAAGTCCAAGGAAAGACTCCCATTGATGTCAGTGGGCTTTGAATCAGGCTGTTATAGAGCACACCTCCTTGGAGTACCCCCTTGCCTCAGTGTCTAATGTCACCAGTATCCTCAGCTCCAGCACCTCCTGCAGGCTGCCTGGGTCTTCCATGGCTCAGCCATCCAGCCAAGCCCACAGTTCAAACCCCTTCTGAATACTCAGAGTCCCAGTTGGCAAAGAAAAGGTCCTTTACCCCTCCTGGGCTCAACTCAGTACTTTCTCACTCTTGTTGGAGTTCCAGCTTCCCTGGCTTTCCCCCTGCTGGGAGTCCAAATACAACAAACAGGTGCTCTACCCCTGCTGGCCTTTTTTTCCTGAATGCCCTAACTCAGGGCTCCCTCCCAGAAGCCTATCCTGCTTCCATTGGCCTCTTCTGTTACCCTCTTGGACCACCACCCCACAGACCGCCTTCCAGCTCTACTCCTGTAGTTCAGCTCTCCAGCCCCAAACTGCTGGGCCTCTCTAAAGGCACCCAAAAGCTGGCCTCCCAGACCTGACAACAAGCATCCCCTACTGTCTCCCTTCCCTAGTGCTTTGACCATCTTCCTTTGGGGGATCTCCCTCTTTCCTCTAAGCCATAACTCAGAGCTCCTCCCTTACAGGAGCCAGCACTGGTTCTCCCTAGCTTGTAGGCCCAAGCCTTGCCTGGGAACAGCACTTTCCTTCTTACTCACACCTGGGATCTCCCTTCCTACCTGAGCCACCTCCTATTTATGCTGTGCAGGCAGAATTATAGAACTCAGCTTCTCCTTTGCTAATTGGCTAACGAGCCACCATCTGGAACAGGTACCAGCTCCTGGGTGTAGTTAGAGGATCATCATAGGCCAGTTAAGTCTTGATTCACCAAGCTGGGAAGGGTTGCAAGCATTCTGGAAGACAGGATATAAGGATTCAAAATGACCTTGATAAACTGAAGAATTGGTCTAAAAATCAATAAGATTAAATTCAGTAAAGACAAGTGCAAAGTACTTCACTTAGGAAGGGAAGATCAAATGCACAACTACAGATTGTGGAATAACTGGCTAGCCAGTAGTTCTGCTGTAAAAGATAAATTGAATATGAGCCAACAATAGAATCATAGGACTGGAAGGGACCTCAAGAAGTCATCTAATCCAGTCCCCTGCACTCAAGGCAGGAGTACATAATAACTAAACTATGCCTGACAGGCATTTGTCTAACTTGTTCTTATAAAACCTCCAATGACGGAGATTCCACAGCCTCCCTAGGTAATTTATTCCAGTGCTTAACTACCCTGACAGGAAAGTTTTCCTAATGTCCAACTTAAACCTCCCTTGCTGCAATTTAAGCCCATTGCTTCTTGTCCTATTCTCAGCGGTTAAAGAACAATTTTTCACCCTCTTCCTTGTAACAACTTTATATGTACTTGAAAACTGTTATGTCCCCCGCCCCATCCCATCCCTCTCTCCCCCCCCCCCCCGTCCTCTCTTCTCCACTCTAAACAAACCCAGTCTTTCCAACCTCTCCTCATAGGTCATGCTTTCTAGATCTTTAATCATTGTTGTTGCTCTTCTCTGGACCTTCTCCAATTTGTCCACATCCTTCCTGAAATTTGGCACCCAGAACTGGACACAATACTCCAACTGACGCCTTATCAGTTGGGAATAGAAATTAATAGGCAGAAGGTTTAAAACAAACGGAAGTACTTCTTCACACAACACAGAGTCCACCTGAGGAACTTGTTGCTAGGGGATGTTGTAAAGGCCAAAAGTATAAATGAGTTCAAGAAAGAACCGAATAAGTTCATGGAGGATAGGTCCATCAATGGCTAATAGCCAAAATGGTCAGATATGCAACCCCATGCTCTGAGTGTCCCTGAGGGAATAGACAGGTGATGGATTTCTCTATAATTTTCCTGTTCTGTTCATTCCCTTTGAAGCATCTGGCACTAGCCACTGTCTGAAGACAGGATACTAGGCTAGATGAACCTTTGGTCTGAACCAGTATGGCCATTCTTATGTTCTTTTATTATCTTATGTTGCCTCTCTAAAGTCATTGAACTTTGGAAGATATAGGCAAGGACAGAGGCCATCTTTGGCATCCATCACTAGACAGACAGAAGGGGCCAGAGCTCTGCAAGCTGAGAAAGATGGGCCCTTCAATCAAGGAGGGGCTGAAGCCACTGGAAATTGAAGATAGGCGAGAAACCTGCTTAGGCCAAGACCTTTCACCTAGGAAGACAAAAGAAGTAATCAGCTTAACCTGCAGCACAGAAGATATATGTTAATTAGGAAATCCTTTCTAACTATAAGGATAGTTGACTACTGGAATAGGTTACCAAGGGAGGTTGTGGAATCCACATCATAGATGGTTTTTAAAAACAGATTACACAACTGCCAGGGGTTGTGTAGGTTTACTTGGTCCTGCCTCAGCATGGAAGCTGGACTAGACCTCTCAAGGTCCCTATGATTCTGTGACTTCCATGAGAAAAAACACAGTTTGTATTTGTAAATTGAGCAAATTTGATTTGGAAATCAAGATATAATAAACATGAAGCCTTACAATATCATTCCAGTAACTTTAGTACACAATCACACTTTAATCTTAGCAAAGTTACAGAAATTTGCAGTTACATCTGAAAATCCAGGCCAGCACACATTCACTTATGTCCTTTTATCACTTGTACCGGTCTGTCTTGCACAACAGCATAAGCAAAAGTCAGCGAAATAACCTGTATTATTGACACTAACTCTATTTTAAAATTGTCTGATTCAAGTTCATAGACTTTGTCTTTATTTTAATTTCCCTGATCCTTTTTAAGGAGGCATTGAGAGAACCAAAACGTGTCCATGTAAGTAATTTGGTAAAAAGACTTTAATGACTTATTTGAAGGTGATGTGAACTTTTCAATTATTACATGATAAATTTAGCATGGCTCACACCATAGTTCAGAACAGTTACTGTGATATACTGTGTCTGGGTTTTTTTACCTCAACAGACCAGCAACCCACACACTGCCATGCTTTCAGTCATTAGTTTATTGAGGTAATACATAGGCCCTGAGGGTGCAATGAATCTGTGTGCTGACATTTTTTGTCATTTTCAATGCAAAAAGTTAATGTGCACAATAGTTAGTTTCTAAAACAATAATTGAAAAAACAATGTAGCCTTATCTGCAGAACATTGTTGTTAAAATCAGTTGGTTTTGAGGTAAAGCCTCTTAGTTTTTCAGGGGAAAAGAAGGTTTGTGTTAGGGATTAAACCACCAAAGAGATTTGATATATATATATATATTTTAAATAGGTTTAAATCAGTGTCACAACAAATTACACCTCAATAGGCCATTAGCTTCTGGACAATCTCCATTCTCACTGGTGATTGCAAGAACTACCTCCCCTACAGTTGGAGATTGAATCTTAACATTCCTGTGGCAACTATGACATTGCTGACATGGAAGTGTAACATTAGGAAAATATTTAATATATTTTAACTTCTTTGGGCATTATTTTGCAGCTAGAGACAAGGAGGAGGAGCTGCATTCTCTGAACAGCCAATTCTTTATGGCCCACAGAAAATGCTCTTCAAACCACAGTTTGGGAACCACTGCCTTAGGCAAATCCTATCTGTATCAGGTGTCATTTTACGGCTAAGGTACTTGACTGAGGGCTCCTTGAATGAGGATTTCTCATATGAGTAAGGTTTGCAGGATCAGGTCCTTCACCATAAAAAGTCCCTTGATGTTAAAGCTTGGTTGCCACTGAAGTCAATGGATAAACTCCTAGTGATTTCTGTGGGAGCTGCATTTAGTTTGTTCCTGAAGTGAAGGGTTGTAACAAAAATACTGACAGATCTGTAGCTACAGCAGCACAAATAGAGCATTACAGTCATTTTGCACTGCTTCAGCCAGTGCGCCTTGAAGTGTGGGGTACACAATTCTAATGATCAAAGCCTTGATATACATTTGGGAAGTCATCTCTGATCTGATTTTTTTCCCGATGCCTCACTTACTCTGGCTCTGATGAAGCACATGCTATAAACTGCAGTGGGGGGGGGGGAATAGCTGAATTTTTATTGAGAGTTTAAGCTTTTCATTTCTTTGTGTAAATTGAGTGAACTTTCAAGTTGGGTTAGTACACAAATTAATCTTCCCCTAGTAATGCCAAATCATCTCCTAGGACACTCATTAAAATAAACAGTAACTCACTAAATTAAAAGCTCTGAAAGCTTGTGAAGAGATGAGCTGTTCTCTACAATTTGGGCAAACCAAATAGCATTTGTGCTAAAACTCTACTGAGTGATATTCAGAATCTCATTTAAAAACCAGCGTTTAGGTCATGAAAAGTCCCCAGTATAATTTCTGGGTAACATTTGTGGTAACCAGCTCCTAAAACGTATGTAATAGCCTCTCTGTTTCTATTCTATGCTGTCAGCCTATATGGTGGCATATCAATCTATGACTGCTCAGGAAATGTCAAAGGCAGATTTAAATGGACTTATCCTGGGTTTAAAATGCTTATCTCTGTTTTGTGTAGCTGAGTATATTTTTAAAAGTCTTCATTAAAAACAATTCACAACAGTGATAGCCTCCTTTTATGAACTATACTTTTTAAGACATGCTTAGAAATCCAACCATAATGAAGCCAATAGAAAGAAGCATGCACTATGGCAGGTAAGATGTAAATGAAGAGGGTTAAGAAGGAATATTAAGGGGGAATGGCTGGATACACAAATAAAATAAAAACATTGTTCATATCAGAAGCCTGTAAGAGAATTAATTGGTAAATTTACTATGTTACCAGGAAGCAATAAAGGAGAAAAGGGACATATCAGAGACTTTAAATAATTTGTTTGCATCATCTTCACCACAAGGCAATGAGATACCATGATGAATAGAATACAGTAGACTGAGATGTCGATCTGCGTTTCCAATATAAACATGTCATCTCTTGCATACAGTTACAATGTACTACTCATGTCAGTTTCATCTGATGATGTGAACTTTACAAATAGTAAAGAGCTAGTGAGGAAATGCAGATTTTAGACTCTGATAATGTAATTTTGTCTGTAAATAAAGGGTAGTTTACATTTCTCAGGTTAGCAATGTCAGAGTGTTTTGTTTTTTGATTATGCATTTCTGTTTAGTGGAATTTTTTCCTCTCAGAATAAAAGATTGTTCCAGGAATTGCCTTTTAGGTTTATTTCTACTATGTAGAACTTCTTTCTTTAAGTATGACTTTTAATATTAACTCCATACAAAATTATAACTACACAACTATATCAACTGTACACTAAGACTGAACATGATAATTAGCACTTAAAAATCAGAATTTGCCAAAGTTAAAGTTGGGCATATGCAGCCTTAACTCTGACCCCTTGTGCATATGCATTATGAGTCTTCAATTACATGATTATATATTATTCTCAAATAAAATAAGAGTATACATGTTTTTTATAACTGGACGCAATGTATAGTATCTTGTAATATGTTTTTCATTCTTGTATGCTTACATTCTTTTAATTTTCATGGTGGCCTGATATTTCACATTCAATTTTCAAAGGCTCTGAGCTCAGCCAAAATCTAAACCATTGTTCACAGGAACAATGAAAAGCACGCCTCAATGTCATCTTTTTTCCCCCAGCTATTTGTCAAAAAAGATTGCAAGAATGTTTTTGTTTGAATAATATGGAGAATGCAGTCTAATAATAATACTAGTGCTTCTGGCTAGGGCTTGGCATTGTTTAGACAAGCACTTGTAAAGCTTCCCTGTGTGATTCTGCCAGTGCAGATGGTGTCTTTGTATCTGAGGTCATTCAGGCGTGAATGTACTACCCTAAACCTGTCCTAAAGTTACGTTCCTATTAAATGCACTAGAATCTCCTCTGATGCTCTCAGCCCCATTAACCAAACGGAATTGTAGTTTGGATGAAAGCACAGAAATTCCAGATGCATATGGCAGATTTTTTTTTCTCCCCCCGGACATGGAGCTCCAGGCATTTACCTCCCTTTACTCATAGTTGAGTTAGTTTTTCCACAGTCTCTTGTGAGCTGCAACTAGCTCTCCAAATGAATTGCTAAAGCCCTTTCTCCAAAAAGAGATGATCCTGTCCTTTGTTACATATTAGAGGGACTGATTCTCTACTCTGATACACTGATTTGAAACGGCTGTATTTTCAAGGCATGTAATTGAATGTATTCTGCTTTTAAACTCAGTGTAACAGTAGTGAAACAAGACTCCCCCCTAGCCCCCCCCAAGTCTTTTACAGTTGAATCTTAAGGCTTCCCAGATAGATAGCAACAGAGAATGCTGTCACGCTACCATGAGCAGCTGCAGCTGTATTTTTTTTCAAATGATCAACCAACTTTATAAATATTCCAAGTGCAACTCTCATAAGTGGACTTTGAGAAAGCAGTGATGTCCCACACTCTCAGCTGGTGTCAATCAGCATAGCTCCGGAGCTCCCAGCACTCTAGAACACATGGAATTGCATCAGCTGAGAATGTGGCCCTGGATTTCAACATACTCACTTAGGGCCTGATCCTGAGAGGTGGTGACTTAGGCCTGGTCTACACTAGGAGTTTATATCGAATTTAGCGCCGTTACATCGAATTAACCCCGCACCCGTCCACACCACGAAGCTATTTAATTCGACATAGAGCTGTCTTAAATTCGACTTCTGTACTCCTCGAAAATGAGAGGAGTAGCGCTAAATTCGAAATGGCAATATCGAATTAGGCTAGGTGTGGATGGAAATCGACGGTAATAGCTCCGGGAGCTATCCCACAGTGCACCACTCTGTTGACGCTCTGGACAGCACTTCGAGCTCGGATGCTCTGACCAGCCACACAGGAAAAGCCCCGGGAAAATTTGAATTCCTTTTCCTGTCTGGGCAGTTTGAATCTCATTTTCTGTTTGGACAGCGTGGAGAGCTCAGCAGCACTGGCAACGATGCAGAGCTCTCCAGCAGAGATGGCCGTGCAATCTAATAGAAAGAGGGCCCCAGCATGGACTGATCGGGAAGTCTTGGATCTCATCACTGTGTGGGGCGATGAGTCCGTGCTTTCAGAGCTGTGCTCCAAAAGAAGGAATGCAAAGATCTACGAGAAGATCTCTAAAGCCATGGCAGAGAGAGGATACAGCCGGGATGCAACGCAGTGCCGCGTGAAAATCAAGGAGCTGAGACAAGGCTACCAAAAAACCAAAGAGGCAAACCGACGCTCCGGATCCCAGCCCCACACATCACGTTTCTACGAGGCACTGCATTCCATCCTAGGTGCGGCCGCCACCACTACCCCACCAGTGACCGTGGACTCAGAGGATGGGATACTGTCCACGGCCGGTTCCTCGTCGGAAATGTTAGCGGACGGGGAAGATGAGGAAGGAGATGAGGAGGACGAGGCAGTCGACAGCGCTTGCACCGCTGATTTCCCCGACAGCCAGGAGCTCTTCATCACCCTTACCGAGATCCCCTACCAACCGTCCACAGCCGTTACCCCGGACACCGAATCAGGGGAAGGATCAAGCAGTGAGTGCTTTAAACATCTAAACATGTAATTTTAACATAACTGGTCCACCGTGGTAACACACGTTCCCACGCCATGAGTCCAGTAAGTAGTCCGGGATCATGGCACGGCACAGCATGGCGGCATACGGCCCTGGCCTCTGCATGGTCTCCCGAAGCATTCTTCCCCTCTCGCTCTCCGAGATCCTCATTAGAGTTATATCGCACATGACGCCCTGCTTTAAATTAGGGAGGGGAATGTTAGTATTGGGACTGCTTTACAGCCACGCGGTGGAGGCGGCAGAGGGGCAGCATACAGTGATCTTTCCCGGGGACAGCCGCGAGGTGGTGGGACAGGGGCAGAGCTCATGCTTCCCTGATTGCTGCCAGCAGAGAGTGGCCTTGCATTCAGTGCGAAAGGAGCCCAGTGCTACTATTACATTTTTAAGCTGCCACAAGTCTACGGCTTACCATGTTTTCCTGCAACAAAAGTAGAGGTGTCCTGCCACGCTTCTCTGATCGCAACTGCAAGACCCCAGGCACTGAAGGCGAGGGCCGAAAATTCGACCTTGTCCTGAGTGCGCATGTGAAAGGTCCAGTGCATGGTGTTGTTCACAGAGAAAGACTATGTTCTTTGTTAGCAACTTCATTTATCTGTCTCAGGAATTTACTCCCTTTTTCCCATTCCCACAGACACATCTGCGACTGTCTCCCAACCCAGCCTGGCATCACACTCCCAGAGGCTAGCGCAGATTAGGAGAAGGAAGAGAAAGACGCGTGAAGACATGTTTTATGAACTTATGGAGTGCTCACGAGAGCAGGCAGCCCAGACGACACAGTGGAGGGAGAACTTGTCACAAATGCACAGAGCAGTCATGGAACGGGAGGAGAGGTGGCGCCAGGAGGACCAGCAGGCTACTCGAACCCTGCTTGGACTAATGAGGGAGCAAACGGAGACGCTCTGGCGCCTAGTGGATGTTCTGCAAGACCGGAGGCAGGAGGACAGAGCCCTGCTGCTGTCTATCTCTAACCGCCCTCCCCCGCCACCAAGTCCCACACCCCCCTCACCAAAAGTCCAAAGAAGGAGGGGCGGCAAGAGCCGTTAAAACTTTCAGTCGGCCCCTGCACACTGCTGCAGCAATGGAAGGCTCTCGTTCCAAAGTTTGAAAAGCCCTTTCCTACCCATCTCACAATAGCCCACGTCCAAGTTTCCTCCCCCCCTTTTCATGTGCGGTTCATAATAAAACATCTGTTTCTGTTAAGTACTGTTTCCGAGAGTGTCTTTTAGAGGGGATTCTGTCTGAAGGGGGGGAAGGGGTTTGTTACTTGGACAGGACAGTCACCTGTAGCAGGCTACAGAGGCGGGGGCAGGTCCAGCATCAGGACACATACACAGTACAGTCACCAGTTACCCTGCTCAGTCTGGGAGGCGGTTTTCATGTTCTGGGGTGCGAGGGGGTTGATCTGTGACTTTGTGGCGGGGGAGGGCAGTTACAGATCTTCTGCCGCGGTCCTTATCCTGGATCACAGAGCCACGCAGCAGGGGATCTGTTACCCTCCGCCCCCTGCCAGAAAGTCACTTGGCTGACACATACATGCAGTCCCGCCCAGGACTGCTGGCAGGCTGCGTTGAAACAACCAATCCAGCACTGCGGAGCCTGTCATTCCCGGAGTTTAGAAGCATCATTTGCATCAAAACAATAAACCAGCCCCCCGCCACAGTCTGCGTCCCCGGTTTAAAACATTCCCGCGAAAACAGTACGAAAGAGAACCTTGTTCAGTAACAAAACGGAACAGATTTTATTTGTTGGGAAGGTGGGGAAGGGGGTATGTAACTTGGAAGGATAGTCAACAGTAACTGGGTAAAGAAACGGGGGCAGGTTCAGTATCTGTGTCCACAAAGTGAACAGTCACTGGAGACCCTGCTCAGTCAGGAACCTGGCTTTCAAAGCCTCCCTGATGCACAGCGCGTCCCGCTGGGATCTTCTAATCGCCCGGCTGTCTGGCTGGACGTAATCAGAAGCCAGACTATTTGCCTCAAGCTCCCACCCCGCCATAAAGGTCTCCCCCTTGCTCTCACACAAATTGTGGAGCACACAGCAAGCAGCTATCACAATGGGGATATTGGTCTCGCTGAGATCACAGCGAGTGAGTAGGCTTCTCCATCTCCCCTTGAGACGGCCAAAAGCACACTCCACCACCATTCTGCACTTGCTGAGCCGGTAGTTGAATAGTTCTTTCCCTGAGTCCAGTGCGCCAGTGTAGGGCTTCATGAGCCAGGGCATTAGCGGGTATGCAGGGTCCCCGAGGATGACTGTAGGCATCTCCACATCCCCAACAGTTACTTTGTGGTCCGGGAAGTAAAGACCTTCCTGCAGCCGTCTACACAGACCAAAGTTCCTGAACACCCTAGCGTCATGAACCTTGCCAGGCCATCCAACGTAGATATTGGTAAAACGTCCCCGATGGTCCACCAGTGCTTGCAGCACCATGGAAAAGTACCCCTTTCTGTTGATGTACTGGCTGGCCTGTTGGTCCGGTGCCAGGATAGGGATGTGAGTCCCATCTATAGCCCCACCGCAGTTTGGGAATCCCATCTCGGCAAAGCCATCTCTGATGAGCTCCACGTTTCCCAGGGTCACTACCTTAGATAGCAGTAGCTTGACGATTGCCCTGGCTACTTGCATAACAGCAACCCCCACGGTAGACTTGCCCACACCAAAGTGGTTAGCGACGGACCGGTAGCTGTCTGGCGTTGCGAGCTTCCAGAGGGCTATGGCCACTCGCTTCTGGACAGTCAGGGCTGCCCGCATCCGGGTGTCCTTTCGCTTCAGGGCAGGGGACAGCAACTCACACAGTTCGAGGAAAGTCCCCTTCCGCATGCGAAAGTTGCGCAGCCACTGGGATTCATCCCAGACCTGCAGCACTATGTGGTCCCACCATTCTGTGCTTGTTTCACGGGCCCAGAATCGCCGTTCAACAGTATCAACAAGACCCAGTGACAGCGAGATGTCCTGGGCGCTGGGTCTCATGTTCTCAGAGAGGTCGGAGCTAGTGTCCGACTTCATGCCGTCACGGTGGTGCCGTAGCCTCCTCTCATGATTGATCTGCAGCTGCCTCTGGTACAGGTGGAGGAGAAGCTGCGAGGTGTTGAGAACTGCCACAACTGCAGCGATGGTCGCAGCGGGATCCATGCTCGCACTGCTGTGGCGTCCGCGCTGTCAGTAATCAGAAAAGCGCGCGAACTGATTTTCCGCCGGCGCTTTCAGGGAGGGCGTGAGTGACGGACGGATGACGACAGGCGCCCAAAAGCACCCTCGACACATTTTTTTACCCAGAAGGCATTTGGGGCTCGACCCAGAATTCCAATGGGCAGCGGGGACTGCGGGAACTGTGGGATAGCTGCCCACCGCTTCCAATGTCGACGCTTGCCCCGTTACTGTGGACTCACAAAGTCTCACAAAGTCGAATTACTGTCCTTAGTGTGGACACACACGTTCGACTTAGTAATATCGATTCCACATAGTCGAATTAACTAAAATCGAAGTACTCTCGTAGTGTAGACAAGGCCTCAATGAGATTTGCAGATACTTCTCAGGTTCTGGCCCTCACTAGGCATTCAGAGACAGTTTTTATAATCATTTGCCTGTAGAGCCCTGTCCTTCACTTTGAAATGGCTGCGAAAGAATACTGGTCTACCCTATAAGGTGACAAGATAAGAGTTGTGTCCCCCTCGGGTATTCAGTCATGTACACAGAATTAGCATAAACTTTTGATGATTTGTTTAAAAGCATCTCAGTTATATAAATTAAGTGGATGTTTAATCTCACTGTTTCTCAGAGCATCAGATCAAAGTGAGATGGTTTCTGCTGTGGTAGCACAAGGGTGACCAAAGTGCAGGCTGTTGGTTACCCATGGTGTTGGTAAAGCCATCCTGGTAGAGTATTCAGCACTGCATTTAAATGGTCACATGAGAAGCATGGTGCTGAGAGCAGGGCCGGCTCCAGGGTTTTTGCCGCCCCAAGCGGTGCAAAAAAAAAAAAAAAAAAGCTGCGATCGCGATCTGCGGCGGCAATTCGGCGGGAGGTCCTTCGCTCCGAGCGGGAGTGAGGGACCGTCCGCCGAATTGCTGCCGAATAGCTGGACGTGCCGCCCCTCTCCGGAGTGGCTGCCCCAAGCACCTGCTTGGCAAGCTGGTGCCTGGAGCCGGCCCTGGCTGAGAGCACCGGTACTGCAGAGCCCCTCTTGCTAGGGACCTGCTTTTTCTGTGGTTTTAGAGTCAAATAGCTCCTTTTAAAAACCTCTGGATCGCAGCAGAGAACACCTCATAAAGAACTAGAGAGACTGTGCTGCAGGGAGCAATCCTGCACAGGCAGGGAAGTGAAGTGGGTGGCCAAACCATCTCTAGAGCCTATTATCCAAATCCTTCCCTCCCTATGTCAAACCCATGTTTCCCCATGTGAGGAGAGAAACATGAACCATGTGGGTGGAAGTCCCTAAATTCTGCTGTACATTCCTCTCTAGAGTAGCATAAATGTGGCAGGGGATAGGGCTGGCACACAGGCAGATGCCAAGGATTCACGAGCCTCTAATCCAGGTGATTTCTAGACCAAACATGTCAGCTCGCTCTGTCTCTGTATATGCCTCCCACTTCCTCCCTCAGTGCTGGCAGCACAGCTGTCACTTGTACTCCTTTGGCAAGGTGCGCGCATAACCCTGTCAATGGGAGCACATGTGGGGTGTGAGTTGTTTTGTTTTGCACTGCTGATTCCAACATCAGCCACAGCAGTTTGCTCCTGGAAGGAACATGGTACATCAAATAGCAGTTCCCTGTCGCCTTCCCCTTCTGTCTCACTATAGCCTCCTTGTGCTGCAGAATGGATTTTGCTGTAAGTACAGCAAAGGAATTGTTGGTGACTCTGCATAGCCAATCCAGCCAGACAGGGTTTAGAAGGACCTGATCAGATGTACTGGGAGTTAATGGTGCTCAGCCCTTTGCCAGATTAGGCCCAGTATGCATTTCCCCTTTGTCCTGCCCTGTAGCAACAGGCTCAGTTGTTGGCATCATTAACACCAAAGCAAAGTGCCAACTATTCTATATCTCTCTGCAAAAGAGAGGGGAATGTATGGCCCTATTGTTTCTATCTAACCTAACTGATTTGACTACATTAAACATAGAGGGCCTGGTTCTTATTTACACTAAAGCAACTTTACACCATTCTGGTAGTTAAAGAGCCTGATCCTTTCCCCCTCCGTCTGATTGCTTTGCAATAATCCTTCTGAGAGAGCCAGTGGCTTGCAGTGACAGTTTTAGTAAGGCACACAACAACTCGCTTGCCTTAGGGGGTCCACGCAACAACTCGCTTGCCTTAGGGGGTCCAAAATGGTGTCTTCCATGCGGCGTGACTCACTCGTACAGTGCGTGCGAGGTCATGCTGTGTGAAGGATGCCATTTTGTTCTGGAGGCCAGATGGACAATGCACAGCCAGTCAGGCTCGTAATGCATGCCTTGCATACATAGATGGCATGCCCCCTGGAAGCAGCTGAGGATTCCCTTTGCCTAGGGGAGTGCCTGGGTGGTATTGGACTAGCATAGCCAATTCTATACTACTCGCTCCTGGTCCCTCCCACCACCCTTCCCTGCACTGGGGGCATGTCTAAGGCAGGAGTCCGCCAGTCATCCTGGGTCAGCAGAATGGTCCCTAGGGGGATGGCAGAGCCATTGCAAGTTAGCACAGCCATTTTGTGTAGTATTTCAGGAAAAAAGGAGTACAGTTGGGAACAGCAGCTTCTACTTACAACCTGTTTCCTGATTTGTACAAAACAATGTCAACCTGGAGGAAACTGTTCTGCAACCAACGAGGATTCTTTCCAGTTTCTAAGGTAATTTGTATCTTTTGTGAACCAGATGAGGCTCAGACTTTCAAAGCACATATGCAGGCTACAAATAATTTGACTGAAATGAAAGGCAAGAGTAAGATTTAATATGGATGATCTGCTTTAGGGTGTTGTACTGACACGTGTTTAGTATTGAGTGCTTTTTAATTACTAGATTGGAATAACACAGTCTTCATGGAGTTTCTGCTCTTCTACCTTTCCTTGCTTACAGGAAGCTCTGTTTCCTTGAAGTGTTTTTCAGAGGTGAGCAAGTAACCATCCAGTATGATTCCAGATATCCAAATTCAACTTTCTCCAGAAATCCTAGTTATCTGAATCCAGAGTGTGTCCCCTGCCATGTTGCCCTGTTAACTAGTTAGTTAATCACTTAGGTTTATCCAAATGCCTGGTTATCCAAAAGTTTTGGATGTCTCCCAGGCCATTCAGATACATGGGAGTCTACTGTATTTAAAACACTGCATTGCCTGTTACCGTCATGTAAGCACACATCTATTCCCCACATGTGCAAAGAGACAGACATGAAAAAGACCTTCAAAGAGGTTGTAAACCTGCACACAGCATTGCACAGCTTGCTCAAGATGTTACTTAAAATGAAAAGGCCTGAACCTACAAACTGCACAGATGACCCAATTGTGCTCTGACTGAATTCACTGGGAATTTTGTAAAGTACAGCTATAATTTTCAAAGAAAATTTGTGTGATCAGGTGCCATTCTGGTTAAGCCACCGAAACCCATAACTATGAAACATCATATTGCCTAGACAGTACTAAAATGTAGCTAGAATAACTTGACTCACCTATACCTTTACAAAGATAATACTATGGTTTGGACTAGCAGAATGTGTCATTCAGATATGAAAGGAGCCAACAGAGTGCTCAGATACTGACTGCCTGAAGAATTCCACTGAGTGTCTCAGGGAATGAAAAAGTCAAGACCACCAAAACTTTGTGTCAGGCAATGTGATGCAGATGACAGTCTCCCTAGCAACCACTGAAAAATTCTGTTGCTATAAAATGAAATCTAGATAGCTATTTATTCATGGGTCAGATGTTGTTTATCTCTCTACCATCTATTACAAAAGTCACTGGGCTTTTAATTGCCTCTTCAAAATCAGCAGGAAAGAGGAAAACAAGAGAGACAAAAGTAGGCACACATGGGCACAAAGTGAATGTAGTATTTTTAGTGATTTTTTTTTAAGTTTTTACTATTGTAAAATGCCTCAGCATTGTGTTCCCAAGGGTAGTGAAATCAAGGTTAATGAAGAAAGCTTTGCAATCTTCATACAATGCTTGTATTCATTATTATGCTGTGTACATGAGCAGAGCTTATTATGTGAATGTAAGCTTCTGACAGAGCTTGTGAACGTACATTGAGTTGTTTGGCAATTACACTGTCCCCTAATCAAGTGTTGACATTTAATTGCTTTTGTATAGCCTGGGGACTTGGCTGTACAAGGGCAGCAGGTATACAAGCTCCAGTCTGAGTTTTTAAAACAGGAGCCAGGCAATAAGACCAAGGCAATAATACTCCATTTCGGAAATGGCATAAGTTGCTAATGATGGACTGTGTTCTGGCATTAGTCCATGTACAGGACTCCCCAGTTAACTCAATGGAGAGTTCTGCATAAAATAGAGGGGAGGATATAGTCTGATGCAAGTGTTTGTGTCTCTTCATGAATTATAAACAGAACTAGCAGTGATGCCTGTAATTAAGGTTGCCTAACACTTTCCATTATAAGACTCTGTTTTCATTTGCTTATAACTTTGCCAAATAACTGCTTGGCCTGAAATTTTCTATGCCTCAGGCTGACTTTTTTCTCTTTTAAAGATTTTTTCAGAGAACAAAGTTGGTATTGTTTTGCCAATGTAAAAAAATTCTTATAACCCTTTCATTGAGAAGTTCTTACACCTCCATCCATTGGAGCAGGAACTACAGATTTGGTGAGGAAAGGGTCTTTCACTGGAATCCAAAAAGTACCTTTTGCTGTCTATGTGAAAATCTACCCAAATTTGGCCAGGTAAGGAGCCTCTGAAAAATCTCAGGTTGCACATGCTCAGTAGAGACTGGTTAGAGTTTGGCAGCTAAATTCTTTTTAGATTCCATCTGCACTGGGATACTGCAACCAAAGGTGATAGGCAGAGCAGGACTGCTCCTCCCACCAGCCTGTGCAGTGCCAGGCAGCAGATTTGTGAACAGGGAGACTGTCTCTCCTGGGCTCTCAGGATCTTGCTGCCAGTACCCATGAAAAAGAAGACATCCCTGCTCATGTCTGGCAACAAACTCTTGTGGTCAGCTGTATCAAAGGATATTGATATATCTAAAAGAATCAGCATGGACAGTTTGTCTTGTCCATTGCTAGGAGGATATAATCAGCAAGCACAACCAGTGCAGTTTCTATTACATACCAAGGCTTATAACCGAATTTCCCAGAGTCAAGGAAATCTGAGGAATCAAGAAACAGCCAGTGTTGCCCTGTCATAATATTCTCAGTAACCTTCCCTAAAATGGGAGATGGGACACAAGTTGATCATCAGCCTTTCAACAGCAAGAGTTAATTTTTTTTTTTAATGTAGGCCTCATGATAGCTTCTTTCAGAGCTGCTGGAATCCTGCCAGCCATTGTGATGGGGTGTCCACCTCATTGAGGACTGGAAAGGATTAAGGTGGCCAAGTAAGCCTATTAACTCCACAGGCTGCACCTAGAGGGAGAGACAGGGAGCAGGGAATTGATTGCAAGCAGGCTCAGCTGGGCAGGAACAGGTGGGGCCTATAAAGCCAAGAACCTGGCAACAGACAGAAGCTGCTGAGAAAGGCAGCAGTCACAACCTGGGAAGAGGAAGGAAGGTTTGGAGCTGGCATTCCCAGAGAAATGGGGGAACCAAGAGTGGTAGGAAGCAGTCCAAGGAAGAAGCAGTGAGGGCTCAAAGAATAAAGCCCTACTAGGTTGAGGGTTCCTGGACTGGAACCTGGAGTAGAGGGTGGGTTCTCCTACCAGCCAGTGAAGGAGTGGTACTTGAGGCAGTGAATGGGAAGACTTTTTGATTTTGATATACCCCAGAAGGGGGGGAATGCCAAGTGACTGGCTGGAGGGCTGCGTCATGAAAAGGATGCTCTGGTTCATGGGATGAGAGGGGAGCTATGGACTTGAAAGAGAGATGATGCGATGGCATGTGACCATGGGAAGAAGTGTTGGCCTCAAGAGCTAATCCCCAGAGTGATCAGGAGGAGATGCCTGACAACCGGTAAGTGGTGCACACCCATAGAGAAACAGTGACATTCTCAACCTCAAATCTACCCAGTATTTTCCTGATGGCCTTCACCAGCCAGGAAGGACAAGGGTCCACATCACATGTTGTGCCACAAAGCTGCCCCAGCACCTCTATAGTGATAGTGACCAATACCGGCTGAAAAGCAGACAGAGAAGACACGGTATTTGGCTTATCAAGACACAACTATGTTTCCATGGCAGCAGAAAGCTCAGTCAGATCCTGAACAATTTTATCTGTAAAGTCACAGGAAAGTTTTCCACAGTGAGAAAAAATTTGATTTAGCAACCATGCGGAGACTGTGAGGATTCATCAAGTTCTCTACCACTCATAACAGTTCCACTGTGCCACACTTTGTAGCTGCTATGTTTGGAGAAAATAAATCTTTTAGTTTCCCACATAGAACCTTAAAATCCCAGGATGCTGCAATTGGTATAAACTACTTCAGAAATTCTAAGTAGTTTGAAAAAAAATCAGGCCCTAAGTGTCTCATGTTGTACACCCAAAATTAGTACGCACTTTTGTCTATCGGGGCCTTAGTTTCTCCATGAGCCAGTTCGCCATCTGTAAAATGGGGATAATATTACCACCTCACTGCAGTGTTGTGAAGATAAATATCTATGAAGATTTTTTTTTTTTATTTAGACCACAATGGCCAGTTACGCTAAACATAAGCACTTAATCAGTCCTATCTAGGTCCTGTAGTATGTCATAATCCTCAACTCTATGGCACAATTCAAAAATTCTTCCTTTTTTTATTAATACAACTTTTTGCCATTCCTTTTTACATTTTTCTGTACTAGGCTTTTGAATTCCTATTTACTTAAGGGTATTTCTATGCCAATCCTTCCTCCCCCCCTCCCCCCCCCCCCCACACAGCATTTTTAGCTGCTTTGTCTACCATTTTCATTCCCTGTTATCCCAATATGCTCTTGGATTCAAGCTAATGCTACATGTATCCCCATCTGTACTAACTCTGTTATTAGACATATAACTTAATTGATTAAATCACTTCTACATACGGAGACACCCATTTTTATTGCCATATGGCCTGAGATTGAATCTGAAAAAATGACGACTGCTGCTGGGTGTACATCCCAGAGCCAATTTAATGCTAGCATTATTGCTACTAGTTTGGCTATAATGACCACTACATAGTACATCTAAAAGAATATCTGACTATTTCCCAATTTTGGTATACAATATGCTGTCCCTATTCTTCCTGGGTTTTTTTATTGTTTTTGGACGTGTGTGTGTGTATAGACAACCTACTCCACTTTTCATCTACACACTGGTACATTTCATTTTTGATACATACTGTCTATTATTAAGTTTATAAAATCTAAATCCACATTTGGACATGTGACTTCCCATCCATAAATAGTTTTCCCACGACTAAAAGTTTTGATTTCATTCAGCTTTTCCTTGTCTTTCAGCTCCTGCATCCACACTTTAACTCGAACAGCATGTGGAGTTCTAACATGGTGTGCTATAGCTCACCTATTGAATTCCTCACAATCCCCAAATGTGTTTGGTACTTCATCATTGCAGTTCCCATTAGCTTTGGCCCAGAAAGTTAGGTCCAGTAGTTTCACTCATAGCGTAACTGGCATTTCACTAGACGCTATCTGTAGCACACATATAGGTGTTGTAATAAATGTATCACATGCAATTCATAGTGCCTTGGCTTATATTAAATCTCTAATTTTTTAAGTTCTGATTTTGATGCTGACCCAAAACCTTGTCAGCCATAGTTAATAATTAGTCTGATTAAGGCTCTATATACCATCAGTAGTGTTTTCTTATCTGTCTCCCAATTAGTCCCAGCAGGACTTAAGCAGGTCAATCCTTCCTGTACATTTATCTTTAACACAGTGTATATGATCTTTCCAAAGTAATTTAATATCAGATATTATCCCTAAGAACTTGAATTTTTTAACCATATCTATTTGTTCTCCATACAGATAGTTTTATATTCCTTTGTAACTTTCCTTTTTGGAAAGATCAGTCCTTTGATTTTAGCAATGGAGAACTTGAAACCCCATGCATTTCCCCAGTCAAAGGTCTCTCATAACACTTCTGTTGATTCTGTTTTCTGACACCTCACTATTCCCGCTCTTAAACCACAAAGCAGAATCATCTGCAAATAGAGTAACACCTACCCTAGCATTTAATTTATTTTTGGACATCATATATCAAATATTAAATAAGGTTGGGCTGATAACACTTCCCTATGGTGTACCATTTTTAATATTATCTATAATTGACATAACTTTCCTTGCATGGCCCTTTTACTCCAAAATTTTCTAATCCACCCATACATTCTTCTCCTTATCCCTATTGCATCTACTCTGTATAGCAAGCCTTTCCTCCATAGCATGTCATGTGCCTTTTCAATATATAGGAAGACAACTACCCTGAAACATTTGTCACGTACTTTTTTGTATTTCAAATTCTAATTTAGCCACATGATCAACAGTGCATCTTCCTCTCCTAAAACCAATCTGCACCTTATCTGTAATGACAGTATTTTCCTATTTGGAAACCAATCTTTCATTCGCAATTCTCTCCATAATATTGCCCAGACAGGATGTAAGAGCACTTGGTCTATAGGCAGCCACTTTTGTGGATAGTGTGCCTGGTTTTCATATTGGAATTACTAGTGCATGTCTCAACCCCATCCATATCACTCCTTTTTCCAATAGTGTCAAATAATTCCATGACGACCCTCGAACTGCTTTCTCAGAGAGCTATTTAAACATTGTTACATGTATTATCTTTACCTGGGGATGTATTCTCACTGATATCAATAGTTTTCTCAAGTTCTTGCATACAAAACCATTCATTCAATGTAGTATCTTCATGTTTAAGACAACTAAATAATAGATCGTGATTCCTGTCAATGAATTGCCTTTTAATCCGGTGGAAAGTTGCACTTTGGTTTTCATCATTCCTCGCACTCTGGAAAGTTTCTGCTAAAACTTCTGCTTTCTCATTATCAGAATTTCTAACTACGTTGTCAGTCCCCAAACGACCTGGGATGTGGCTACTCTTAGTCTGAATTCCATTCATTCTTCTAATTTGCCCGTGTATTTCTGATGTCTTGGTATCTTTGTTTATCTGCCCACAGCACTTACTCCAAGTCTGATTTTTGTATAATTCTTTGTGCTATTACCTGATTTCTTTTACACTTCATTAGATCGGCACTATTCCTTGTATTTATTTATTGATTTTTGCTTTTTTATAGGATTTGTTCCTTTTATAACTGCCATTTTGCACTCCTCATTCCACCACGGAAGTGAGGCTTTTAGTTTTGAGGCACTTCAATAACTTAGTCTGGCTACAGTAGCTGCTGCTATAAATCCCTTTGTTACATTATCACTGAAATTCTGTCATCACTCACACAATGATTATTCAAATTCAGTACACTTGTAAATAGCGCCCAGTTAGCTTTCTTAAACTTACAGGTGGGTAATTTTCCATTACCTTCAACCTTACCTTGCCTTTGAAAAGTAAGGAGCATAGGGAAATGATTGCTCCCCATTCCTTTTTCCTTATATATTTTTCAGTTGCATTTACTTCTGTCAGGGCTCCTTCCCCACTCTGAACTTTAGGGTACAGATGTGGGGGCCTGCATGAAAACTTCTAAGCTTAACTACCAGCTTAGATCTGGTCTGCTGCCACCACTCCCAATGTGCTAAGTCCCTTCCCTGGGTAGCCTTGAGAGACTCTTCCACCAATTCCCTGGTGAACACTGATCCAAAACACCTTGGATCTTAAAACAAGGAAAAATCAATCAGGTTCTTAAAAAGAAGGCTTTTAATTAAAGAAAGAAAGGTAAAATCATCTCTGTAAAATCAGGATGGAAAATAACTTTACAGGGTAATCAAACTTAAAGAGCCCAAAGGAACCCCCTCTAGCCTTAGGTTCAAAGTTACAGCAAACAGAGGTAAACACTCTTGCAAAAAGTACATTTACAAGTTGAGAAAACAAAGATAAAACTAACACGCCTTGCCTGGCTGTACTTACAAGTTTGAAATATGAGAGACTTGTTCAGAAAGATTTGGAGAGCATGGATTGATGTCTGGTCCCTCTTAGTCCCAAGAGCGAACTCCCCCCAAAACAAAGAGCACAAACAAAAGCCATCCCCCCACCAAGATTTGAAAGTATCTTGTCCCCTTATTGGTCCTTTGGATCAGGTTTCAGCCAGGTTACCTGAGCTTCTTAACCCTTTACAGGTAAAAGGATTTTGGAGTCTCTGGCCGGGAGGGATTTTATAGTATTGTACACAGGAGGGCTGTTACCCTTCCCTTTATAGTTATGACAACTTCCAATACCTTCTGTTATAATTCCCAGGTCTGAGCAGGAAAAACTACCATCTGCTGCTTTTAAATCTAGTTGGGGTGCAGTTGTTTAAAACCAATTAACTCTTCTAAGCATGCACCATTTTTATCAGTTGTCTTACTTCCCCACAATTTATTATGAATATTTAGGTCACCACATATAGTCTTATGGTCTTTTAGCATTCTTCACTGTTTCTTGTAGCTCTGAACTTTCTAATTTCCCACATAGGTTACAGATACTATAAATCCTTAAAGAAATATTACTCTTCTGCATTGTGACCTCAACAGCATTATAGTCTAGGCTTAATTCTTCATTCTCTAGTGCTATGTAGTGTATTCTTTCCCTTATGAAAGTACAAACTCCTCCTTTTCCTAGTTTTCAGTCTTGCCTAAAGGCAATATACCCTGGAATTTTAAAAGCAAGCGTTTCAACCAACCATGTTTCCTGGATACATAAAGCATCTGGTTTAGTTTTCATTTCCAGGATATTTTCTTTTACTTCTTGACCATGTACTATCAGACTGTGTGCATTCCAACAAAAGATTGTGATCCCCATACTAGTCATATTCATGCAATTTTGAATGAAGGTAATGGTGAAATATGGTCCATTGACAAGTTGCTAACATACAAGTATTTTTCCACTGCCCTTGCTATAGTGGTTTTTTTTTTTTTGACCCCCCGTCCCCCCATTTGTGATGGACAATTTATCACTTCTATCATAAATGCAATAAACCTTTATTTTTTCATTACTGGTAGATCATCGCCCATTCCTTCTGCAGTGTTTAGCCTCATTCTACAAAGAACGTGGTATGTCTGCAGGTCCCCTTTTCCTGTGCTGATTGTATCTTCCTTCTCCACCTGATGTTTTGAGAGTATCCTTACAGCTTCTGCAATTTTTGTCTTTATTTCTTTAACTTGCCTTTCCATGATATACCTGCTATATTTTGAACTGTGATTACCACTGCAATTACTACATTTGACCTCTATCCCTTCTATGTAACTTTCATAGGAGTATTCTCCCCCATACTTACTGCATCTTGTTTTCCCTTTACAAACAGCTGCTACTTGCCCATACCGTTGGCAGTTATAACGAGCTCGTTTGCTCTGAGAGTATAGTATTGTCATCAAATTTTAAGTACACCATCACCACTGTGAGTTGGAATTCAACCCAGGGCAGAAATCTGAAATAAGAAAGAGGAAATCTACCTCTGTCAAAGGGTATATTTTATTTTGGAGACATGTAATCTGAGTACAATACAGCAGATTAGTTTGGAGGCCCTAAAACTATTATTTGAAAAGGGGGGGGAACTATACAAGCAGATCCTTACTGGAAGGAGAGAGTGATTGGTTGGAAGAGTAGGTGGGAAAGTGGTGTCTCAGCACCGTCACTTCTGCTCTACCTCTAAGTCCCCGGCCCGCAGCATCCTCTTCTGGGCACGGCCCTCCAACTGTGCCCCACTCTGCTTTCTCCCCTATTCCGGGGGAACTGTCTTTCTCAAGTCCAGCTACTTGCCGCTGTGGCCTACTGCAGCTTTTGGTCTAGCCCCACATCTCAAGGGGCAAACTGCAGTCTAATACTGGCCATCCCCCTCTGTGGCAAGTGGGAGAAAAGGTGAGGGGCCCGGCCCACCTACTACTCCAGGCTCCAACCCAGGGACCCTATAGCCCATGGCCACATGCTGCCGCTCCTCCAACTCCCGCCACCTATTTTCCTGGGCTACTTCCCCAGAGCCCTAGCACCTTCCTGGCCCCCTGTATCAGGGGCCTCAGTCTGGCAGTCCTCAGGCTGGAGCTCCCTATTGCTCCCCTGACCCTGCCCAACACTGTTTTATCTAAGGTATTCCTCTAAGGCAGCCAGTCCTTCTCCCTTACACTCTAGGGAGAAACTGCCCTTGCTCTGTTGAGCAGCCATTCT
Source organism: Emys orbicularis (assembly GCF_028017835.1). Taxonomy (NCBI): domain Eukaryota; kingdom Metazoa; phylum Chordata; order Testudines; family Emydidae; genus Emys; species Emys orbicularis. Next base: position 307,868,506 of record NC_088683.1, read on the forward strand.
TATATGGCCCGCCCTGTCCCTGATTGGCTGCTCCAACAATCCTTCTCCTGATTGGTTCTCTACAAGCCCACTTCCCATTGGTTGGGTTTTGTGCAGCCTCCCAAAGGGTTGTTTTAACCCTCCATCGACCTGTGGGGGGCAGCTGCCCCACCACACCTGCCTATCTCAGGGGTCTGAGCCCCTCCCCCTACCTCCCCTATTTTAGCTGGCATCTGGGGGTCCTGAGCCCACTTCCTGCCCTTGAGTGTTCAAGATATGGGGGCCCCCTGCCCATCTGTGGAGGGTCTGACCCTCTTTTTCTACCCCCCAATGTGAGCCAGGTTCTGGATGGGGCTTGCCTTTCTGGAGGTGTCTGAGCCCCTCTCCCTACCCCACCTCGTGTAAGCTGGAATCTGGGGTGCCTAAGGGGGTTTAAGCCCATCTCTCTATCCAACTCCTGATGTGAGGATCTGGGGAAGCCCTGCCTGGGGGAGGGTGGGGGGAGAGAGAAAGGAGCTTAGACCATAGATTCATAGATTCCAAGGCCACAAGGGCCCATTGTGATCACCTAGCTTGACATCCTGTTTAACACAGCACTTTCCCCAAAATAATTCCTAGTGCATATCTTGTAGGAAAACAGCCAATCTTCATTTAAAAATTGGCAGTGATGGAGAATCCACCACAACCCTTGGCAAATTGTTCCAATGGTTCATTATCCTCACTGTTAAAAAACTGTGCTTTTTGAATATGCCTAGCTTCAACTTCCAGCCATTGGATCATGTTGGATCATGTTATACCTTTCTCTGCTAGACTGAAGAGCCCATTCTTAAATATTTGGTCCCCAGGCAGGTACTTACAGACTGTCATCAAGTCAACCCTTAACATTCTCTTTGTTAAGCTAAATAGATTGAGCTTTTTGAGTCTATCCCTATAAGACATGTTTTCTAATCTTTTAATCATTCTCGTGACTCTTCTCTGAGCCCTCTGGAATTTATCAACATCCTTCTTGAATTGAGGACACCAGACCTGCACACACAGTATTCCAGCAGCAGTCAGACTAATGCCAAATACAGAGGTAAAATAACCTCTCTATTCTTATTCAAAATTCCCCTTTTATGCATCCAAGGATTGCATAATTTGCATTAGCCCCTTTGGCCACAGCAACACACGGGCAACTGATTATCCACAAAGATCCCCCAAGGCCTTGTCTACACTACAAAATTATGCATGGCCCCACAATATGCCAACATTTTTATGGCTGACCTGGAACAACGCTTCCTCAGCTCTCGTCCACTCACGCCCCTTCTCTACCTACGCTACATTGATGACATCTTCATCATCTGGACCCATGGGAAGGAGACCCTGGAAGAATTCCACCATGATTTCAACAGCTTCCACCCCACCATCAACCTCAGCCTGGACCAATCTACACGGGAGGTCCACTTCCTAGACACCACAGTACAAATAAGCGATGGCCATGTTAACACCACCCTATACCGAAAACCCACCGACCGCTACGCCTACCTTCATGCCTCCAGCTTCCACCCCAGACACACCACACGATCCATCGTCTACAGCCAAGCACTGAGGTACAATCGCATCTGCTCCAACCCCTCTGACAGAGACCAACACCTACAAGATCTTCACCAAGCATTCTCAAAACTACGATACCCACACAAGGAAATAAAGAAACAAATCAACAGAGCCAGACATGTACCCAGAAGCCTCCTGCTACAAGACAAGCCCCAAAAAGAAACCAACAGAACTCCACTGGCCATCACCTACAGTCCTCAGCTTAAACCTCTCCAACGCATCATCAGTGATCTACAACCCATCCTGGACAATGATCCCTCACTTTCACAGACCTTGGGAGGCAGGCCAGTCCTCGCCCACAGACAACCCGCCAACCTTAAGCATATTCTCACCAGCAACCACGTACCGCACCATAACAACTCTAACTCAGGAACCAACCCATGCAACAAAGCTCGATGCCAACTCTGCCCACATATCTACACCAGCAACACCATCACAGGACCTAACCAGATCAGCTACAACATCACCGGCTCATTCATCTGCATGTCCACCAATGTTATATATGCCAGCAATGCCCCTCTGCTATGTACATTGGCCAAACTGGACAGTCACTACGCAAGAGGATAAATGGACACAAGTCAGATATCAGGAATGGCAATATACAAAAACCTGTAGGAGAACACTTCAACCTCCCTGGCCACACAATAGCAGATGTAAAGGTAGCCATCTTACAGCAAAAAAACTTCAGGACCAGACTCCAAAGAGAAACTGCTGAGCTCCAGTTCATTTGCAAATTTGACACCATCAGATCAGGATTAAACAAAGACTGTGAATGGCTATCCAACTACAGAAGCAGTTTCTCCTCCCTTGGTGTTCACACCTCAACTGCAAGCAGAGCACCTCACCCTCCCTGATTGAACTAACCTCGTTATCTCCATACTGATTTATACCTGCCTCTGGAGATTTCCATTACTTGCATCTGAAGAAGTGAGGTTCTTACCCACGAAATACTTCTGTTAGTCTTAAAGGTGCCACAGGACCCTCTGTTGCTTACTACAAAATTATGTTGACCTAAGTTATGTTGGCATACAGCCACTGCAGTAATTAAATCTCTTTTGCGTGTCCACACTATGTTCCTTGTGTCAGCGGTGCGCGTCCTAACTTGCAGCACTTTAACTGCTGCAGAGTGCAGTAGACAGTAGGTAGCTATCTCACTGTGCAGGGTGTTTTCGGAATGGTATGCAATGCCTCATGGGGGCCAAATGAGTCACATAAGGGTGACTGGGAACATGATTTCCCATAATGCAGTGTTCTCCATCCCACAATTTAACATGCATCCGACAATGTTTTGCGCCTCTTTTCAAAATCCCTGCAAACCTGCGTGTCCCTCTTCACTGTCCACCATCTGTCTGAGACACACGGATCTTGCACAGCTCTTCACTATTGTGACGAGTGTTGTAATTATGGGGCACCTGATCCATAGGAGCTGCAGGCAACAGGACGATTCCTTGGAGGCTAGATTACTGTGGGACATAGAAAACAACAACCTTGAATTGTTTTTGGTATTCACGGAGCAGCTGCAGATGGTGGAGCGCCAGTTCTGGACCTGAGAAACAAGCAGTGACTGGAGGGATCACATTGTAATACAGGTTTGGGATGATGAGGAGTGGCTGCAGAACTTTTGGATGCGTAAGTCCACATACCTGGATCTGTGTGCTGAGCTGAGCTCAGCCCAGCCCTCCAGCGCAGTGACACCAAAATGAGATCTGTCTGACAGTGCCGAAGTGAGTGGCGATTGCTCTGTGGAAACTTTCAATGCCCAATTGCTACTGATCAGTCAAGAATCAATTTGGAGTTAGGAAAATGCACTGTGTGCGGGGCTGTTCATCGCATCCTGCCACAAAGGACTGTGACTCTGGGCAATGTGCAGGACATAGTGGATGGTTTTGCAGCAGTGGGGTTCCCAAACTGTGGTGGGTAATAGATGGCATGCATATCCCTATTTTGGCACCAGACCACCTTGCCACAGAGTCCATCAACAAAAAGGGCTATTTTTCTATGGTATTGCATGTGCTGGTGGGTCACTGGGAATACTTTACCAACATCAGTGTGGGCTGGTCAGGGAAGGTGCATGACAAGCACATCTTCAAGAATGCAGGCTTGTACAGAAAGCTGCAAACAGGGACTTTCTTTCCAGACCAATGGATTATGACTGGGGATGTTGAAATGCCAGTAGTGATCCTGGGAGACCCAGCCTACCCCTTACTCCCATGGCTTATGAAGCCGGCCACCTCGACAGCAGCAAGGAGAGCTTCAACGCCAGGCTCAGCAGATGCAGAAAGACAGTTGAATGTGTCTTTGGCTTTTTGAAAGGCTGCTGGCACTGTCTACTCATGAGATTAGACCTCAGTGAAAAAAATATCCCAAGGGTGTGTGCTTCATAATACCTGTGAAGCAAAGGGGGAAAAGTTTCCGTCAGGGTGGATGGCAGAGATGCAATGGCTGTCTGCTGATTTTGAGCAGCCAGATACCAGGGCTACAAGGAGAACTCAATGCAGAGCTATTCCGCTCAGGGAGGCTTTGAAAGATCATTTCAATAGTGAGCCACAATAATGTGTGTTGATGCAGTGTGCTGTACCTGGCATTGCTGTGTTGCACCCCAGTAAGAACCTTGTAATGAGTGCTGTGTATGCAGTATTATAACACTGCAAATGCACCTACTGCGCTTATCTGTGAATGATGTCGGCTCCAGCCAGCATATGTTGTGAACTAATGAGGATGAATTACGTTTCCATAAATAGACTTTTATTCCAAACCCATGCAAACAGACACACTCATAACTGAATAAAACCTAATCAATAAAGGAGAAAGAGCTTTTGAAGGGGAAAGAACAGTCATTTCCATTTCACAAACACGTACACCAACCATGTCTCTCACAGGTCAGTGTATTTGCAGCTGTGATTGCCTGTACTCTTCCCCCAAGATGGAGTTGAAGGGGTAGTGCAGTGGCCCCAGACACCACAAGGAAGGTGGAGGGTGGAGGGGCATCCTGGAATGCTATTTTCCATGGGGTGCAGAGGGAGGCTAGCATGGGACTGTTTAAACCAGAAGGTTAACAAGAGTCTGCAGCATCTGTTTGCTGCTTGAGAAGCACTAGCATCTCCTGCTGCACGTTGTTCTTTTCCTGTGCCTTTCTCCTCTCCACTCTATCCTGGGCCATGCTAGGGTGACCAGATGAGGGGAAGAAAATATCGGGACACCTGGGGGGTGGGCCCCGCCAGCAGAGCAATAAACAAACAAACAAAAAGCCGAGTCCTGCCCTGGCTGAGCAAAGAAAAAAAAAATGCCAAAGATCAGTCGGGACACCGAAATATCGGGACGGTCCCGATTTTATCGGGACGTCTGGTCACCCTAGGCCATGCTGTCTGTAAGGGCAATCCTCCAAGCCCTGTGCTCGGTATCCAAAGCAACAGAGGCTTGCAGGCTCTCTTGTAACATGTCATCCCACTTCCTCTTCCTTCTTTTCATTATCTCACTGAGCTGCTCCACTGGCGTGGATGGAGAGGCCCTCAAGGTCACATTTCTACCTGCAAAAGATACAATGCACAGAGGTACTACTGTGAATGTATTCACAAGATAAATGGAAACTTGGTACACTGAACTCACTCCTCTTGATCCACACTAGTTACAAACATTACATTCTCACCTCTTCTTGGGATTGATAGAGCATGGGGGCAGTCCCAGCCATGGTGAGTATGGCCCGGAGGGGGGGCGGGGGCGAGCTGAGACAATAAGCTGGGGAATAGCTCATCAGCATGAGTATATGTGGATAGGACAATTGAACTGAATACTGGCACCATTTTCCACAGGCAGTAGTGATTTTAGTGGATATCTCACTCCTGAGAGTAAGGGGGGCTGAAAGGGAGCAGCTCCAGCATGGGTCTGGCTGCAGATCGGGTCCGCGTGCTGCTAGCCTGTGTGCTGCAATGGTGCCTGATGAAGTAATTGCTGAGTGGCATGGGAAAGTGTCCTACCGGGATGGAAGAAATAAGGCAACCCTCCCCGGAAACCTTTGGCAGAGAATTGCAGATTACCGCCAGGAAAGTTTCCTCAAGGTCTCTGTGGAGAATTCACGGGACATCCCAGTGCACATTTCTGCAAGACCCCCCTCTGCCTGACAGTACAGGGGAATGAGAAGCAGATAGCAACTCTAGCTTTATTTGGTTATTTCACTACCTTTTCTACCATGATTAAAAAAGAGTAAATGAACAGCTGTGTCCATAGGCGCCAACTTTTCCCTGCAACGGTGGGTGCTCGCGCCCCCCCGGCCCCGCCGCGACTCCACACCTGCCCCGCCTCTGCCCTGCCCCCATTCCAACCCCTTCCCCAAAGTCCCCACCCCAACTTCGCACCCATTGGACTCTTTCCCCAAATCCCTGCCCCGGCCCCGCCTCTTCCCCAAGCACACCGTGTTCCCCCTCCTCCTCCCTCCCTCCCAGTGCTTGCCGCCGCAAAACAGCTGTTTCACGGGGGGGAAGCGCTGGGAGCTAGGGGGAGAAGCGGCGCGCTCAGGGGAGGAGGTGGAGGTGAGCTGGGGCAGCGGGGTGGGGAGCTGCTGGTGGGTGCAGAGGACCCACCAATTTCCCCCCCTGGGTGCGCTAGCCCCGGAGCACCCATGGAGTCGGCGCCTGTGGATGTGCCCCTGAAATATCAAAGCAAATTGCTTACTTGAGGTTCCGTCTCCTGCATGAGGCTCACCCGTGCTGGACTGTAGGGACTGACTTGATTGCTCTGAAGTCAAAAACAGGTTCTAGCTCGCTGCGCCACTGGATCCCTGGTTGCCTGTCCCCCATCCTCCTCCTCTTCCTTGTCCAATACCTTTTCCTGACTGTTCACTCGGAGGGCCTGTAACTCTGGCTCCTCCGAAGTTTCCACGAGGCTTTTGGGGGTGGGGGTGGGGGTCTTTGCCTAGGATGGCATGCAGCTCTTTAAAAAAATGGTATGTCTGCAGCTCAATACCATCGTGACTGTTAGCCTCCCCTGGCTCCTGGTACACCTGCCGCACCTGCTTGGCTTTCATGCGGCACTGCTGCACATCCCTCTTCTAGCCCTTCTCCCACATGCCCCAAGCAATCTGCTTCTAGATGTTGATGTTTCTACGGCTGGTTCAGAGCTGTGCCTGCACAGCGACTTCTCCCCACAGACCCAGGGGATCTACTTCCTCCTGTGTACTCCAGGCACGAGTGCATCTGCAATGTGGAACTGGCATGGTGAGCTGGGCAGTTGCCAGGTGAGCTCTCCACACCAAGCAAACAGGAAATGGAATTTCAAAAATTCTCAGGGATTTAGAGGGAAGGGGTTTGTAGCTGGCCGCCGGGCAGCAGAGTTCAAAATGGTGACCAGAGTCGTCACGGTGGGGCATTGTGGGACACCTCCCGGAGGTCACTAAAGTCAACGTAAGTAATTCAGTGTCTACTGACACTGCGTCAATCTAACTATGTTGACCTAAGCACTACACCTCTCACGGAGGTGGAGTTATTAAGTTGGCATAGTAGGCGAGTTACATCAGTGGGAGCAACATTGTAGTGCAGATGCTTACAGAGTTGGGTCTACATAAGCTGCCTTATGTTGATCTAACTCTGTAGTGTAAATCAGGCTTAAGTGCTCTAAAATCTGCCTGCTTACACAGCTTGCCTTGAAATTTGTTATGCCTCATGGGAGTGCAGGGTACGGTTAGTAAGCCAAATGTGAGATCATTTGAGACAGAGTTTCCCAAGATACAGCCCCCAGAAAAAAAAACACAAGCATTTCATTAAGTTGAAGTTTGAATACCACCCTGGGCAGAAATCTGAGAATGAACTGTAATCATTTGGGAAAAATCAGCCTATATGAAGTCCTTTAAACAAAAAACAAAACAAAAAAATGTAATCTGAGTACAGCAGAATATTTGGAAGGCACTGAAAATATTTTTGAAAGGACAATGTATTATACATGCAAACACTTGCCTGGATGGGAGGGGTGATTAGGGGTGCAAGAGGAGGTGGGAATAGGGGAGAGGGGGTTGGATCTGCAGAAAGGACAGGAGTATTATGGGGATGAATGGATGGTAGTTGAGGGAAGAAGGGTTAAGGGCTCAGGTAAGGGGTAGGGTTTGGGGAAGTGCGAGGGGAGAGGTTGGTGAATAGGAAAAGTAGTAGAGGAAGTTGGTGGGTTAAGGGAGGGGACTGTCAGCTCTGAATTCTCCCCCTCCATGTGTGTTCTGGGATATGGGGTATAGGGTGTCGGAGCACCTCTCCCAACCCCTCCATGGGAGCTGGGATCTGGAGCCAGGGGAATTAAGGTAACAGAAATGTAAACATCTGAAATCCTGAAAATGAAGTTAAGATACATATTATTCCTCTGGCGTGGAGGGGCGGCGGCAGGGGAGAACTGGCCAGTGTGTGTGTGTGTGGGCGGGGGGTCTGCTTTGGAGCAGGCACAGAGTGGGTGGACCTGGGGTATGACTGAGGAAACCTGGCTGAAGCAGAAGCAGGAGTCCCAGCTGGGGTTGGATAGTGGGAGTGAGGGGCCCAGCTCAGTGTGCAGCTCAGGCTACATAACCAAGGTAGCATGCAGCCCTCCAGTAAGCTGGTGCCTGTGATGTTTGTATGCAGCAGCATAGGGCAGGAGACAGAAAACAGCAACTTATATGTTAATGGCTTCTACAGATGGGAAGGGGAGCAGCAGCTGGAAATGTTGGTGGGGGAGGGGCACTACATATTGCAGTGAATAGTGGAGTAGGGAGTGGAAAAGGAGAGAGACACACACCAGACTGCTCACCTGGTTAAAGTTACTGTAACAACCGTGTAATAAAATTGTTACTGGTTTGGGACCATAGACCATGGATAAGAACATAAGAATGGCCCTACTGCGTCAGACCAAAGGTCCATCTAGCCCAGTATCCTGTCTTCAGACAGTGGCCAATGCCAGGTGCCCCAGAGGGAATGAACAGAACAGCTAATCAAGTGATCCATCCCCTGTCGCCCATTCCCACCTTCTGACAAACAGAGGCTAGGGACACCATTCCTGCCCATCCTGGCTAATAGTCATTGAGGGACCTATCCTCCATGAATTTATCAGTTCTTTTTTGAACCCTGTTATGGTCTTGGCCTTCACAATATCCTCTGGCAAGGAGTTCCACAGGTTGACTGTGCGTTGTGTGAAAAAATACTTCCTTTTATTTGTTTTAAACCTGCTGCCTATTAATTTCATTTGGTGACCCCCTAGTTCTTGTGTTATGAGAAGTAGTAAACAACACTTCCTTATCTTTCTCTACACTAGTCATGATTTTATAGACCTCAATCATATCTCCCCTTAGCCGTCTCTTTTCCAAGCTGAAAAGTCCCAGTTTTATTAATCTCTTGTCGTACAGAAGCCATTCCATACCCCTAATAATTTTTGTTGCCCTTTTCTGAACCTTTTCCAATTCTAATATATCTTTTTTGAGATGGGGCAACCACATCTGCACACAGTATTCAAGATGTGGGCATACCATGGATTTATATAGAGGCAACATATTTTCTGTCCTATTATCTATCCCTTTCTTAATTATTCCCAGCATTCTGTTCACTTTTTTGACTGCCGCTGCACACTGAGTGGATGTTTTCAGAGAACTATCCACAATGACTCCAAGATCTCTTTCTTGAGTGGTAAGAGCTAATTTAGACCCTATCATTTTATATGTATAGTTGGGATTGTTTTCCAATGTACATTACTTTGCATTTATCAACATTTAAATTTCATCTGCCATTTTGTTGCCTAGTCACCCAGTTTTGAGAGATCTTTTTGTAGCTCTTCGCAGTCTGCCTGGGTCTTAACTATCTTTAGTAATTTTGTATCATCTGCAAATTTTGCCACCTTACTGTTTACCCCTTTTTCCAGATCATTTATGAATAAGTTGAATAGGACTGGTCCCAGAACAGACCCCCGGGGGACACCACTATTTACCTCTCCCCATTCTGAAAACTGACCATTTATACCTACCCTTTGTTTCCTATCTTTTAACCGGTTACCAATCCATGAGAGCACCTTCCCTCTTATCCCGTGGCAGCTTACTTTGCGTAAGAGTCTTTGGTGAGGGACATAAGATGAGACTTTTCTCACCAACCCTGAATAATTACACATTGTAAACATTTCAAAGCATGACCGTTATCCCCATTCCACTATAACAAAATGTATAGGACATGGGAGGAGCACTGAGGAATCACATAGGCCTGGTTTACACTAAAAATTTTGATCAACTATGTCACATCCCTGAGCACTATAGCTACACTGACCTAACCCTTTGTGTAGCTGCAGCTAGGCCAAAGGAAGAATGCTTCCATTGAACTAGCTATCAAGGCTCGGGGAGGAGGAAGAGATGGGAAAAACCCTTCCATTGGTGTAGGAAGCATCTGAACTATGTTTCTATAGCAGCGTAGCCACAACGCCATAGCTGTGCCACTCTATTCACCATTGTGTAGAGATGGCCATAGCAACCATGTGGCCTAGAGTAAAGACCACTGGACTGCAACTATTATTAGCTCTGCCACTGGCCTTCTGTGTGACCTTGGGCAAGTCACTTCACCCCTCTGCCTCAATTCCCCTTTGTTAAAAGGGGATAATGATGTAAAGTTCTTTGAGATCATCTGATGAAAAGCACTATATAAAAGCTAGGTCTTTTGATCTTTACCTAGCCACAGTAGCATATCAACTGCAAACCCAGGTGAAAACTACAACTGCCTAAATGACCACTAACTCCTACTAACAAACATTTCCCTTTCTGTTTAAAAA